>NW_026555339.1:34290886-34890886 GCF_029017545.1 Prosopis cineraria | reverse complement strand
CCTCCGTGCCATGGCCCGCTTGAACTTTGACTTAGCCTTCCTCTAAGGCTATCCAAGGATCCAAAAACTATATTAGTCTCCCATAAACATCATTAATTAATAATTTATCTAAATTAACCAGATTACTCTTAGAAACACTAGTAATTCCTAATTTGAAAATTTAGGATGTTACAATGCTCAATCACATTAATGCATCACATATTCATTTCTACCATGCATTTAACTATCATAGCATATTTATGATCAATAATTATTGATTTCCTTAAAATCTGTTTTACAAACAAATATTCAATTTTATTCAAATTCAACCCCACTTCACACAACTTCTAAAACAAACATATAATTTACAAACAAACACACACGTGTTATTTTTGCAAATCAAATAACAATTCATTTTTCACAAACACTCATATACCATACAAGCAAACAAGTAAACAAGCTGGATTATCTAATTACCTTGACCCTTTTATTACAAAAAAGGGTTACCCATCGAATTCAAAGCTCCTCTAGGTTGCTTTTGCTAAAAGAGATTTTGAGCAATGATAATCTACATATTGGAACACTAATTACTGAATTTCCAAACCTAGATGCTTTTAGCTCTAATTAAATGACCCAAGTTCCCAACTCCCATATTTGATCTAAATAAAAATCTAACAACCTTCCATAGCTCCATCTAACTTTCATTAAGCTAACAAACATCAATTAAGGGTCCATAATACTCAAAATCTTCTAACTAAGGGTTACGGTTTGTCCAAACCCTAGAGACCAACTACAACAATCTATGAAATCACTAAACTTAAGTATGAAACTTAAATCAAACTCCCCATGATTCCATTTAAGCCATTGGGTTTGAACCCCCCTTCCTCAACATAGGAATCACTTCCCCCTATATAAAAACCAAGTGAAATTGCATAGAATGGGAGGGGAAGAAAGATATAAAGCTTCCTCAAACAACTGGAGGTCCAAACTAGCTCCAAGCATCCAAATCTTGATGCCTTAGCAAAGCAAAAGCTCATCTCTATCATTCTCATGTTTCCTCTCTTCTTCCTTTCTATTTTTTGCCTAAGCTCACGTCCATCCTTTTAATTTTTTGTTCGTTTACTGCAGCGCATAGAGCTTTCACCATGGCAAATGAGACAAAAACAAGGCTCAAAATTTTGGGCTTTCTACTTGAGCTTGGTTGGCCTAATAACCATCCTAGCCTATCACAAAGATGTCCAAGTTAACTGATATGTCTACTAGTAATCCGAAAACATAGTTAACTTGCTTAATGTTCAAATTTATTAATTTATCCCTAATTAGTTTATAAATTCAGATTAAAAATTTGGGATATTACAAGCTCTTTGGGGTAGGATCATGGTTGAGTGATTTATTTCAAAATTTTTGCAAGTTATCTATTATATTTTGCTAGGGGTGTTACATCCAACCTAATGACTATTGAAACAAATTCTAGTAATCCTTTCACAACAGATGTTTAAGTCAAAATCATAACCATCAACAAAAGAAAGAACACCTTATAATTTAAGGACCTGAGAAAGTCCACAAGGACACAAAATCTCATTCCAAATGAGTTTTTGAGACTAGATTCATCAAAAGATAGAAAAGTACCCATCAAGCTACCAATCAATGTTGCAAAAGCTTGAGTGTAAACTTGTATAAGCAGACCATATAAGTGAATCCAAAGAGGAACTTATGAGAAGGAAACCTCCTAAGGACGTGGAAAAGGTTGCCATTGTTGTAGAATAATCAAACAACCAATGAACACCCTAGGACCTCCATTGGACATGAAGTGTAAATCATATGTGCTGTTGAAAAAGAGCAAGTGATTCTTATATGATTGGATTACTTGAAATCTCCCCTAATTTCCAAAAACGTGAGATGTAAGCGAGAATCTTGGAAGCATGAAATCTTCTCTAATCATAAACCTTAGCAAATAGATAATGAGAAGAACACTAATCAATATCCAGGAAGTGAGGATCCTTAGAAGAAGACATGAGGAGATGTTTAGACCACAAGGAATGAAACAAAAGCAAAAGCACCACAAGAAAAAACTAGATAGCAAGAGATGAGGAAAAGCATGAGAGGAAGACGCCCCAAGGTTAGAAAGAAACCCTCCTCTTATGGAGACCAAACCACCTTTCATTAAGTTTAATATGTTATCACTAAACAACTCTGAATTAAAAATGATATTGTCAATATTTTTTAACATTTTATTTATATATATCCATGAAAATATTTTTTTATTTAATTATTATGTTACCTATTCGATCACTAGTTTAACCAATTAACCACAAAAACTCTGACTTGTTAATTTTTCTTATTCATAGTCCAATCTAGTTTTTAAAATATTGCTACATCATGAACCTAAATAATTAAAATTGGTGGCAATTTTTCCCCTAGCATTAAATTAAAGTAAACATATGTTATTTTTTAAAAAATGAGGCCTAATGTGTAATTTTTCTCAAAGGAGAAGAGAAGAGAGAGGGAGAGCAAAATTTGGCAAAAATCTCATATTATGCCCAATTTTTAAGAAAATAACAGATGTTGCTTAAATTTAATAGTAAGGGCAAAATTGCACCAACTTTAATTGTTTATGGTTCACAATGTATTAAATAAAATTTTAAGATTCAAAGCCCCTGGACTTATAGTTCAAGATCCAAATTTTATATTAGCCCTAGATAGATTCTTTAATTTTATAAAGTATTTTTTTAATCATTTAACCATAATACTATTAATTTCAAATGATTTTTTTTTGGTATGCCAATCAGTATCATTTTTAAAAAAATAAACTAAATATGTCAAGATTTAAAAGTTCAACGTTAGGCTTTTTTTTGTTGATGAAATTAATGTCATTAAAATTAGAGGATTAAGAAGACACTTTATAAGATTAAAGAAATAAATAAAACTTTGTGTAAAGTTGAAGGATTAAATATGCACTTTTATCTATATTTTGAAATATTTTTAATTTTTTCATATAAAAATTAAATCAGAAAGTTATCATATCATCGCACCCTTACTATAAAACAAGGCTAAGTTAAGGAAGACAGATGAAGGATTTAACTCAGCATGATTAAAGAGAAAGGGGATAAGACTTCGGTTTGACATAAAAATTTTCACAACAAAACTTGAGAGAATATAATCAACAAGTGGATTCATAATGTATGGACTCAAAGCTTGGGGTTGAGCCTAATCAACGAAGTAAAACAACAAAACATGGTGGGAAAGAGAAGGATTGTCCCCCTCCAACGTGTGGCACATCCGTTATGGTGGATTACACTGAGACAAACATCATGTGTCGCAATGGCATTGTTGATGCTGTCAAAATTCTTGAACCTTGAGAGCTCATATCTTGAGCTACAGACTTTTAATTTGAATAATTCAAATATCTACAAACCCAAGGAGGCCATAATAGTGGGGGGAATCTTTCCCCAAGATGAGACACAAGATATTTCTCAAACATCTCTTGCAATCCAAAAATTTGGTTGTTAATAGAATATAATGGCATCGTGCAATCCATGCACCTAATCCTATATAGTGGAATAAGGCTAGTTGTTGTTATCTTTTGCAATCCATATCCACTATAGCAAAAAAACACAATCCTATAAAATAACAGCACACTGCTGTAGAATGATAGCCCTTTCAGCCACCCAAAATCTATAACCTAGAAAGCTTAAACAACCTATACACGGTAGGACAAATCTAGCTTTCGTTTAAAAAAAAATACCAAACAGTCTAAATCCCAAGCTGTCATGTTGATTGCAATAGTCGCTTATGCACCGAATTAAAACTAGATCTTCCCTAACGAGTATAGAGCACAACTAGATCTTTCCTTAGGAGCTAGTCTAGAAGAGTAATAGGCAAAGGCAACTATCTACCAAAACAAGTAAGAAACAAGTAGTAATTGAAATGAGTGTAATCAAATGAGAGATAGGTTCCTAAGAGACAATGGCATAGGCAATCATTGTTCTTTGATTGATGACAAGACAATCCAATGCTCATTAGTTTGGGTTTTCATTAGAAAACAATTAGGGAATCACAAGTAACCAACCTAGCCACGAGACCATCTTGATAACTAATTTAGCACTTGCTGTTTTGAACATGAAACCAATGAGTGAATTGAGGTTGTCTTTGGGTTTAGGTGTGTAGTATGTTATCTTCTACCAAACCTAGTTCAACTGAAGATAAGCTTATCTCAATGCCAAGCACAAACACAATTCGGTCAAGACAAAGAAAGTAAGATGAATCAAACACCAATTTTATTCCATTCAAGCCTTCAAGGCCAAAACCCATAAATGAAAATCAAAAAACAAATCTCAATCCTACAATCCAACCTTCTAATACAATATTTTTCACTAGGCAGAATTCAATCTAACATATCAACTCAACCATTGAATCAATACAGAGAGATTGAAAGAAGAGAGAGATTAGAAAGTCCTAGTCCAATATAGATCCTTGAACTCAAGTCTCCTCCATTGCTCCTTGGAACTAAGATGATCTAGCCTTCAATCTCCGTCTTCAAACCCTTCAAGTCCTCCTCCAAGGTCATGAACTCAAGAGCCATTCCAATGTCAATCCAAGCCACAGATCCAAGAGAAGATGAAAGGGATTGGACGAAAATGTTGAGAGAAGAAGAATGATGTAAAGATTATGTGATTTGGTTGAGATGCGAGAGAGTTAGAGAAGAGTTGCGAATGAATGAGTAAAAGACGTGAGTCTAGAGTGAAAATATCCAAGTGGCTGAAACTTCAAGCAATTGGTGAGAAAGGTAGTTACTTTTTGGAGGGAAAGGGGATACAATCTATGTGCAAGTGGATGATCAAGTAGCTCTTCTAGAAGACTACCAAGTAGGTCAAGTTGCATCACATTCTAGAATTCTCTACAAGCTTCCAATCTTCCACTCTTCCTCTTTGATAAGTGTATCATGCCTCAGGGATATTTTGTACCCTTTTGACATCTCTAAAATGGCGTCCTCTAGCTTCCCATTGAGACCAATTGATACTTGTTTGCACACACTTCATTCTTCCTTCGTACTGTGACCTAAAATCCAAGAAAATGAAGGAAATATGTACCTTAGTGTGTGACAAATTAATTCAACTTGGGTAGAAATATTAAAATCAATTATGTAAAGTGAAATGTGTGGATGAAAAACTTGTGTAGAGAAATTCATAGGAATCCTCACACACTAACACACAACCAATGCAAGTACACACTTAATGAAATCTACTCAAGACATCAAATCCAAGCTTAGGTGAAATTTGGATAAAAAGTCACAATTATGCCTAAAATGCGCTTAATGAAATGAAACTCAACACTTAAACACAATTAGGCTAAAGAGGCACCATAATACATGAACAAATGCATAAACCAAGTCTAAAATGACATGAAATGAATGCAAGAAATGTGATTTATCAGCATACCACCTGACAACGTAGAAATAAATTATAATTCATCACTAAACTTTCAAAACAAGCCTAATGTAAGGTTACCATCAGAAAAGGGAAGGAGAGAGGGATAGGGAGAGAAGAGAGAAACAGAGAGACCAGACTGAAATGGCTATCTGAAATTCTCATTATGCATAAGCAGTGACTTTCTCATACAACCCCCTGTTGGGATAGAGTTATTTTATTTTGAATTTAACCTGGATTACAAGTGTTTCAAGCATGCATTGGATACTTCATCAATTTATAGTCCATTATGAATTCGACAAAGCAAGCATCTGAGAATCAATTATTCTTGATAATTCAATTATTCGTAGAAATAAATTATCTATGGTTGTAAGTTCTCGCTGACTTCTCTCCGTGCCATCTCTCCATGCCCTTTCTGATAATTCAATTATTTGTCAGATAGTAACTGACCTCGAATCTTGACAAATTGCACAAAACACAACTCCACTAGAACTCCCTTGGTTATTTTTAATGTAATAATATCCCTGAGGAAAGATCAGATACAATCTTCTTTGAATAGAGATTACCTACGATAGTGTTGCTAGGAAAATTAGCTTGCCTCCAAGATTGAAGATACTTACAACCCACCAGTATTGAGATTTCGAAACATGTGAGCCACTAAGATCCAGACTCTGAATTTAAATGTTAGTGGGCACACCATCAAGGAAGCATCATAGATGTGTAGTTGTGTACGATAGTCTCCATTCCAAATCCAAGAACTTGATACACAAATACTTCCTTGAGCTCATAGCCAGAGCCTGAAAAATACCAACTTCTTTTTGTTTTAACAATGAGCTAAGGTACACCTTCATTTCCAACAACTGAAAGACAAGATGTTGGAATTTTTCCTTCTTCAATAAGAGCTTGAATGCCAGAGGATGTTCCCTCATCCATAGATAATTTATGTACTGCGTCTCTTACAATCAAATAGCTTTCATCATGTGATTGGGGGAAAAGTCCTTTGCCAATTATCTCTCTCAAAATCTCAAATGCTGCAGGAAAATTTAGATCAGACAGTAAAGCACTTAGCAATGCCATATGAATATACTGGTCAGCCACCAAATTTTTCTGCTTCATCTCACGAAAATATTGGAGGGCTGCAGTGGGCTTACGGCAGTTGCAAAGACCATGAACAAGTGCCATAAAAGCTATTCTATTTGGCCTACAGCCTTTTCTTTCCATTTCATTCCAGACCACGAGAGCATCATTAGGCTTTCCTGCTTTACATAACCCATCCATTATAGTTGTGTATGTAATAACATTGGGCTCCCTGCCTTCTCCTGACATCCTGGAAAAAAGCAGCATAGCCTCATCAATATATCCATTTTTGCAGTAACTGTCTATTAGCATGTTGTAGGTAGCAACAGAAGGACAAAGACCTCTCTTAGCAATCTCATTCAGAAAACTTTCAACCTCTGTTAGTTTGTTTAGCTTGCAGAGACCATTTATCAATATGTTAAAAGCAATCAAATCAGGGCTGTAGCCATGAGAACACCAATTCCTAAATAACTCCAATGCTTTATCAACTTCATGAATGCTGAACAAACCCTGTATGGCTGCAGTGTAGGGTACTATATCAGGAAGGAAACCTACTTGAACCATGTTGCTAAGAAAGTAGCATGCTTCCAGTGATCTCTTGTGTGCACAAAGCCCCTTCACAAGAAGAGTAGTGTATTTTATCCAGGGATCGTGCCCGCAAGCACGCATCTCCCTCAATATAGCGATGGCTCCCAATACATCTTTTCTTCGACAGATGCATCCATATATAGAATTGTAGGTAAAATGAGTTGGTTCCACTCCTGAATCTTTCATCTCTCTCAAAAGCTTAAAACTTTCATCCAATCTGTCGACCTTGCATAGTTCATCAATCAAATTGTTATAGATTAATATATTTGGTTTACAAACAATTCTTTTCATATCATTGAAGAGGCCCAAGGCAAGGTCCGACCTACCCTTTTTGAGCAAGCCATCAATAACAATACTAAAGGAAGTGGAATTAGGAAAAATCATTCTCTTCACTTTGGACATGTTGCAAATCATTGTTTGAAGAAGATGATAAGCTTCATCCATCAACCCATTACTTGAGTAACCATTTAAAGCAGCGTTAAATAACAAAAGAACAGTTTCATTATTCACATCCTCAGGAATTTCTTCAAGTAATTTCATAATTATACTTTTGTCTGGAGAACATGATAACAATTTGGTAAGGATTCCAACATCAGGTTGAATACCAAGTTCCTTCATTTCTGAGTACAAGCATAAAGCTTTGTCAATCTCTTTATTCCTGCATAGTCCTCCAATCAGAGCATCATAAACAGAAACAGCAGCAATGAAACCAGCTTTCTGCATTTTACCAAACAATTGGAGGGCCTTATCCACATGGGACTCTTTCACAAACCCATGAATCAAAATGCAAAACGTCTTCTCATTCAATTTGATATCTAGGCTTTCCATTCTCTCCAAAAACTCAAATGCTTTATCCAACTTGCCCCGTTTACTAAAAGAAACTATCAGCATAGAGTAAATGTGTGCATCCACCCAACCCTTCTCATGCATTGTATTATAAACATTCAAAGCTTCTTCGAACCTCCCATAATTGCAATATGCTTGCATGATTGGGGTCAATGTGTGCTTATCAAATTGCCACCCCAACTTGTTCATCTCTTTCAATCTCATTTCCATCATATCTATTGAGCCAGACTTGGCTATAACTTCCAGCAGACAATTGTAGCTATAAATATTGTGAAGACAAAGACCCATCATCCTGATTTCATCAAACAATTCACTAGCTTCCTGGACCAATCCAACACTCCCCAAACACCTAATCAAGAAACCCAATGCACCAGGGGTAAATGAACAATGTGAATTCACGATGTCCTTAATCAAGACTTTTAGAGGATAAATCTGATGTGAACCAGATAAGATAGATGCCATGGCATTGTACGTGTAGCAATTATGCTTATACCCAGGTTGATTTGAGGCCCAGTTGAAAAACATCACAGCCATTTTCCAACTCTTGAGACCTTTCAGTACAGATTCGACTACTTGAGTGGTGATTCTAGGTGCAAGCTGATTTAATCTAGGACTGTAGCGTGTCAATGATTGTTTAGTAAAGATGGAAATAAGGGAATCCACGACATCTTTGGCACTGGCAGGAGAGCAACGTGAGGGTTCAACAGACTGAATATGACAGTAAGTGGTTGAATAATAGATGATTTTGAAGGATACGAGTGAGCAAAGAGCACCAGGCTTGAAGAGTGTACCATTAAATTGAGGAGTCCTTATTAGACTTGACAGTAATGCCATGAGAGACTAGATAGAACAAGTATTAAAAGAGTTTCCCGTCCTTCCAAAGATTTTCCTGTAAAAAAGGAGTTTGGGAGCGAGAAGTGAATCTCATTATTCAACAAATTATTCAAAAAATAAAATCAATGATGAAACAGAAATGCTGAAGAAAAAGAGAATACTTGTGAATACTAGAATCTCATCAACAACTTCCAGAACCTACAATCAACCAGAGGTTTCAGTTACTAGGTAAATCAACATTAACCAACATTATCAAGCCCATGGGCCATGGCCAAATGACTAGATATTCATCATGCAAGCTAAACAATTACAGGTAACCAACATGAATCAGAATAAAGCAAACATACACCCACTTTCACAGTTCATCTGGCAAAGATTTGAAGTGAAGAAAGAGCTAAATACCTTTTCAGCCTCTGAAGAACTTGCCGAACCTTAACACAGCACACCTATCATTGTCCTCTTTAAAACAATTATACCATGCACATAAAGAGAGCCTGATTATTAATCATATCAATTCCTACAACAGCATCTCAGCAACCATGAACATACCCTAAAAAAGCCTACAATTACCAAACCAAATGAGCTGTAAAATTTGCCAAATTTTTACTAGATATAATAGACGTAAGTATTGGGGAAACAAAAAAGTTTCAAAGGCACATCAGGTCTACATTAGTACAGAAAATTAATCAAAGTTCATTCTTGAGCTATTTGGCAGCAAAAATTATGATTTTTCACAATAAATTTGGAAATTCATAGTTTGAGCTATATAGCTCCAATTCGAACAAAGTTAGGCCTATTTTGAAGTAAAACATGCCTATTATATACCATAAAATTTCACAGCTAGATAACACCTAAAAAGTATAAAATTTTAACACATTATTGTCGATCAGAAAAATGTCAGCAAGAATGCAAGATACAATTTTCTGATATTCGGGTTGACTTGAATATTGGGAGGTTATTTGGAGACCTTATTCTAATTGGATTCCCACCAAATTTGGTATACTAAAACCACTGTATGAGATCTAATTATCTGCCAAACTTGATGCCCAAACTTACCATTTTGCCCTCAAATGCACTGATTTCTAAAACTGCCTAGTTAACTAATTTTTTGGTAAACATTGCCCCTTGAGTTATTGTTTAGATACTTTAACCATTTTTAAACCTAACCAAACTATTAAAAGGAAATTTCAATGAGTTAGAGCATTCAAAAACCATGGAAATTATGGTCCAAATCATCCCGAACCAAATTTGACCTATTGACTTCCTATTAAGATCATAAAACTCTACTTCTAAGTTCTTGAACCCACTGCTTTGGGATAGAAACAGAATCATTATGAAGTATTTTAGGACCAAACACAAGTGGAAACAAGGACCCAAGCATTGATTAAATTTTTCTAGGATGGGGACCAAAGTTTCTTGACAGAATCTTGAGCCAGAAGACACAAACATCCACCCTCGAATAATGTAATACATCCATGAGCTTATACAGAAACTTCATCACCAATTATCATTCATAAGTATAAAAGGGACATCAAGCATCAGTTATCCACAGGCCATAATAATAATTCAGTAACACTTGTACATGAAAAATCACCAATCCTTAGTTACAAAAAAAGTCCCAAATTTGGCAAAATAACACAGCAATGTTTAATGCATCCATGACAAATGCATGAGGACACAATTCATTACTTGATTGCCACTCTAATTAGCCAACACAAAAAGCATAGCTACAAGAGAGAATTGCACCACAACTAGAACAGCTATTGGCACAAAATCTTGACCTCTGCAGAACAAAACTCCAACACCAATATTCAAAAGTTCATAGAAACAATTCAATTTTAAAGCACAAAACATCCATCCTCCCATTGAATTAACACTCCCCTTACCCCCATCATTGCTGTCCAGAATCTCATCAATTTCCCCCAAAAAAAAATGCTAAACCTTCAAGAAACGCACCTCAGAATATCCTCAAATCAACATTTTAATTGGTGCAATGGGTAGGGAAAGTTAAGGGAATAAAGTCTTACAGAATATCTAAGAGTAAGCCCCATTTGTCATGCTATACCTGAGGAAAGAGTGGAAGCCGTAGAACTCACCTTGCATTATTTTTTTACAGCTCTTGTTCAACCTCAAAAGGCAAGCTGAAGAGATAATGGAATTTGAATATAAGTATGAATGGGCAGAGTTACTGGGATAGAATTTTTCTTCTAAGAATGTAACTGCAACTTTTTAATTAAGTTTGTCCAATTAAATGATATTTTTCCAATCTTTTAAGTTTATGATATATTACCGGGATGGGAAGCAAGGCCAGGCATAAAGTTCTCTAAAGTAAGGGTAAATCATAGTCATTCAGGAAATTACTAATTAGTGGACAAAAAGAGTCCACATCACTCAATTAATTAAAATGCTATGATTAGTCAAACCATACTGCATATTAGAGTCTTGTTCCTTCCATTGCAGGTGCAATTTTCCCTCTGAAATTTTTCTATCCCCATCATGATGCACCATATCTGAGCTACCAGTGACTGGATTCATCAATATGGAGATTTTCACAGCTTGAAGAGGTGTTTCCTATCACATTCACGTGCTGTTAATCCATAGTGCTCATTTAGCCTTCACATCGTCCTCACTATTTTTAGCATGATTTTCAAGGAAATAAGTTTGTGGTATACATCAACAGACAGACTAAGCCACAACCCCATGCTGTTGTATTATTATTCTAGTCCAATTAATAATCTGAAAGTAGAATTCTAAATAACAAGCGTTTTCCATTCAATTTAATTCAGAACCGAATCAAAAAAGAAATCCCACTTGGACTTTTATTATGATTTAACTCAATGCTAGGTTATATATCACTACTAAAAATTTTAAAAACCAGAAAAAAGAAGAAAGGGGCAAAAGAAAGAATGGCAAATTTTTCTTGGAATCAACACAATGGTATATGTCAATTTAATAAAAGAACATGAAACTAGAAGCATGTAGGAGAAAATAATATATAGAAGAGCAATAACATCCAATTAGCTAGCACAAACATCTCAGAATAGGAATGACAACTTTCAAGATTCACAAAGCAAAAGAATAAATGTTTTCCATTCTACTGTGGAAAGGTATCCCTTTAGCAGTCATAACCAATGATACAGAGAGAATAGTAGAATGGGTACCTATAAAGTGTGTATTTCACACCTCATCCGTTTTATGAAACCTCATTCGTTAGTGCCGATAGAGTGGTGAGGCACAACAAAGCACGACAGTGGAAGAACACCGTTTGTCTCGCTGAAACTTGAGGGAAGGCGAAGGAACTGAGAGAGCTTTCTGGAGCGTGAGACGTTTGTTTTGCGTTCTTGGTAATGAACAGTGGCATGGATGGGACAGCTTTTTCCGACGACGTGGGAGAGATGGGAGGAGGCCCCTTTCCAATGAGGGGGAATACTCAAATGCCCGTTATTTGATGATTATATCACACTCTAACTGCAACCAAAACCAGCAAATCTCATTTTGAGTTCAGTTATTGGAGTCCCTATAACGATTACAATTAGGATCCCATATTGTCAAGTGAAAGCCATCCCAAATTAAGTGATTGGAACTTTCAAACCCAGAGTCAAAAGCACGCCGTCGACGGTGTCCTCCTCTTCCCTGTCGAGCCACTCAACCTCTAGCGTTAATATTTGCAAGGAGGGATATGAAATTCACAGGACAGGTTCGCACCAACGAAGCAATGAATTTGGTCAAAAAATCGAAGAAGTCTTTTTCGACCGAAGATATGATGTTGTTTCGTTTTAATTTGCACAAAACTTTGGTTCTGGCCTTTGGGGAATCAAACTCAAAAAGAAGTTGTCCTTGTTGTTGATAATTAAATTTTCTATATTATATGTTATTTATAAAGATAATTAAAAAAATTGATTTTTTTTCTATGAAAATAATTGTGCTTTTTTTTTAAAGAAAATAAACATTATCAAAAATAAGTCATCCTTTACTATAAGTATTTTTTTTTTTTTGGTAGAATATTATAAGCAATTTGAAAAGAAGAGATAAGTTTTGGAAGTACTTCTTTCAACTTGTTACATAAGACCTTTAAGATAATCTTGTAAGCCACATTACATAAACTTATTGGTTTCAAATTCTTAAAAGAAACTAGATTCTGTTCTTTAGTAATATGAAAGATTTGGTTGGAGAAGAAAGCATATGGTTGGAATGCCAGAAAGAATTTACCATTTCAAAAATCATCCTCAACCAAATTCCAATAGGTCTTGAAAAAATTAACATGAAAACCATTAGGACCAGGGGAACTATCTTTTGGGAGAGTAAAGGTGGCAGTTTTCTCGTCATTCTAGTAGTTATTGGAGTCAATAATAACTGAACATCTAATCCTCAAGCTGCAAAACAAAAAGTTGATGTAATTCCTCTAATAGCTCTTGCTAATCAACAGACGAAGAAGAATTGAAAATACTATTGAACTGCCTCCATATAGCTGCAAACAACTCATTTTGGTCTTCAGCCCATTGATCCGAATTAAACTTAAGACTCTAGATAAAGTTCTTGCTCTTTCATCTGTTAATTGCCATGTGGAAGAACTTAATATTATGTTGTCCGTAAGTTTTTCACTTCACTTTGGCTTCAAAAGCCATTTTGACAGTCATAATAAAATTCCAAAAGATATTTGGTTTCATTCACCTACTAGAGGAGAGTAGGATCTCCATTTGAGATAATGTCAAATTGAAGAGTAGGTGACTGTAACTTTTGCTCCAACAGGTTAATCTGAGAATTGACATTGCCGACCTTGAATTTGCTGCAGGAACATAAGCTCGACAAAACCATAGTGAACCATTGACCGGCTGATGCCAGCAGTTGGAAACAATATGGTGAAAATCATCAAAATCAAGCCAATAGTTTTCAGATCTTCTTAATTTCTTACTAGGCTAAAGACCAAAAGAAGTAGAGAAAAGAATTGGGCAATGATCTGAAGCTGCTCGTGTCAGATTCAGAATATTAGAAACAGGGAAATAAATCCATCCACTCAGACGTGCAGAAGGTTCTGTCCAAACATTCCAAAGTGAGATCGACTCCCTTCCTATGATTCGACCAAGTCAATTTTGGTCTATTTTGTTTGATCGGAATTAAGCGAGCCCAATCAAGACATTCTTTAAATGAGCCCATTGAATATGAGCCTTTATGAACATTGCATTTGTCAGTTTTCCAAAATCTAATTGAAGTCTCTTATTAACGACCACGGTTTAGTCATTGCAGAGGCAGTGTTTGTCACCTAGTTCCAAAGCAAAGGACGGTCACGTGCTTTAGTTGGTTCATTAATAAAAGACATACAATAGGCAGAGCCTGAATTCATATCAACTAGGCAGTGACAAACTAGAGGATTACATTCCGAAACCAAAAGATCCAAAGCCCCTCCCCAACAAACAATCGTAATCCATCCCTCACTAATAGCATCCGTGCCAACAAAACGAGGGAAAGCAACTGATTCAACAAACTGAGCTACAAATTTTAGTTTCTTGCAAAAGCAACAAATTAGGTTGAAACTTGGAAACCAAAAGCTTCAACCCTTGAACTGTGTAGCTTTCCTAAGACCATGGCAGTCCCAACTTAAAGACCCTCATGGCTCCTTGGAAGGAAGCATTAGAAAGGCCACTTCCCTAGCCCTTTTGACAAAAATGTGAGGTAAATCCAAAAGAGAATCAACATATTTCCTTTTAACCTGTCGATTATGATTTGAAATTTTCTTCTGTTTTGGTGCACTGGTAAGGGAATCTTCACAATCAAAGAATCTAACACGCTTCGCCTTGAAACAGTTAACCTCCTCCTCGTACAAACTAGAATGCATTCTTCTGAATGAGGACCCAAAACTGAATGAGAATCAGAGAATCATTAACCTTATGGTTGATTTTAGGTCGCTAATTTATTCATTCATTATTGTCAATGTATTTTTTAACATTATATTTCAAAGGGAAAATTTCACTGAGAACCTTCTAACTGCACTTAATAAAAAGAAGATCTCAAAAATATTGATATATCAATGCAGGCAAGGTACTGATTTGAGATTAAATTTTACGATCAAATATCAATATTGCCCCTCATTAAAAGAAAAAAGATGAATGTAGATAAAAAAAACGGATGACGCATGTAATGATACTGAAGATCACAAACATCTCCGTCATCGAAGATGAATCCCTCCAAAACATGAACTAAGGTATTTGAAGATCAGCGAGACTTCCATCAACTTCCAGGACATAAACTAAAGGATCAATTATTATATATACTTAATTACAAGCGATGATTATGTATCATAATTACAAATCTTAAAAATACAAAAAATACGAATAAAGATCTGAATCTCTTTAGAACTCGAACTAGGGCATTTGAAAGCAGCATCTCAATCACCAGAGTTCCTGCACAAGAATCATTTGATGAAAGAAGTACGGTAGGTAATGTGCAAAAAAATGATAGAGAAAACATACATGTCATGCCGGTATGTCTCTAATATACCGATATGATTTTATGTTTAGATGACTTGTTCATTGCCTAAATGTGTGTGATTAGTTACCTTATA
This sequence comes from Prosopis cineraria, assembly GCF_029017545.1. Classification (NCBI taxonomy): domain Eukaryota; kingdom Viridiplantae; phylum Streptophyta; class Magnoliopsida; order Fabales; family Fabaceae; genus Prosopis; species Prosopis cineraria. Next base: position 34,875,577 of record NW_026555339.1, on the reverse strand, counting down.
ATAGTTGTTCATTTCCTTACTGAACTTATTTATTACAAGTTACGACATGAAAGAATTTCAAGGAAAGCATGTCGATAAATCTATGATATACCGATATGTCTATAATATATCAATATGTCTCTAATATACCGGTATATTTTTGAAAGAATTTCAAGTAAAACATATCGATATGTCTCTGATATACCGGTATGATTTCATGTTTGGATAACTTGTTCATTGCCTTAATGCGTGTGGTTAGTTACCTTACAACAGTTGTTCATTTCCTTACTAAACTTGTTTATTACAAGTTACGACACAAAAGAATTCCAAGAAAAATATACTGGCAAGTCTATGATATATCGATATGTCTATAATATACCGATATGTCTTTGATATACTGATATATTTTTGAAAGAATTTCAAGTAAAACATACCAATAAAACATGATCATACCAGTATGATTTTATGTTTGGATGACTTGTTCTTTGCCTTAGTATGTGTGGTTAATTACCTTATGACAATTGTTAATTTCTTTACCTCACTTATTTGCTACAATATTAATTGCTTTTCAAGTATTGGTTTAATGTTTAACTAAGGGAAGAACAACACCGACCAAAAGAAGCTACAACATCAGAGGTAGTGCTCAACTGGCTAGTGACTCAATCAAGGGAGATTCTTGAATAGGAATTTCAATGATGGAGGCATCGCTAATATTTAGACTTGAGAGTTTGAGAAGCTTAAGTGCATTTATCTACACTTATTGAATATGTGGACAATGATGGGTGAGATGAGAACTTTCTTGAGTGAAATTTTTCCACTCACTTAAAGGAGATTCTATTAGTTCAAATCTAAAATGGAGGTGTTGGTTCAAATCTAAAATGGAGGTGTTACTGATTTTCTACATATTTACAACACATGTACGTCGTGGTTGAGCAAACAAAATTTTTTTCTTTATTCTTACAGTAAAGGACAGTATTGTCATTTGATTATAAAATTTAATTTCAAATCAATACCTCTTTTGTTCAATGATATATCAACATTTTTAGAGTTTTCTTTTTCATTAAATGTAATCAGAGAGCTCTCAATGAAATTTTCCCCATTTCAAAAATAAAAATATATTTATATTTCTTATCATTTTCTTTCACACTTAAAAACCCTTCTCTAATCAATAATATATTTTTATTTTATACAGCCACCTCTCTCCCTGTTTTGTTTTTTTTTTTTTTGGGTCAATTATATTAATGGCAACCATTGCAGGACATCATATTTTAAGAAACTTCAAAAAATTTATCCCCTTCAATTTCCTTTTAACAACTTTTTTTAAGAAAAAAAGATCACATACATTTCCACATGTTATGTATAAATAAATTAAATTTCCCCATAAAAATACTTAAATATCATTCAACGCCCGACTTAAATTTTATTTCAAATGTAAACGCATGAATTTTGGCGAATCATTTTATAAATATCAACATTAGGGGAAGAATTTTGAGCTGGGAAAAAGGAACGCAGCGAGCATAAAATCGGATTGTTTTTTTAACAGAAATGACAATTAGTTCAAGAAATCGAACTCCGTAAAAAATTTCTTTGACAAAAGACAAGTCATGCGAGAACTAGAAGATATCGTAGCTTAGTACTGATGAATTGAAATATGCCCTCGGAAATGTATTAAATAGAAAAATCCTCAGGATACGTATAAAACTTAGCTATGGTTCTTGTACAATGCTGCGATGAGAAGGTACGGTGCAGGAAAAACCGAACTTTTCATGTCAGTTCTCACTTGTGACTGCCAGCCTCAGCAGGTTCAACCACCTCAGCTTCTACAATTTCGGGAGCATGGGGCTGCGATTCAGTGTGCTGAGCCTGACCAGGATCTGACCACTTGCCGGTGATAGCCATCCCCATCATCTCATATATCCTTCCTCCAAGCTGAGCTGGATTCTCAGGCTGCACACCAACAAGATATTGACTCAAGAGAGTCCAACATGGTTGAATTTTATAGAATACAACACGTCATCAAGAATGCTTAGACACACATCATTCCAGAGCAACGATATAAAGCCTTGAACTCACCGTAAAACCACTGGAAACCAACGCTGCATCATAAAGGAGATCAATAGTTTTAAGGGCATCTTGGTCATCAGGGTTTGATTTGAATGCAGCCTGAAAACCGGCATTAATTTCATTTAATTGTGATTCTTAACCAATGGAATCAAATCCATTAAAAAAAAAAATGTGAGAATTCTCAATTCATCATACACTTAAATTCCTGATAATAGGGTGATTAGGGTTGATCTCAAACACCCTTCTGCTTCTCATGAACTCCAAGCTAGCAGTATCACCCATAGTTTGCGCCTTCATAAGCCTGCAGTAAGTTTGATCACATAAGGCATATTGACATTTGATAGGTCAAAACATGTCATTTGACAGCTGAAAAAGGACTTGCCTTTCCATGTTTGCAGACCAACCAAATTTCCCTGACACCAGGACGCAAGGGGAAGAGCTCAGTCGATTTGAGATTTGTACATTTGCAACTTTATCTCCCAAACGTTTCTTAATCCAATCGCAAGTTTGACCAAATTCTTGCTTCACCTCCTTTTCCTTTTCCTCATTCTTATCACCTGCACAAGAATGCGCGTGAAACGCAAAGAGAAGTCATAAGAACAAAATTGAGCAACCAAAATGAAATAAACTACCAATTCACACCAACATTAATGCATGATTTTTCATTTTACTAGCAAATATTCTTGAAAATGAAATTTTACTACCTGTCGCTAAAATGAATGTTTTCCAAGTGAAGCGCACATATATATTAAATATTTAATTAAACACGGAGAGGAAAGAAAATTTTCACAATTCCATATATACTCTCCCTGTGAAAAGAGCTGTTACGGTGATAAATGTTTCAAGTTGCAAACCTATATCCAAGTCTTCCTTGCTAATGTCAACAAAATTCTTCTCCTTGTATGACTTCAGGTTTTGGATCGCAACCTCATCAATAGGATCCACTAAAAACAAAACCTGTATAAAATGACATTACAATAACAATAATGAGCACAAATTAATTTAAAATACAAGACTCAGACCAAAGGCCGGCACATACTTCAAGATCCCTCTCCAGAAGTCTCTCCAAGAAAGGAGTGTTCTTTGCACTGGTCACACTGTCAGCAGCAATGAAATAGATATCCTTTTGATCAGGTTTCATGTTCTCAACGTATTCATCCAAGCTGATCATTTCATCTTCACTCTGGGATGAGAAAAACCGAAGCAATGGAGCAATACGTTTGTGATTCTCACGATCTTCAATGCATCCCATTTTCAAATATTTCCCAAAGTTCTCCCAGAACTTCTCATAGTCCTGCATTAAACAGATAAAGGAGCTAGTAATATACAAATAGGAAACACTATCCTTCTACAACAAAACATACATATGAAAAGACGAATAAATCATGCAACAAACATATCAGAACTTGGATATTTACAGGGATGGATCAAACGAGAGGACTTTAGGTGAGGTGAGAGTAAGACATGAAAAGAATATTTAACCAACGTTTCATCACGTTATTATACAAGATGAATAAAAAAATGTAATAAATACACATAAATGAGCAATGAATAGCTATTTTCCAAAATGGATTGTGCATTGATCTTAAAAAATCCATCTCTTCTGCCTTACAGGAGGAGGAATTCTAATAAGTAGAGCATACCTCTCTATTCTCACTCAAGGATATACCAAGAATCATATCAAAAGTTTTGCGTACTAGCCGCTTCCTCATAATCCGAACCTACAAGAATAGTGTGGAAACCAATTAAACAAGGAAAAAATATTAAAAATTTCTGACATGCATTTTCAAAGACAAATTTGTGTTTAAAATAATGTATGAACTTTATCACTTACTATGCAGCTCTCCTGAAGAATTTCCCGTGAAACATTGAGGGGAAGGTCATTTGAATCAACAACACCTTTGACAAAACTCAAGTATCGGGGAAACTGCTTGAAAGAATGACAAAATTAGCACACGTTGAAGCTATGAAGACATGATGAATCTCTTCTAGGCAAGATGAAGAAATTTCTATACCAATTCCCCATCAAAGTCATCTGAAATGAACACTCTCTTCACATAGAGTCTTATATTCTTAGTCTTGGGATTTATGATGTCATCCTTCCCTGAGGGAGCAATAGCAGGAACAAAAAGTATGGACCTAAATTCTACCTCACCCTGCAAAAGTAAACATCAACACAAAAACCAATACAAACACCACAACAATATCAGCAAAATTACGATTGTTAATCTCATTTAGATTACATAACTGTATTGACCTAAAGCTAGAATCCTTGATGACTGCATATTCTCCACGTAAACAAATAAAACATGCAGCACAAAACACAATATGTAAAATACTCTTACCTCTGTTGTAAAATGTGAGGATGCTAATGGATCCAGGTATTCGTTAAATGTTTTCTTATAGAATTCATTGTACTCGTCCTTATTAACATCTTTAGGGTTCCGAAGCTGCACAAACAAAGTGAAGTCTGTATCTTATTCCAGGAAATGAGTGTCCGCAAAAAAAAAAAAAAAAAAAAACAAAACATATGGAGTTATACATCATAAAACTCACCCAAATAGGTTGAGTCTCATTGGTGAGCTCCCAATCCCAATATCGCTCAACAACAGTCTTAGTTTTTCTCTTCTTCTGCCATAGCAAAGTAATCAAAAACCATGGATTAAATATGCAGCAGCTAAAAAGCTACACTTTAATGAGTAAAATTTACATCCTTGTTACAGAAAAATACAAAAGAAATCAAACCAGTACCTCAGCCTTCTCATCTTGCTCACCAGTTTTGGCTTCAGCAGGATCCTCATCAACCTCAACCTGCACTAGAATAGTATAAATCAACACACAAAATATATGCTTTAAATAGAATGCAAAAAGATCATGGCCCCCAAACCAAACCTCTTTGGTGTAACCTTTCTCCTGCCAGGTGTATATTGGGAATGAGACAAACTGGGAATAATTTTTTATAAGTTTCTGAATACGCTCAGGATGTGCAAAACCTTTGTCATCTCGCTGAAAAATAAGCAAAGGGTAATATGTCAAAGATTTAAAGAACAGGGATCAACCAAAACTAAAGAAAATATCCAAATAATTTACAATTCTTAAATACCTTGAGATACAATGTAAGGCGAGTTCCTCTAGGAATTAACTTCTCAGAATCAGTCTCCTCACGTATGGTATAAGAGCTAGCATTTGCTTCTCCTTCCCAAACATATTGTCTATCAGATTTTGGACTTTTAGTTGACACAACCACCTTCCACAACAAGAATCATTTAACTACAAGATACAAGGCCTTAGAAAGTAGCTAGGTGTTATTATTTATGCAAACAAATACCCGATCAGAAACCAGAAAAGCTGAATAAAATCCCACACCAAATTGACCAATTAAATTGCTGTCACCACCAGAATCCTTGCTATCCTTTAAAAAATAAGGATTTGTCAGTGTAAACGGCAACTAACAACAAAAGAAAGATACAATACATTGATAAACATTACCATCCTGCATACCTTCACAGCCTTCAAAAACTTTGCAGTCCCACTTTGTGCAATAGTTCCAAGACAATCAACAAGTTCTTGCCTAGTCATACCTATACCTGTATCACTGCCAAAAAAATATAGAACTAAAGAATAAGCACTGAGTGAAGAAAACAATGATTGATCAAACAGCAGCCATAACTAATTATCTTACGTAATAGTGATAATCCCATTATCTTGATCAGCTTGGATTCGAATATCAAATTCAACAGCATCCTTCAAAAGTTCAGGCTCAGTAACACTAAGAAACCGCAGTTTATCCAATGCATCACTTGCATTGCTGTGGGAAAAATTTATAAATGAGTAGATTGGACAAGCAACAATTCATATAATCTAATCCACATGATGCACAAGCATGAGTTTATTTAGGAGGTTTTAAAACAATTGGAAACAATCTTCAGAAAGCAAAAGGGTTCTTCAGAAAAGAAAGAGGCACAAGTGAGTCAAACGCCAGTATTTTTAACAACATATACCTGATAAGCTCCCTAAGAAAAACTTCCTTATTACTGTATAAGCTGTTAACAATGAGGTCCATGAGTCGACTGACCTGTCAACATGGCAAGGATAATTTTAACCCAAAATAACCTTATACTTTGCACAATAGTATTAAGACACGTACCAGAATATCCTAAAATTGACGATACCTCAGCTTGGTATTCATATTTTTCAGCCGGTGGCGAACTGGATGCATCAGATGCTGCAGCAGTTGTTTCGTATCGTTTGCCCAGAAGCAAATCTCTTTTCAGATTTGGCAGATTCGTGGATTTAATGGTGCTAGAATTCTCTGAACTTAACACAGAATACGATCTAGCTTTGGTGTCATTCTCATTGACCTGCTCAAAATGAAAAAGAGCACAACATATCTACTAGGTAAATATTATATACCAAGAAAATCCAAGATGAACATTGAGATGGGAACATTTGCCATAACACGGAACTTATGTGATATGTCCCTCGTGCCAAGTTCAAGTGGAAGACGACTCTAATCTAATATATATATATATATATATATAACAATGTCACCGATGCTTCTGTCGAATACAAGTTATGCATAATAACTTCAAAAGACACGAAAAATCAAAGTCGACAGCAGAATCCACAAAAGCAGAAAAGAAAGGTAAGCTCAGAATCGAAGTTCAAGTCAGTTTCTCAAAATCACACCAAACTACTAGAATATGGAATCCACATCACAGGAGGAAAGTCAAAAATATTAATTGTCAGAAGCAAAATCTCTGGGAATCGTACCAAGGTGATGTATGAAAAGGAGGAAAGTGGAGCAGCAATGTTACGATGACGGGCGCCACCGTAACGCAACATAGCAGAAACAGAGCAGCGCCTAGCTAGCCTGTGCATTTTGAATGCAAGGGTGGAGATAGACAGGGTGAGGGTGTAGCCGTGTGTTTCAATTCAGGATCGAGGGTTTAACGGAGCTTGAGGGGTTTTAGAGCAGAAGAAAATGAAGAGCTGGGAAGCTTCTAGACTTGAAATGGAAAAATAAATGGGATTTTATTTTTAAAACAGGAAAAAAAAAAAGGCTTTAACTTTAAGTTAAAAAAAAATTAAGCATTTAAATTTAAGTTAAAATTTAAACTCAAGAGTTTAAGCATGTTAAAAATTCGTTTCTTCCAAGTTCCGAAGCATCAACATAAAATTTATAATTATTTATGAACACAAAATAAAATTTGAATGCAGTTTTTCCCCCCTAATATTTGATATTTGATGTAATAAACAAATTATTTCTTGCATCTTAAGTTCTTACATTGAAATCTTCCACAAATTTGTATTTTTATTATTTTTATTATTCTTTCAATTAAAGACTCAAATGATTTTAATTAAAATTAAAAATGATTATGATAACTAAGTCATTAACCATAATTATCATTATAAAAATAATTTTAAGGGGTAAATAAACCTGATCAAATCGTGGGTGGTTGGTTACTTTGATTTAGACGAGGGCTGATATTGAGTAAGGTATTTGCCCAGGTTAGTCCAACCCGTCTTATATATGCAAGTTGACATATATATAAAACTGCTATTATTCTTTGCCTTTTTCTTCTTCTTTTTTTAACAGAGCAAACAAATTAACAAACCTAGTTTGACATTGGTCAATCCAATAGGGTTCACTTTTTCAGACCCTAGCCCATTAACATCCTGCTGGCCACTCTAACACAAACAACATCCCATCCAATATAATTATTCAACTCACCTGAAAGACCATTCAATCCGGCCCTGTCCAAGCCATTTGGGTACATCCCTCAGCCCAGCTAGCTAGCCCAGACATATATCATTTTGTTTTTTTATTATTATTTTTTGTGAATAACAATTATTTCATGGTATTTTTTTTATTAAGAGGTATCATGAACTATATTTATTTTTATTTTTTTTGGACATTTATTATCATTACAATTTTTTAATCTCTTTCAAAACTTAAATGTGTTTTTAATTTAATATTATGTAAAAATAATTGATAATTGGTGATCACATGTAATTTAAAAAAAAAAACTACTTGTGACTTCAATGTTAGTTTATAAAAAAAAACATATTTTAAATGAAAGTAGAGCTTGGAAGCATTCCCTTCTGATCAACTAAACTCCAAATTTGGTAAAATGATTGAAGGTGTATTTTTCTTTTATTTTCTTTTGATTTTGGACTTTTCTTTGCATTCGTTATGTTATATTTAGTTTCTTGTAGACAAATAACGAATTAAATAAGCAGCCACCTATTACAATTCCTTTTCTTTCTTTTTGTTTTTTTTTTGGTTTGCCCACCACCCTTATGCTTGCTTCTGTCCCATTACAGTTAGAAGAACCTTCAGCATTTGGGTTGATCTTATTCACTCAACTCCTTGCTTGTCACTCTTTCATTTTATATAGAACCATTTAGCCTCCTAGCTACCATAGCTCTCATTCAATGAAGTGATAGCATACCACTCCCTTTAAAGCATCTACCTTCAGTTCTTGAAAATAGTTTAAGCTCCTTCCTTTTTTTTTTTTTTGGTTAATTCTCTCCAACAAATGCACAATACAAGAGTCTTATCATATTCGTCCATCTTTCTCTTCACCAGTATCATTTCACAGCACTGTCAATCTTAATACCTGCCGATAATTGCTAGTTTTGATGGTCATGGGACTGCATGCCACACTTTGTTTAGTCCATGGATATAAGTTATGTTCTACAAATTGGACATAATATAGTAACTCAACACTTTCTGCTAAACAGTTTGAATAGATAGCCCCATCTAATGCCCTCCACAAGAAATATTGTTGTGCTCTGGGAGAAAACTGAATTTAATAATCTCATGCAAAAATTGAAAATACACAAGAAGTTTTGCCCTTTAATTTTAAGCTCTTTAGCAACACTATAACATTCTTATTTTTCAAACCATATTTATTTAATCCTACAATGGTAAAATAAAGTTTACCATGGTAATTAAAAATAAAACTCAATCTTTTAAAACACTATTGTATAGAAAAGAATTTACTATAATAGAAAAAAATGAAAACCATCATTTTCAAATCATTATTATGGTAAAAAAGAGCCTACTATAATGGAAAAGAATCACTACTACAAAATGAGTTATAAAAGATGCCTCTTATTGAATGGTTATCATCACAACCATTCAATAAATAGAGGTAGAGAAACATATTGGACAATTGTAAAAATAACCGTCCAATACCCATTCAATATATTCTATATATATTGGATAGTTATTTAAACAATAGTCCAATATACATTTTACAAAAACCCTAGTTTAGCTAGTTACTCCGTGTCCTTGTGGTTTACTTGAGTGTTTCTAAACTGCAGCGCACAAGTTCAAACTGGCATCTCCCAAAAAAAACCCCTAGTTTAGCTCTAGATCAATAAATTATATTTTCTCCATCTTTCTTCATTGCCCTCCTTCTTCTATGCCTCTCATTTCTTCCCTCTTCTTTGCAACAGCTCATGATGTCATAGGGCATGACTTCTTCCCTATTAGATACCATAGACCTCATATGCTTCTCCATTAAGTATTCCTCATATTCGTAAGTCCATTTTTCCTTTCTTCTTCCTCCAGCTAGGTCTATTATTGAGCTTTGGATTATTTTGATTTTGTAACGTTGGATCATTGCTTAGAAATTCTAGGTATATTTTATTTTTGCTTAAATATTTTTGTGTTGGATTATATTATATAAATTTTGTGTTTTCATTGCTGCATACAAGGTGTTCATTGAAATTCTTGAAAGAAAAAATTGCCATTAGCCAAAACTCACATTATGTTTGAAACTTTCATGGATGTGTACCATTATTTGTTGAGTTAAAAATTCAATTCAAAGGAATTAAAATTTGTTCCAATATTGGTTTTTCCAATATAACCTTTTTTGTAGTAATGAATCAAACCAAATTGCAAAGCTTTACTATGGTAAAAAAAAAAAAATTTCTTTGCTAACAAATCAATTTCAAAACTAACTACCATAATACAAAAGAATCTATCATAGTAGCAAGAATTTAATTTAATAATCAAAACCTACAAAGTAACTAGAAGTTTACTAAATAATAAAGATGTTCCAAAATTGAATGTTAGATCATGTGTTTTGATGATTATAAAACTAAGAAAAGATGCATTGGTTATGTGTGCAAATAAATAAAAAAACATAGGTGAAAAAGCCTCAAGTACATTAAGAATCCAAGGAAGAGGAAGAACTTTAGGATAAGTTATTTAAATTCTCTTAGATTCAATATGAAAACTTTGAAAGTTTAATCACATTTCATAGTTATTTAAAATGAATGCATCACCTTTAGCTCATAAAGACTCCTCTTAATACATTCAAGCTTGCAAGATATGTTATTTTAGCTTCTTGTGTTTCATAGAAGTTGAATTTTCTCAGACTACAGAATCACGCATGATTCTACATGGTCACTCATAAGATTTAGCATGTTAAGCAACTGACTGACGTTTCATGTGTGAATCAAAGCGTAATCTACGCATGATTTTTCATTTGTGTTTATGTGATACCTTAATTTTGCTTCTGTGTTCCAAATTACTCAAGCAACCTACTAATATGCATGTAAGTTGTCAAATTGTGTTTCATTATATTGTGACATGAGCTATTTCATGCGTGAGAGCTAATAGTGACCACGCATGATTTATCATTTATTCCTTGAATATATCTTGCTATATTAAGTCTTAAGTCATCTCTAGCCAAGTTCAATTTGCTCACTTGTATGATTCATGATTCACAAATCCATGATATGTACCCCAGAATGGTTTAAGCTTTGCTACTTGCCATTTCACGCATAAGTAATATTGTGTTCCACGTGTGATTTATCTTCTCAAATGGTCTAAGATTGAAGCTGGCCATTTCACATGTGAGAGCATCGTGGTTCCAAGCAAGTTCTGTCACACAGATTTGGGTTTAACTTTTTGCAAGCTAAATCACACGTGATGACAAGTTGGTCACACATAAGATTTGTCACACAGAACTGGTGTTGGCTTTTTGTAAGCCAAACCACGTACGAGAGCAAGAGGGTTGTACATGAATTTTTGCACACAATATAGATTACACATTCATATAGTCCAAACCATGCGAGAGACACCCTGAGATTCACACCTAATTTATCATAGACACATATCTAAAACATAATGAAAGCCATTTCATGCATGATTTAGCAGGTTGCATGTAAGAAATTGCACTAATGGCTAGTTACACTGTTCCAACAGTCTATCAATTGTCATAAACTATATATGTGATATAATTCAAGTCTGAACAAAAACTTTTGATTCTTGAATGAACTTTTCTTTATTTGAGCATTCAAAAAGTGTTCAAATTATGCTTAATCATTTAGCATTCATTCATCATTATTGAAAAGAATTGTAAAAAAGCTCTCACAAGTTTAAGCTTTCAACTGTAATTTATCCACTCTTTAAGAGAGTTTCTTTGTGAAATTTTATCTTATTCTTTTGAAATCTTAAAAAGGTATTTTTCAAGTGTTTGTGACAATTTATTGGATTGTAACAAGGTTTGTTGGTTGATTTAAGACAAGTTAACTCTTGTGAGTTGCACTGTGGTTGTAATATCCTTTTCCTTCTACTCCCATAATTAAAACTAAATTCCAAGTAATTAGGGAATGGGATTATAGTAATTATCAAAATACAAAGTTTTCAATGGTTAGTAAAATGGAGACCTCAAGTTTATAAAACTAAAAATCATTTTCACATCTTGCAACTAGATAAATCAGAGTTCACAATTATGTGAAAGCATGGGACTATTACTTGTGTGAATGCATTTGTTTAAGAATTTGAAATAAGAGAATTTCTAAAAAATTTTAAAGCGTGCACCGCGGCTCGTTGAACATGTATCACAATGCAATTACATAAATTTTAATGGTAAATTCTGCTGTCAATTTAATAGCTTTTAGCCAACTTCTGACGCACCATAAATCTTCATTCGACGTCCGAATGATGCAAACTAGGTGTCTACAGAAAGCTCTTTCTGAGCTCTAACTAATGGCATTAGTTTCGAACTCGAATTCTTTCTAAAACCAAAAATTAGAAACCCTTTTCAAACTTATACTTTTACAGCAATATTTGGAAAATCAAGTGTCCAAACCAAATACCATAGGCCAATAGCCACCGACACCAATTTGACCATATTCAAATCATTAAGATTAACTCGTTCAATGCATCATATCACATGAGATGCTCTCAGATTAAATTTTCACTACTCAACACCTTAAACTCAAATAAAGCATAAAAAGGGCGAGTTTATCACAATTTTCATCAAGTTCTCCAAATCATCTCATAATATGCTCTACTCTTACTTGCATTAGTATTTTAGCCCTATCACAATAATACATATTCATCAACTCACTCCCTAGAGCCCAAAATACACTTAGAATTTACAGTTTACATAATGCAAGTAAGGAACAAATAAGAATTCCTAATTGGCAATTAAAATTGTCATTCACACATAATTATTCAAAATAAAGAGGCCTACTATAAAAAGATCACGATCCTAAGTCTTTGGGTATTTTTCTCTGTCCGCACCTCTTAAGCTATTCCTTATAATATTGAGGATAATGGGGTGAGTACAACTACTTAGTAACTAAGATTCAACTAACCCATACTAATGCATATCGATTAGTTTAAATGCAAGTGGCAATTAATGTCAATACTTAAGCCCATATAAAACATTTGAAAATAGATATTCACAATTTCACTCATATATTAGCATTTACTTGAGAAACATTACTTTTTAGCACTTTTCATATAAAGAGAGTTAGTCACACAAATCATTGATAAATACATTAAAAGAAATTAAGACTCAACTCATGATATCATCATTAGGGACACAATATAGACAACAGGTGCCCTTACTCACTATATGCATGATTACACTTCTCTTATTTCCTTCTTATTCCTCCTGAAATGAAATCATGGGCTATAATTCAATGGGTTAGTCTATATTCCATGACTTCCTTAGCCTAAATACTTGTAAGGGGATTACCCAACTAAAGCACACCCAACTCACTTATGGAACACGATTTTTCCTATTTCTCACACTATAGAGTGTCATAAACCCTAGACTAGCCTACTCATTAAATCGGTGGATAGCTAGCTAGGTTTGAGTTTTTCATTGAACTAGTAGGACAGGCCATCATTGAACAAGTGGGACAATATAAATATAATCAATCCAACAAACTATCTCACGAATAGGCCTTACCACATGGATTTTATCATCTACTCCTCTTCTTAAGCAAAATCCTGCCTCTTAAGATCATGCAATGCACATTCATGCCATAATTCACACATATACAATTCATAGAACTTCACATTATTAATTTTTCATTAAACTTTATCATTACACAAATCATTAGACTTCTTAAACACATTTTCATGGGACTTCAAACAAAATAAGTCATTGAACTCCAACTTCAAAATCATTGTACTTCACACTTTCAAAATCATTGAACTCCACTATTTCAAACATCATTGAACTTCTCATAACAAAGATTCATGTTACTTTTCAATTTGTAGAATCATTGAACTCCCAATAAACATAATATGAAAATCCACCGATATTATTCTCCAAGAAATTTTACATCCTAAGGCATAAAACTCACAAATTTGATTTAGTAAATTTTCTAACAAATCAAGCCACACTCGCATTTCTTTTTAATTTACACATTTCAATAATAAATCATAAATCCATAAACTAATAGACATACAAAAGTATAAGATAGAATTTTCTCGATTACCTCAAATCTTTGAGAGGTTAAAGTTTCACCCCTCAACTACTCACTTCCAAAGCTTCCAAGAAGCTTGAATGGTGCTAATGGTAATTACTCTACAAGCATTTACCATGCAAAGCATCAATATCTGTTTTTGAGCTATTTTTCACTAATATTTCATCATTTCTTAATACTCAATATTTATTCTTGACTCATCTAAAAGTACCCATAAGGTTTCTTAGCTTCCTTTAACTCTCATTAATAATATCAAGCTCTTAAATGGACATTAATGAAACCACATTATTCTCAACCACCAAATTTATGAGAATTTCGCACATTTAATATCTTCCAACAACCAATCATCATAAAACTATAAGTATCAAGTTTACTTAGCTCAATGTACTCCCATTAACTCTATTTAAGTTAATGAGTTCGGACCCATAGCTTTCATAGACCGAAAATTATCATTAACAATCAAACTCTAACTTCTACCATCAAGAAAATGGAAGAACAAAGAGAGATTTAAGTAAGAAAGCTTACCTTTAGTATTTATGAGCTCTAAATTACTCCTATAAGTCAGTTTCTTCAACCCCTAGCTCAGTTCCTTAATTCTCTTCATTTTCTCTTCATCTTCTCTGTTTCTCTCACGCAAATACAACACTGATATATCAAAATTTTAACCGTGCGCCACAGCGCACGTTGCCATTTGCTACGGCATATGGCACAAAAGAGCCTGTTGGATTTCAAATATGCCTCTGTGAGCTGCGGCAGACTAACCACGCACTACAGTATGTGGCACAGAGAGTAAATCTTCACTTTTTCTTCCTCTTTCGTTGCCCGAGTGGCCCGCCATCAATTTGAACCCACTTCTAGGGCTGAAATCATAACAATTACACTAAGGTAAGCCTCTCTGGTCACACATCTCACTAATACACTTATTTAGTCTATTTGAACTTAATTAATCTTGATTTAAAATTGATGATGTTACAGTGGTGGCAAGCACCTATTGAAGTTTGTGAATTTAGTTGAAAATCTCAAGTATGATCCTAAGGACAGGATGTAGACCAAGCTTGGGGTTGAATCAGTATCAATCCTTTATGTCTCGTCTTCTTCCTTTATACTAAAGCATTTCACTCTTTAAGTTTTCAAAAGTTTTTAAGAGTCACCTAATTCACTCCTTCTCTTGGATGCCAGCTTATCCTATACGAGATCTTGCATTAAACAAGAGTTCATAATCTAAAACATGTTAGTGACTCACAAATAATATTTTTGAAAGAAGTAAACCAAGGTATTTTGGTCCAAAAACATGTTTATTGAGAGCAAAAATGTCAAAAGGGACCAATTCAAAAAAGTAAAATGTGGCAAGGGTAGTTTTGGAAAGGTTGCAATTCCCCTTAGCTAACGTATGTTGCATCGTAGCCAAGAGCATTATGCGTCATAGCCAATACGCTCTGTGTCATGTAATGCAACAACCTCATCCTGCTGTGTAACCAAATCTAATCATTTCCTACCATAATAGCAAAAGATTTTATCCACTATAATAAGAAAGTGGCATACTAGTCTATCATAATAGAAAAAATGGCTATCTATAATTCTATCATGATATCCAAAGCAAGCCTAATTAATTAGTATGAGCCACTACTATGATGGCCAAGGTTTTAAAGCAGCATTCAAATTGTAACATTTTAATTTTAATTTTTAATTTTTTAAGTAAAATGAAGATGGGATTTACTAAGTTAATTGAAATTTGGAATAATTAAATTTATTTCATCTGAGGTATGGAGGTCCATAGGATTGTGATTTAATAAAATAGGATATGAAATTGAGAAAAAGGAGATAATCAAGATAAATTAATTCTAATTGTATTCTTAAATAATCAAATTATTATCTTATAAAGAAGTAAAAGAAATTAAAGGTAGTAAATGTTTATTATCAACGATTTGAATTTAATGATACTATTCCATGGCAATAGAAATTTATCACTTAATTATTTCAATAAAAATAATTTATTCAAAGGATTTAAATTTTAAGGATTCAAGTTCTGATAAAAAAAGGGGGGGTTGTTAAAAGAATTATGAATCTTGATTCTGCAAGGCCAAATACTGGATATACGGAAAGAGAAATTCATACAAAAGAAAAATAAATTAAAATGAGATGGTAAAAAAAATTAAAAAAACTATATCGAATTGGAGGGGAAGAAAAAAAAAACCAAAGAATGACGGGACCTATGGAAAGTGAGCCCACGGGCCACTTCTACTATCCCATTTAACAATGGTGTACGCATCCATTAAAAATTAAAACACAACAACAGCAACGACCTTCCTCTTTCTATTTCTTCGACCGCTTCGACAAGAACAGAGTGATTGAGAGAGAGAGCACACGAGAGCATGAGGATTTGTGAAGCTAGACTTCATTATATGATATTTCAGGAAAGATTTTAATTTTTTTTAGACTAGATAAAATTTTGACATGTTTTTCTACATATATTTTCTACCTTATTTTCTGAATTATTGACAGCGGAAGAATTAAGGTTCCTACTATCTCGAATTTGGGATAGTTTTGACAGAATAATTTGAATTTAAATATGTCTATGGCGTTGGATTTAGTGTTTAACAGGGTTAGATGTGTTCAAACGTTTGATTTGGGGAATTAAAGTTAGGATTTAGTTGGAAATTAGTGAGTTATGATTTTGGTTGTGATATATTTTAAATTTAATAAATTATTTTGAGTTAATTGAGATTATATAAATGATTAAACGGATTGATTTTGAGATTTATAATCGAATGTGAATATTAATGATTTTTGAAGGTATTGTAAGTGTTCGAATTTTGAGATTAAGGATGACTTAAAAAAATTATTGTTGTTTCTAATGAGTGAAATAAGGTTATTGAATTATAGGAATGTAATTGGGATGGAGAAATTTATTTGTGATTGTGAATTGAAATTTTTAAAGAAAATAAAGTTTAGAAAAATTTATTTGTAATAGTGAATTGAATAAGATTATTATGATTTTATTTGGGTTTAGAAAAATATTTGTAAGGTATTGGGATGATGATTTGTGACTTCAAACAAGTGCTAGAATTTTTGGGATTTATTAAATGCGAAACTAAACTCCACCTATGTTTATAGTTGGTCCCAAACTCGGGTAAAGGAGGAGTATTGTGTTGGGCCATCAATAGTCAATGTAAAACTTTGTTGAATTTATCATGAACATGGACAATAAATGTTATAATGCTAATGCTACGTCATTGCCTGTAAGTAACGTGCTGCATAGCTCGAGTACAGTGATAAGTGAGTTAGAACTGCTACATCAATGCTTGGATGTAATGTCAAATGAGCAAATGCTACCACATCATTCTGGACATGCGCGGCTAAAGAAGTTAGTCCATGAGAGCAAGATTAAATTTGGTACTTGAAATGTAGGGACATTGAATTGTAAATCTATAGAAGTTGTAGTGGTTATGATTCAAAACAAAATTAATATTCTATGCCTACAAGAAACAAAATGTTGTGGAGAAAAAGCTAAGGATATTCAAGGTTTCAAACTTTGATAAACAGGAAAAGTAAGCACACACAAAGGAGTAGACATCATTATTGATAAGGAGTGGAAGAATAAAGTTGTAGAAATTAGCATAATTGAAAACAGAATTATTTCCTTAAAAATGATAGTTGGACGTGAGACTGTTAATATTGTTGGCGCTTATGTGCCTCAAGTTGGAACAGAAGTCAGTCTTAAGGAATTATTTTAGGAGGACTTGGAAGGGTTGATTCAACACATACCATAGAGTGAAAATATTTTTATTAAGAAGACTTTAATGGGCATGTTGGGAGGGAGGCTGGTTAGTATGTGAGGGTGCATGATGGTTTTGGTTTTGGAGAGCTAAACAATGAAGGACAAACTCTTCTTAATTTCTTGTTGGTGTACAATTTTAAAATTGCCAACACTTGTTTCAAAAAAAAAAGATGAGTATCTCGTCACTTACAAAAGTGGAGTCTCAAGGTCACGAATTGATTTTCTTTTGATTAGGAACATAGATAGAAGACTCTGTAAAAATTGCAAGATGATTCTTGGGGATTCTATAACGACGCAACATAGGGTCCTTGTCCTTGATGTGTGTATTATGAGTAAAATTCAAAAACGTTAACAAGTAGTAGTACTAAGAATTAAGTGGTGGCAGTTAGGTGAGAAGTAAAATATTTTTCAAGTGGAATCTTTTAGATAAATGAATTTGAGAATCTCAAGATAATGCTAACATCTTATAGGAGGATATAACTAAAAAGATAAGGGAGGTTACAAAAGTAGTTTTGGAAGAATTAAAAGGTTTTTGTCCGAGAGATAAGGAGTCTTGGTTGTGGAATAATAGTGTTCAGGACAAAATCAAATATAAGAAGAATTGTTTTGAAGCCATACATTTGTGTAACAATGAGAAAAATTGAGCAAGGTACCGTATGGCTAAGAAGCAAACTAAGAGAGCTATGAGTGAAGCTCATTTTAAAGCTTTTGATTGCAGAAAAGCTAAAGCAGTTATTTACGACCATAAGGTACCTAATAAACTTAAAGGAAAGTTTTATCATGCTGCTACCAGACCAGCTATGTCATATAGTACTAAATGCTAGGCTCTAACGGGACATTAAGAACATAAAGTTGGAGTAGCAGATATGAGAATGTTATGATGGATGTGCAGACATACACGTAAAGATAAAGTTCGAAATGAGCATGTATGTGAAAAAGTGACGGTAGCACCTATTGGGGAAAAATGATAGAAAATTGTTTGAGATAGTTTGGGTATGTACAAAGAAAACTGTGAGAAGCACCAGTAAGAAGAGTGAAACATATAACTTTAAGCCCTGTTAAGAGAGGTAGGGGCCCAGGAGAACACTCTTGGAAGTTGTTGAACATGATCTCTTAATTAATAATATTTCTAAAGGCTTGGTAAATGATAAAGTACAATGGTATCTTACAATCCATGTAGTCGACTCCACGTAGTAGGATAAAGACTTGTTGTATTAAGTGCAAAACTAAGGCTTTCAAGAGGTTAATTATGTTAATGAAAGATTAAATGAGTACATTAAAAGTAAGTTAACAATATGGATGATTAAGTTTTAAGATTTAAAGTGTATGAAAATGTGTTGGGTTAGCGAGATTAATTAATCTAACTTTAGGATTAGTGTTTAATCACAAGTACCAAATATATTTGGCATTGTCATGTATGTATATTATAATATTAGTGAATCATTGTGGTGAAGAGCCACACATATGAGAAAGTTTAATTAATTGCTAAGAACAAAGGTAACATTTACTACTATATTGTAATATGTGTTGTGTGATTGGTCATGTGTTTTTTATTGAAATTAAATATTGTTTGGAAATATATGCTTTAAAAATGTATAACTATTGTTTGGAAACTTGTATTGTCAGTGAGATAAAAAAAAAAAAAAACACACACACACATACATTTGCTTGGTATGAAAATTTCATCTTTAGAAGTATGTAAAATTGTTTGGAATTTATGACTGTTTGGAAATCATATATGCATAAATTGTTTGGTTGTGAGAGATTATTTTGGAAACTTATTACTCAAAAATAAACTACATCACGTAGTATGCTTTCATATGATCCATGAGTGGTACTTTGTAACTTGAACTAACTTACCTTTAGCTAGGTGAGTTAGGTGTCAAGCATGGTCTGTTTGCATCTTTGTTTGGTCTGTTCAGATTTGTTTGGAATAATTGTTTGGAATTTGTTTTGCCTACCCCATTTAACAATCACATAATTAATTGTATGGCATGCATTATGTTATAATGGTTTTAGTTATGGGAACTTTTGCATCTCATTCCTCATTGTTATTATATTTTAAGGGAGCGGATCTAGTTAGAGAAGCACTTGAGACTTAGACTTGGTGTATGAGACACCAGTTTATCCTGTTATGCCTCCTTTTATTATTTAATATATATTTGCTAATTTAGGACTCATTTTGTTTAATTAGAGCATGTTGACTTTTGACTTTTGACAAATTTATTTAATTATAACCATGAGATTTGTGTCTAACACTCATGGTCTAATCTTGATTTAACTTAAAATATTAAAACTATGTTTTGATGATGAAATGAGATTTTTTAAATTTATATATGCATACATACATATATTTATTTATGTATATTGGGTTGATGCTATAACTTAACTGAGATTTTTAATCATATGTGGTTGATGTAAGGAGTAATTTATGTTGTCTGGCATGCAGATTTTGTGGTGAAGTTGTTCACCCTGATTTATTGGCTTTGGGTTGTGTGTTGTGAATTTAAATGTTTGGAAAATTTTGTTTGGACCCTAATGGATTTTTATATATTAAGTTTTACATGAAAGTGATTATTGTATATTTAACTTGAGCCAATGACTAGTTTTCGTTGTATGTTTTTGGATGGACCCTTGAATCACTGTGATGGGATATTTGTGGGAATTCCATATCTATTATGTTAGGAAAAGAATGAGCTCCCTTATGTAATCTTACTTGTCGCATCTGAAAATGTGATGTGGACGGCACCTAAGAAAGGAGGTTCCGGCCTTCGGAAAGAAGACTGAAGAATGGGAGTCGCCACCAAAATTTGAGGAAAATCTTGAAAAACCGTTTAAAAGAGAATAAGGATGATATGTGAAAATAGAAAATAGGTTCGGGAGTCAATTGAGCATGGGAAAAATGTTAGGCACCCCACAACATCTGTTTGTGAGAACGGTTATCTAAAGTTTATTACACAAAATTAATATAGTTTTAAAGCTATTTTAATTATCCCTTTCTTATTCACATTTTGGCATAAAAAATGATAATAATTAAATGAGAAATATTTATTTATTTACAAGGAAGAACTTGACTTATAATTGTACTTTGAGGCCTATATACCCTATGATGGGGATCAAAGTCCACATAGTTCAGGATTGAAATTAGTATCAATAGTTTTCTTTATGATTTTTATGAAAAGAGAAAGTTAAATAATTTATGAATTGCAAACAAAAAATTTTTCTAAAATGTGAGTTGGTGCATTTTAATTTGCAAAGATAATTTAGTTTTACTTTCTTACTCCCCTTTTATACTTTAAAAATATGTTCGTTGTTTTTTTTAACTGAAAAGAATATGTTTGTTATTATACTTTCTCTTATCTTAGAGATTCACTTTATCACCATTAAAAAAAAGGTAATTTTGAAATATTTTTTATTTATTTGATGTGCCTACAGAGAATTATTGTCACTCATGGCAAAAATTTAAAACAAATAAATTAATGACCATTAAGATATAGTTTATTTTTTATGAGAAATAAAAAAATAATAATTAGTCTAGATTAAAATAATTCATCACTTTGCAAATAAAATAATTTTTGAGATTTTTGATATGTGTGTTTTAAATTACAAAAAATAATTTAATTGTTTTCTCAATTTCAAATTTCTTTTGGAATAAAAAAAGGTAAAGAGTTAGAAATCTCATATTTTATTTATTATTTATTATAGAAATTGAGAATCGCAACATCTATGAAGACTTATTGTCCCACATTATGATGTGATTAATTTAAATCTATACGAAGATTCTTGAAATCTCACATGAGATTTAAATAAATTATTAATTTATTATAAAAAAGTTAATTTTAATGATAGGCTATTGGAACCCCTATTATCATATATAAAATTAATTCTCATACATGCAAAATCTTATTAATTTTCACGATATAGAATCATTTTAAATTTAAATGCTTGCGTAGATTCTTGATATCCCACAGAACAAATAAACCATAGATATATCTCTTTTTTTTTTTCCTTTTTATACTTTAGCCTCTTATAAGGAAATCATTACAACATATGGAAATAGAAAGCATCATGATGTATATATATGTTTTCAGCCATGAGTACCGGTGCGCATAAATAAACTACCACAAATGAACAAAGATTGATATAAGGATCAAACCATGCTACCGCACGTTATCTTTTTCTAAAACATAGTAATTAAAAAGATTGAAAGGCAACTTGAGAATCAACCATGCAAAACTAAATGTATTCAAATTAGACACGTTGGATATCTTATAGTACGAACCATAACAAACCTACTGTGCCAATTCTCTTTACAAATAAACTATTAACACATACAACATAAAGTGTAGAGTTTAGCAAATCTTCACAGCTATTAAGCAAGCTTCATGATTAATATGATTGATGGGAGATTGTTCAGGCCATAAGATCTCAAAAAAAAAAACAGAGAGAAAGAAAGAAAAACAATAATTCAAACCACAGCCTTTACCTACAACCTTCAGACTAAAGAGCATACTAATATATCATCAAACACCTAAATTTGGATAGTTCTCATAATACAAGCAATGAGATCATGAAATCAGATTTTTGAGAAAGGATTAAAATTTAACAAAAAAGGCATCATAGATTGCAAACCCATCTGCAAACCTTTAAATGGCTTTAAACGTGCACAGATTATCCAGCTAGAACAAGCACTCATTCAGTATATGCATATACAAAACTAAACCAGATTTCATCCATACTACTAAATCTTTAAGCAAAATATGTCATCTTCGTTAAGATCCTGCTCGAAAATTCTTTAATGACAGTTAGGATTATTTTCAACATTCTAACAACATTACTATGATCAAGCTTCTCAGCCCCAAAATTAAGCCAATCCTTGCATGCTTAACATCATACTTACTTAGAGATTAAGAACAAGAATTAATAGAGGCTAGCTGTGCTATAAACATCATACAAGCATCCTTTAGAATAGTTTTAGATCACCATGCTTTCGAATTTATGAATCTCATATAAAGGTCATAAATCATAGCATTAGTTGATAAACTTATACTTGCGACAAGAAATACATGCGAGATCAAGATGCAACCAGGTCATTTGGCTTTTCATTTAAAACTAAGCCCTTCCTCACTTTTATTGGTTTTCTTCTTTTCTCTTTATTTTGTGCGCAGTTCTGCCTTCTTTGAATTCTCAGCTGCTCACTTCTTCCCTCTGAGTGCTCTATGACTCTTCTCTGGCTCTTAGTCATTCTTCGCTTCTCCCTTCGAATCCTCAATCGTTCAGCATTCTCTATCCTTATTCCTCATTCATTCTCTCGAGCTCAGATCTAGAAAATCACTCTCAATCCCAGATTTGATCTCCCTTCCAGAAATTCCTTAAGCTCTCACCTCTATTTTTTTTCATCCTCTCTCCATCTCTGCCGGTGACCTCTTCCTCTTTGTCTCTCTTCTTTTTTTTGTCTCTATCCTTGTCCTCCAGAAAGAATCCCTAAATATTAAATCCCCTCTCCAAATCTTTGCATGAGAGATCAAAAGATCATAGACCTATTTGTGTGTGAAAGTAGCTTGCGTGCTCTGCAATCGTGTGTCTACTCTGCTCTGCCTCTTTCTTTTTTTCGCCCGTGCGTCTCTGTGTTCTCTATTTCACCTTAGTGTCTGCTCTTCTTCTGCTGTGTGCCGTCTGTGTCTACTGTGTGTGTGTTCTGCTCTATGTCACGTGTGTGTGCTCTGCCTCACGTGTATATCCTTCTGTGTTTAGCCCAAAAGCAACCTAAGGGTTGGGTGAAATTGCTAATCCTTTCAGCATTTCATCCGCCCAAATATATATATATATATATATATATATAAATTTTAATGCCCTTTTCTTCTTCTTTTTTTCTTTTGTTAATGTTTAATGCCTCTCCCTATTTTTTTAATGCTTTCTTTTTCATTTTTCATATTATGTTAATCATAAATTTTGGAAATCAGATTAAGAGAGGAAAACTTGATTTTGCATGAAGCAATAATACTTTTTTTTTGTTAGATTATTTTTTATTTTTTAAATATAATACTAAAAAGGATTAAATTTCATTTTGTATTTTTATATTTTTTTTTGCTATTTTAATGAACTAAAAGAAATAAAATCTTAACCAATAAATTATTATATAAGTTAAAATAAAATTAAACCCTATTAATTAAAAATTTATTTTTTTTGAAAATATAATCCTAAAAAGGATTAAATTTTATTTTTGTATTTTTATATTTTTTTGGTTAAATTCATTATTATTTTTATTAAATTTAAAAAATGCTCGGATAAAATATAGTGTTCACACTACTAAGAAAGAAAAGAACATGTACAATGGCTTATATCAAACATTTGCGTGCATGTAGAATTCCCAACATACAGTTCACCTTCACCACACATTCATGTCGAGAGAGGAGCTAAGGGAGGACATTGAATAAATTAAAGTGCTTTCCCCTTAGGAATCTTCAACGTGAATTTTGCACATCATATGCTGCTTGCACCTTTCTGTTACCCAATGGAGTATAAATTTTTTCAAGAAGAAATTCCATGGGCAGAGATGAAGAAACATAAGTTGCAATCAAATTCACGTCCTTTCTGGTGCTTCTCATTGTGATTATTGGCTTGGTAAATTATGATCAACTTTTATGGTGCTGGTGTACAGACACTACTACAAAATAAGCTTACAAGAGCGCTTTTTTTTTACCTTAGGGAGCCCTTTTGAAGCGCTCCCATATCAAAAGCTCCAAAATGTACAAGAGCGCTTAAAAAAAGCGCTTCTATATGTACGCTATACAGGAGCGCTTTTAGAAAAGTGCTCCCGTAAGAGTGCTCCGGTTTCTAAGAGTACACGTCATATATGAGAGCGCTCTATATAAGGGCGTTCCTGTATGATGCTTACAGAAGCGCTCTCTATAGGAGCGCTCCCGTATGTTGACACCTTACCGGAGCGCTCTTTAGAAGAGCACTCCTGTATGCCCCTATACAAGAACGCTCTTTATAGGAGCGCTCCCGTATGCTGACAACTTACTGGAGCGCTCTTTAAGTTAATTTATAGGAGCGCTATTCAAATGACCGCTCCTGTATATTATATTTATTTTTTTTAAATCAAAATTTTCAAATTTCCCCTTTTAAATATCTTTAACAATGGCAAATCATAATATTAAAAATTAATTTAAAAATAATATCAACATAAAAATTTATATACAAAAAAAAATTTGAAACTGATACAACAATTTCAATTTTCTAACTAACCTAGTTTAATTTCTAACAAGCCTAACAAATGAAACTATTGTTATTTTTTTAACATTGAAATCTAACTTCCTATCACAAACAGCCAATAATATGTTCTGATCATTCTTCAACTAAATCTTCTATTTGTTCTATAGTAAAATGTGAATATCTTGCTCCAACAAAATACTACATAAGATATAAAAGCAATATATAAGTAATTAACATTATATTAACTTAATTTCAAAGCTTTTGACTTACATTTTCAGGAATGATCAACTCTTGTTGTATGATTACTTCTCTCATAAACTTCATAACATAGTATCCATACTCCCAACCTTGTAATTGTATAGGTACCTATAAAACAATAAAAGATATCATTATCAAAATATGGTAGAAATAAATTCTAACTTAATTTAAAATACTTCAGTGATGAAGTTATATATATGATACAAGTCTTTGCTGTCAAAAATCCGGCAGAGTCTCCCCTATAACTTGGAAGTTCCAGAATTTTTTAAAAATTCTTCATCAATCCAGAATAACATATTCAGAATAACAAATATAAAATATCAATCAAATAATCATTTAGATATGTACCAACTTATTTTATTAAGAAAATAATACAAACTTTTATTCTTTTTCATGAATAAAACTCAACAGGATCAAGTCTTCAGGTGTTTGTAGGGAGACCTTCACCTCCTCGATAACGTGCTACAGCCCTATTATATAATTATTAAGCATACCAAGTAAAAATTAATTGTTATAATAAACATATATAAAGAATATAGAACTAAAAACTTACTGATTAAATAATATCCTCATAGATTTGTAGTTCTTAAAGTCACTATCTCTTAATGAATCAAGATAATAAATCACAAGGACGAATGGATTGATACAAATAAGCACCTAATATTGCTTGAAAAAAAAAATATTTCATTAACTAAAATATCAACTAAAGTTAAAAATAAACAATAATAACAATTTACCCTGGATTGTGAGGAGCTAAAAATAACATGTTTCTTTCGCCTTTGACTTTGAATGCATCAGTAATCTTTTGAGAATGGTACTCAACACTGTAGGTACTAGTGTTGTGCGGGTTAATAAATGAAAATTTTGTTATCAATGAGCCCGGCACCACAAAAGTATGATATAAGTCTCTAAAATGAAAACAAATAGAATCATTCACAACTAAAATTAAATAAATACCACAATAAGTAATAAAATTGAGAAAGTACCTGATGTATAAACTAATTTGTGTGGTTTGTAGCCAATCTTTGGTTAGAATCTCGTTAATATTTTCATTTGCTAATTTTTCGCTAGTTATTTCACCATAAATCTCCTTTTCAAATTCTACTTCATGGATCTCATTTTTAAATATTGTCCGCATAATTACTTCAAATGCATTTTGATAAGGATATTTCAACTAAGTAGATTCTATGCTGGTCTTCCCTGCCTTAGTCACAGAGGTAGATCCTTTCAATGGCTTTCCTTTCGCTTTGATTGGCTTCTTTACAACTTCTTTAAATTTTGAGGACTATAAGATGTAAAATAGATTGGTAAGGCCGTAAGAAAACATGAATGATTTTAAAGAACTATCAATTATTATACTTGTAACTTAATGAGCTTTGAAGGCCAAGCCACATAAGTTCTAACGGCATCAAAAATCATGAATATATCCTCATCTTCTATTTGCACTAGTAACTCAGCGTCATTTTCTATTGGAATAGTTATAGTCACCTTTAAGTGATCAGCAGGCAATGCTCTAGAGTGTATAGTAACACTATTGTCATTATACATAGATCCGAGTGCCACAACACGATAATGTGGTGATTCTAACCATAATTGACATTGAGACTCGCCCTAAAAATTAAAAAATAATATTTTAAAAAAATGTGAAACATAATTTGTGAATAAAGAGAAGATAATAGAAAGAAAAATTATAACCTTAGGAAAGTCTTCTTTAGTATGGAAAGAGCAACTATCTTTATCATTGGGGCTACCTTGTGGCACATTTATAACTCCAATCATTTGCTCAAATCTCTTTTCCATTTGAGCTTGAATTTTTTTTCCATTCTCGCCTCCATTTTTGCCATCCTTGCATTAAAATCATCTTCAGCAAAAATTTTGGACCGACGTCCAAAGTAGGTGCCCTGAGAAATGCCAAATCCGACTCCTCTAACACAACCAGAGACCTCTGGAGCTCCTAATGCCCTACCAAGGACATCCACATGCTCTCCTACATCATCTTGTGATATTGATTATGATAATGCTTCCTGTTGAATAAATTGTAAACTAATTATTAAGTAAATAATGTAAATAAAGTAATACACTAAAATATTAATACTCACACAATCCTCCCAGACTTTTCGAGTGCGTTCATCAGGTAATTTGCCTTCTTTATCTTCTCGAGCAGTCTTCCAAACAAGAGCTCGAGAAATTGGAGCATTAGGTCCAACTTCTTCTCTTTATTTAAAGAAGATATTAGAATAATTAAAAAACATTTCCTTATATATATAAGTAATATCAACAGACGATATTAATTGAAACTTACTAAATCATGTTCAATATCTGAATAGCTCTGCTCTATATTGAAAAGGAGTACTTACGGCTCTAGAGCGATTGACCTGGCTGATCTGTTGAAATTCAGGCTGTTGGTGCATTTTAATAAATTTATCCCAATGCTCTTGCTGGATCTCTGGATACATTTTAGGAGGATGAGGATTGAATTCTTCATTTGCATCTTTTAGATGATATGTTGTAAGGGTAGCTTGAAACTTTCTATGAGCATATGCTGCTTTTCTCATGATATAATGCCTATGACTCTCATCCAAGTCAAAAGATATACACAAATCTTCCCATATATTATTTTTTGCTTCTTCAAGTTGTGGGTCATTTTTCTTTCTCCAGTCTATAATGCAACAGGGAACATAATGACGAGCTAAGACCCCTATGTAACTGGCCAACTGAGGAGACTTAACTAATTGGCCCCTATCATTTCAATTTACTGGTAATTTATGACCAGCTGCTCGAGCCCGTATTACTGCTTTCATAATAGTTTTACCCCGTTTAACCTCATTGAATGCTTCTTCTTTAGTGGGTGGAGCATCACCACTGTTCTCAAGTAGGGTAGCCATATACCTGAAAGGAAAAAAGTAAATTTTTAACAATTAAAAGGAAATTTAAATAAAGAACTTACAAGTGTTAAAATTTATTTTTTCTTTTTTTTTCTTTTGTGTGTTCTACATATCCCTTATCAATCCAAATCCCTTCCGCGTGATCTTCTCTAATATAGAAGGCATGATCCCTAGTTGAAACATCAAATGTCCACGATATTCTCATAAAAGGGTTATCCTCAACATTGAAATCTTCATCCTCCTCATTACCCACTATTTTATTTGTTAAAAGAACAATCGACTAATTTTTATGCGCTGGATCTGACACATAAAACACTTGTCGAGCTTGTAATGCCAAAATGAATGGTTCATCTTTATGAGCCACCTTATTAAGATCTACTTGAATAAAACCTAACTCATCAATTCGAAAGCCGTTTTTATTGTCAACCCACGTGCAACAAAAGACAAGTTCGTGAAACTTGATATAATTCAATTCCCAAATGTGCTCTATAATTCCAAAATATGACATCATTGCATAGATTGGGTTCTTGTCTTTAAAACTAGAGACATGCATTGATTGAGCTTTAAGCGTTACACCACTATTTTGCATAGTGCTCCGAGCATCTTGGCTTTTCATATAAAATGTAAAGTCATTAATTACATAACCTGTATAAGAAAATACTTCAAATCTGGGACCCCTAGCCAAAAACCTCAACCTTTCTGATGGGTGAGACTCCTCAGAGATGCGAGTTCTAAACCAATATATAAAGTGCCAATTGTGATATATGGCTAGCCATATTTCATTTTTACCTTCATTCTGACTTTTAACTATTGCCTTGTGTTCATTGATATATGGTTGAACTTCCTCATTGTTGTGTAAAACATACAAGTGAACTTGCTCCCATTGTGTCTTATCTATGCTAATGAGTTTCTTCCCAATGATTCTACCCTGTTCACCTGTGGTGTCTTTTGTGTACTTTGGCAACCCAATGGCATCCACATTAGAGAGATATCCAGTGCATAATTTAACTGCTTCTTCCATGATATACCTTTCAACAATACACCCCTCGGGCTGACTTCGATTTTTTACATATCTTTTTAATACTTTCAAGTGACACTATACTGGGTACATCATCTCAAATAAGCAGGGCCACATAGCTTTATCTCTCTAACTAAGTGAAATGATAAATGAACCATGATGTCGAAGAACGAAGGCAGAAAATACATTTCCAGCTCACTTAAAATCTTGGCTATTTCATGTTCTAGCTTTGGCAATTTTTCTAGGTCAATCACCTTGCTACAAATTGCCTTAAAGAAGAAACAAAATCTAGTAATCGTGGCTCGTACCTTCTTTGGCAAAATGGATCATATACCAACCGGCAATAAATTTTCTATGATGACATGACAATCATGAGTCTTGAGACCTACTAGTTTGAGGTCTTTCATAGATACGAGGCTACTTACATTTGAAGAATATCCTTCTGGTACTTTAACTTCATGCAAGAATTCACAAAAAGCTAATTTTTCCTTTCTAGACAAGGTGTGAGCTGCTAGAGGTAAAAAAGTACGTTTTCCCTTCCTCTTTGGTGCCAACTCTTCTCTTAACCCTATACTAATCAAATCCATCCTTGCATTAATACCGTCTTTGCTCTTTCCTAAAATGTGGAGTAATGTGCCAACAAGACTATTGCAGACATTCTTTTTGATGTGTATTGCATCTAGGAAATGCCTAACATCTAGGGTCTTTCAGTATGGTAGCTTAAAGAATATGGACTTCTTTTTCCAACCATTCTTAACAATCTTACTTGCAAATGGTTTTCCAAATTCAATATTTAAATCTTTGACCTTTATAAAGAGCTGCTCACCAGTTAATGGCATAGGAACTCTACCCTTCTCTGGGTGGCCATTAAAGGCCTTCTTCAGTCATCGGTAATGATGTGTTTGCGGCAAAAATCGTCGATGACCAATGAAGACATTCTTCCTACAATGTTCCAACAACACTGAACAAGTGTGCTCCTCACATACTGGACATGCATCTCGTCCTTTGATACGGTATCCTAATAAATTGTCATAGGCAGGAAAGTCATTTATGGTGCCAAACAACATTACTCGCAGGATGAAATGTTCTTCTCTATACCCATCATAAACTTCCACACCTGTCTCCCACAAAATCTTCAAATCTTCAATCAAAGGAGCTAAGTACACATCTATATCATTTTCTGGTTGTCGAGGTCCAGAAATCAATAATGACAGCATCATAAATTTGCGCTTCATGCATAATGCTGGAGCAAGGTTATAGATCATCAAAATAACCGGTCATGTACTATGAGTACTACTTTGCATGCCATGTGGGTTCATTTTGTCAGTGGCTAGTGCAAGGCGTAAGTTTTTATCTTCAACCCCAAACTCAGGGTATATAAGATCAAACTTTTTCTATTGAGGAGAATTTGTAGGGTGTCGTAGGTTGCCATCCTTAATTCTCTCATAAGCATGCTATGGTAAGTGTTTAGCATCTTCTGCAATGCTGTATAGACATCTAAATCTTGGTATGATTGGAAAATACCACAATGCCTTTGCTGGGCTACATCCATTTCTTTTGTACCATGATGCATCACATTTTAGACACTTATCTAAGGTTGAATACTCTTTTTGAAAGAGGACACAATCATTTAGACATGCATGTATCTTCTCATAGCTCTTCCCAATACAACAAAGTACTTTTTTAGCTTCATAAGTATTAAGTGGAAGCTCGTTGTACTCAGGCAACATTTCATATAAGAGTTCAAGCAAATTTGTGAAACTCTTATCACTCCATCCATTCGCTGCTTTTAGGTTGTATAGTTTCAAAATAACTGATAGTTTTGTGAATTTTTTACAACCGGGGTATAATGGTTCATCAATATCACTCTTCAATCTCTCAAACATCTCAAGACAGTCACTAAGATCCTCTTCAATCACATCAATTATTTCATCAAGACGGTCAACATCATATATCCCACTATCATGATCAAATGTTGAGTAGCTCGCACTATCCCTCCAATCACTTGAAATTATTCCTTGTCTCCCCATGCATGGTCCAACAAGTATAAGTTGGATCAATCCCATTACATATTAAATGATCTTTCAATTTTATTGGCTTTACTCTTTTTTCATAGCAACATTTCAAACAAGGACATATAACTTCACGGGGGTCTTGATCACGACAAAATGCAAATTCAATAAATTCATCCACACCATCCCAATATTCTCTAGATAGTCGATTAGCCAACATCCACTTACGATCCATATCACTAATATGATTACCAAAATTTAATAAACAAAAGACTTAGATTTCTATCAAAAAAATTCAACAGCATCTTCCTTAAAAGAACAACGTCTTAAATGATTAAACAATCAAATTTCACAACACAATATATTTAAACTAAAAAAATTAATTCATCCAAATAAAAATTTAGTAGCATAATGCATCTAAATTCTGTCAATCAATTGTAATTTAATTAATAATAATAATTTCCCTTAAAAGTATATTTCATAAATAAAATAAAAATGTTCAAGTAGTTTCCTCAACTTTAATCTAAATTATCAACTACAAATACTCCATAATTTTAATATAAATAACTTCAATTCATATATTATCTATAATATTGATTATTAAGAAAAAATATTTAAAATTTATTCTCAAATATATATAAATTAATTATTAAAAAAATACCTTTAAAGTGTAGTCTTCATGGCAGAAAATGGCAGTATTCACGGCAGTAGTGACATCGATTCCTCCACTGTACAGCAGCAACGCACGGCGGCAACGAAGGTCTTCATGGCGTCTCTTCCTCTGGTGTACTGCAGCAGCACAGATCTGCAATAGCAATACAGATCTGGAACAGAGATGCAAATCTGGAACAGCAGATAGCAAACAGCAGAACAGATGGATGGTACGACGACAGTGAGACCGGATGGCGATGGCGGCGGTGACGCAAGAGACAAACTGCGACGGCGATGCAGGAGATGGATGGCGACAGTGACGCAGAGGCAAACGGCAATGCGGCACAGAAACAGAGAGAGATGCGCGACACAGAAAAGGAACTAGCGGCAACAAAAGAGAGAGAGGTTTGAAAGAAATTGAATGAAGAAAAGAAAACTGACAGACAATAAGTAAAGATGGAAAGACTCTCCGGAAGAGTACTCTTTTGGAGCGCTCGTTAGAGCTAGCTCTTCCGGAGCGCTTTAGTACGAGCGCTTCTGAAGGTATTTTTAAATTTTTTATAATATTTTATATATATTAATTAGAAGCGTTATCTTATTAAGAAGTCTGACATACAAGAGCGTTTATTTAGAAAAGCGCTCTGATAAATTTCGCATTCACATTTTAGAGCGCTTATTTAAAAAGCGCTCCTAAATACCCGCTCCTAAAGATATATTCTGTAGTAGTGAGAGAGGACTAGAATCTGGTTTCCCGAGCAATAGCAACACTAGATGCATGGTGGGAATGCTCTAGATTCTCTGTTTTCCTTTCTTTCTTATTTTGGAAGGTGCCTTCCTATCGGTGGAGTTTTATTGGATGTTAAAATGAAACAATACGCAGGTTAAGCTTCTTTAATTTATCTCGTCTTTGCAGTAAATGCGTATGATTATCTTCCATGATTGCTGTAAAAATGAAATGGGAACATTTGAACTTTATCAACATTTTATTTTTATAAAACTGTAAAAGATTCAATTAATTTTTGTTAGCAAAAATATATTCAACTTAACACTATCACAAAAAACTCCTATACTAGACAATTATTTTTGCTAATATTTGATAATTTTTAACCATCAAATAAGGGGTGTCATATATTATAGGCACCTTTACTCCATGGTTAAAAATCATTAAGTATTTGGAGTATTACTCGATGGTTATTTAAAAATAATTATTAATTGTTAATTATGTGTTTTTAGATTTGTCTTTTAGTTAGTTTTGCAAGCAAAACTTGACAGATATTTTTAAATAAAGATAAACGTTAAGTATTTATAGTAAAAACCAAGCCAACAATGCCCCTAATGTTTACCATAAATACATTATGGTTATTTATTTATGGTTTTTTTCAATGGAAAGCTATATAAATACACAAAATGAAACAAAGTCAGCCAACAGCTAAAAACAATACAGCCAGTTAAAATTTAATAGAACTATAGATATTAAAAATATAATCCTGCTTCTTTGTATTTTGTACTTAATTTTATAGTTGAGGATGTTTAAAAAAATTGTAATTGAGGAGAAGCAAACTAATTTTAAATAATTTTCTTAATACATTAAAGTTTTAGTAAGTTGGATCCTAGAGACTTGCCCAAAAAACACATGCCTTCAAGTTCAATGAGTGCTTACAGATGTACTTTCACATTGTCTACTAACAAAGTCTTCACATCAATAATGTGATTTGATCTTACCACTTTATGATTATTTATATACTAAAGTCTTACCAACTAGACAAATCTTTTGTTAGTAACTTATTTTAAATAAATTGAAAGGAAATAAAATGACTAATTCAATATGATGATAAACAGATAAACTACACGAAGGCCCAAAAAAAAAAAAAAAAAAAAACCCTTCTTGCCACGAGTTAAAACCTTGGTTTAACAGTACTTGCAGGCATCCATGTAGTGGTTTTATTGTCTATAAGAAGC
The DNA here is from genome assembly GCF_029017545.1 of Prosopis cineraria. Taxonomy (NCBI): domain Eukaryota; kingdom Viridiplantae; phylum Streptophyta; class Magnoliopsida; order Fabales; family Fabaceae; genus Prosopis; species Prosopis cineraria. The sequence continues at coordinate 34,842,004 of NW_026555339.1, read as the reverse complement.
AGAGATCGCGTAATAATAACTACTTAATCAAATAAGAGTCACAACATAACAATTAATGAAAAGTATACATGGAGGTATATATAGAAGCAGACTGAAAAAGAAGTGTATATATACACATATAGAGTTATTTAGTATTTACAGATGGAGAGAAGTATCAACATCGACATGGGAGTGCTGAAAATTTGAAGATGATGGAGTGGCGTGATGATGATGGCCTTGCTTATGAGGGGCCACCGAGGTTGGCTGCTGAGGAGAGGACTGTTGTTGTGATGCCTGAAAGTGCACAGCAGATAAAGATTCTGATGAAGAAGAAGAAGAAGAAGACGACGAAGAAGAAGAGAAGAGCTTGAGGAGCTCTTTGCACTCTCTCCTCTCCTTCACCTTCTCCAACTGTCTGAACCGCTCTTGCAGGAGAGCAATGGAGGAAGAATTGAGCATGGTGGGATCATGATGATGCTTCTCTTGCCGACGACCCATTACGATCTGATGACGCTGGTGGATCATGAGTCTGATCATATTATATATATATATATATATAATATGTGGTGGGTGACTGAGTGGGTGTGGTTGGCAGGTAGTGGCTTGGAAGTGGTATATAATTACAAGAGGAGATCAAATTTTAGCTGTTGAGCGTTGATGTTTAGCGTGTGGTGGTTTGCAGGTGATTCCGGATGGATCAGAATCAGCTGGTGTGTCGCTAAATGCCAAACGCTTGGCTCCGAAAAAGCAAGTCTAGGCCTAGGCAGCGTCACTAGATGTTTGGCCAAAAGCACTTTTTCAAGCCGCATAACTTTAACAGCGTCCTTCCAAACTCATCATGCTCTTTAGCTCTTGGAACAACGCTTCGCGGGGAATCAAATGTTATTATTCACAATTAGAATTTTAATCATGGAACGTTTTATGCTTACAAGCAATTAATAAAAGGTGTTTTCTCATATCAATTCATTCAATAATGTAAATAAAGTATGACACGTTGCTTGGGTAATGACGGTACATTTATTAATGAAAAAATGACAATAAAATTTTTTAAATTATATAAATGATGATCTGATCCCTCAAAATGTTATAATTCTATTAAAGTTATTAAGAATTTTTATGTTAATAAATTGTAAAATAAAAAGATTATTTCACCTTTATTAAAAATAACAAGCCCTAATAACAAATTTTACTTGAGGAATAATTTTATTTCTATACATCATAAGAATTGAATAAAAAATCATAATTTATCAAGTATAATTTAAAAAAAAACATAATTTTAGGTCTGTGCAGTTTGTTCGTGTTTTATTATTGATCCCTATATTTTTTTTCTAATGTTTTAGGTCCCTACACTTTTATTTTTTGGTGGAGGGACTTAAAATATTAAAAAATAAAAGTGTAGAAACCTACAATATAAAAAAAAAGTAAGGATTAATAGTAAAATATAAGTAAAATGCCGTAACCCGAAGTTATTTTTTTTCTAATTTTTGTTATTAAAAAAATAAATTATCAAAATAACAAGTTTCAGTCCCAACTTTTATTTAAGAAATAACAATTTTTATTCAAAAAATTTTAAAGAATTAAATAAGAAATCATAACCAGTTAATAAGAGTAAAATGATCTTTTTAATTTTAAATTTATTGATATAAAAGTTTCTAAAAACTTTAATAAAATTATGACATTTTGATAAATTAAAATATTATTTAAATAATTTGAGAGATTTTACTATTTTTTTTCTATTATATATTTATATTACCTTTCTTTTGTTTTATATGGGTTGTTTCAAGCGTTTTGGAGCTTCCTGAAGTGAAGCGTAGGGATTGTGCTGTTTAGGAAAGACAAACAGGTAGGGGGAGGAATATTTTTGTGGTGATTGCCATCAATGATTAGGACCTGTATGTTCATTCAGAGAGAGTACAGACGTCGAGGCTCATGCACCACACAAACTACATGAACTAGGGCTGTGCAAATATAATTATTTTAATATAATTAAAATTAATTTATAAATTATCAATTAATAAGTTTTAATCTTCTAGCGAAAAAAAAAGTCTTAATCCTTCCTTACACTTTACACTCTGACTAAAAAAAAACTCAACACTATTGTACAGCTTGCTCCACAGCATTCAACCATTCACTTGACTTTGCTCTCAATCTCAATTTCTTCAGTGCGCCGAAGCCTTAGCCCCTACCCTCCTCCGGTGCGCCACCAGCCCACCTCTATCAATCACATTTGTATATTGCATCATATAATTTATATATTACATTTTTACAATTACTAATCACTTTATATATGTATATATAATTTATTTTTGATAGATGCTTCAAGTGTTATTAATTCTAAGGAGATAATTATTTAAAAATTTGTTGAGTTTGTTTCTGTTGAAGCTAAAGAGATGATTACATGACAGATATAATGTAGTGTTGAACTTTATTGAGTGTTTTTATTGAAGTTAGATTTAAATCATTTAGAGTTTAGATTGTAATTAAAATATTTTTTTTCTTGATGTTAGAAATCATTATGGATTTATTATGATTATAAGTATTTTTATTATCTTAATTGAGTTTATTAGGTTGAAATGGATTATTGCTTATTATAGAGAAAAAAAGAAAAGAACAAGGCCAAATGAGTACCGGACTAACAGGACCAATCTTCTAGTTCTATGGACCAAATTCGGTCTTGTTAATCTCTAGATTATCACAGGACCAAACTGGACTACAGGTTGTCTAACCCAGTCCTTTTTTTAAAAAGGACCAGACTCTAGGTTAGGTTGAAATTTAGTCACATCCAATCTTTTGTGCAGCTCTAACATGAACCACTTGCCATACACAACCTAACAAAGTCTTAGGTTTATATCAATTGTTTTGCTGGTGATGAAAGAAAAAGAGATCAATTTTATCCTTTTATGAGAGTTTAATTTTAATTTCTTTTTGTAAGGCTGAACAATAGATATGTTTACTAGACATACTGTAATTTTAGATTTTATTAATAACTTACAAATATTAGAGCAAAATCTATATATATTGTAACACTCTACTTATTTAAAACAATATTTATTAAAACCTATCATAAATGTAATTAAAGATAAAACTTCTTTTTCTTTTTTTTAGAAAACTTATCATGGTAAAAAAGAGTTTATAATAGTAGAAAAGAATTGAACCTTGTTTGTCGAAAACAATAAAATTACCAAGTGTGCTAACGATATTGAGTTTCAATTGATAACAAAGGATCCCCGAGTTTCCTTATTATAGTTTACTCAGATATAAAAGATACACAAGAGTAAAATAACAAGTGTTTGATTAATGCTAAAGGATTACGAAGTGTTAAAGATTATAGGACTAAAACAAAATTAAAGCTTCATAAAAGCTATCTGATGAAACTAAGAGCTACAGAAGTAGAAAATCTCAATATTTAGATTAGTATTGTTATTCTTTTTCTGTGGTTTTTTCCTCTTTTTATAATGACTAAGCTACGATGGTTACTTCCATGGAATCGATAGTGTACTCAAGAAATATCAAGGATTCCTTATGCACAGTCTACAAAATTCATGGCACAATCCATTCACAATGCGTTTCATTATTCATCAACTAACCTGTGTCTCTGAGATATTCGTGAATAATGGTCATGTCTTCATGAGATTCAGGGCTTGTGAAGGTTATGATACTAACAATCTAAGTAATGGCTCCGAGACTTAAGGGATTCGAGGGTTCATGTTTATCTAACTGTTATGTATGGACCAGTTCTTTTGTTTGGATCACTTATTAGACCTAATTTTTCAGTTGCTCAACTCACCTTAGATTATAATTCTTTGTTTATTAGGCCCATATTTATTTAAATGCTTATTAAAATGTGTAATTTTATTTATAAAAAATATAAGTGAAAATTGATAGTTTTTCTAATAATAAAAAATGGAAAGAGTATATATTTGAAGGAAGAGTAAAGTGGGCCAAGATCCACGTGTTAGCATCACCATGCCTCTCTGTTTTTTATTTTCCTTCTTAAACAACAATCCTTAAAATTAATGTGTGCATATATATATATATATATATATTAATTTTTTTTAACTCAAAAATCTAAAGGACTAGATTGAGCTTATGAATTTTATTCAAACACAATTTTTTTAATATTTGTATAATCATAATTTCTTAAATGAAAATAATTTACATACTTATATTGAATTCTACTTAATATATAACCCATTTTAGTAAGGTTCTTTTTACTCGAATAATTATATGATAAATTTCAATAACCATGGAAAAAATTCATTAAATTCAAATCAGTGCTAATAAATATTTGTTTACAATTACTTTTATACTTCTTCCTCAAAAAACTAATTCGGTGCTTTAAGAATATAATTAGATTCAATTTATCTTCATCAAAATTTTCTCCAATTTCATACTTTATTTCATTAAATTATAATCCTATATGCCTCTATGCCTCGGACACGTAAATTATGTTATCTTAAGCCTCAATTTACATAATAAATCATATTTTAATTTATTTTAAATTTTATATGTAAAAATTAGAGTGTTACATACACAGATATATATCAAATAAATTTATAGGAGGCAAAACCATTCGCAATTTATGGTCAGTGTACAGTTTACTATATAAGGCCCTGATGAGACAAATTTTAATTTTATTATTTATAAAGACAGTTTTCCATAAAAATTGATTAAAGATAGGTGCTGAATACATCACAGATTAGCCTTCTCACCCCACTAGCATACTGCAACCTTCTAAATGCTTCTCTCACGCCTTGCAGATAAATTTAATTAAGATATTTATGGTTGAAATATTTTAAATTTTGAAAATAGTTGTTATGCAGTTTAACATTCTTATTTTAACCTTCTTTGAAAAAAAAAATTATACGTAAAATGGTCATTGTAGTTTAAAAAAGAGTTAAAATGCATTTTTGTTCTTAACTATTCTCTAAGGAACACTTATTATTTTAAACTATTTGTCATAATAATTTTACATATAAAGTAATTAAAACATAATATATTTATCCCCGACGTTAAATACCCCAACATTAACTATTATAAATATTGACTAAAATTTAAATTTGACTAAAAATGACACATGTCATGTCAAATAAATCTAAGTTAAGGTACATTTTAATACATAAACTATTTTTTAAGAAGCACCAATGCCCTAAACTATTTGTTTTATAGCAATTTTATCTCTAAAATAATTAAAACTAGTGACAGACTTAGAAAAATTAAATAGATAGGCCAAGGCAAAAATTTTACTTCAGATAAATATTTTTTTAAAAAATATAATTTTAAATATTTATTAAATTAAATTAGAGGAACAAAAATTGTTGTATAATTATTAGATAATAAGGTATAAAGCATAAAACTATCTAATATGAATAAAATTTAACCACACTTGTTTAGTAGAAGATTTTTTGTGACAATTTTTTTACTTAAACAAATCAAAAAATAGCATTCCTTAATTCTCATACTATATCATTATTTGAAATTATAACATATAGGTTAGATTTGAGTTAAATTTTTAGGGAGATAAGTGAAATTTTTAAGGAGGCAAATGATTTTTACCCTTTCAATAGAGGGCAATTTTTTTATGGGGGACAAAGAAATTTTTTTGATCATTTTATACAATTTTTTTTCCTCCTTGTCGGGGCTTCTGCCCCCTCAAGCTATCAGGTAAGTCTATCCTTAACAAAATTGCACCTTAATTTGATTTCATTTGATATGATAGGTGATATTTTTTATTAAACTTAAATCCTAATTGGTATTTTAATAGTTAACGATTGAGTATTTAACATCAAGAAAAAATATACTATGTGCTAATTATTTTAGGAATGAAATTACTATAACAAATAATTTAAAATATTAGGTATTTGTCACCCATTAAAAAGCTAAAGGCTAAGAATCATAATTAAAGCAAGACATTGAACAGGCTAAGGGAAAATTATTCCAAGGAGAAAATTAAAAAACCTTTTATTCCTAAGGCCTATGTTTAAGTATTTAACACTAGATATATCCATTGAAGCATTTAACAGTTACTCGAAATCATTTGAAATAAATAATTTCTAAATATGGTCGTTATTCAACAACTGTTCTTGACAAAGTTGCTGGAACGACCCCTTGGCGTCCTTAAAAAACCATTCATTCCTAAGGATTGAGTTTAAGTATTTGACACTGGAATTTAGAAATATCCATTGAAGCATTCAACACTTACTCGAAATCGTTAGAAATAAATAATTTCTAAATATGGTCGTTATTCAACAACTGGCTTTGATAAAGTTGCGGGAAAAACCTGTTGGCCTCTTTGGACATGTCATAAGTTAAGGGAGCTGTGCATATATACTCAAGCTTACAGAGAATTCAGCGAAGAAATTGTTCAAAGATATGCATGGAGCTCGTGGATGTACCTTAAGGAACTCAAATTCAACATGGACGCTGTAATGAGTCACAGATCGGGGTTTATAAATTTAAAAGGTTTTTTAACCTGATAGGATAGTTTTTTGGGTGAGTTTTCACTTTAAACTTGTGTCAACAATATTGGTGCGCCATTGAGAAACTGTGTCACAAACCCACAGACAGACGTCACCGTGAGTTGGAATCGAGAAGCCTTGTACGCAATAGACAAGTCATTCGGGATGTGCAACTTGTGCTCATGGGAGAAGCTTTGGATTCAAATTGGGCTCCAAGTTTGTGTGCAATTTTAGTGCGTATTTGTCTAACCCATCTTGTTCTTGCTGTGACTTCTGGCATCTATCTGCAGATATTTCCACATACTGGTTTAAGCTTCATGCTTGATTATTGTTATGTTGCTCATTGCTAAAGAACATGCACCTCATGAAAAAAAATATTCAACATGTAAATTCCACTAATAATACGAAACCACTCTGGTACAGATTCTTCTGCTAGGGTAATTACGCAACTAGTGATAGGTGTGATTACATTACACGATTAGTAATTGTAGCAGAAGAATTGAGGGGCGAATCTATCTATCTTCATTGTCCGGGGACGAAGTTAGTGGCATAAGCCCAAGCGTTGTTGGCAACAGGATCGGCAACGTGATCATAAAGGTTTTGGATAGGACCCTTGCCGGTGACGATGGCCTGAACGAAGAATCCAAACATGGAGAACATTGCTAATCGCCCATTCTTGATTTCCTTCACCTTCAACTCTGCAAATGCATCCGGGTCGTCGGCCAGACCAAGCGGGTCAAAAGCACCTCCTGGGTAGATCGGGTCAAGCCCTTCTCCGAGAGGTCCTCCACCAACCCTGTACCCTTCAACGAATCCCATGAGCACCACCTGAAACACACACCAGAGATCGATTCAACTCAGTCTATCACATTAACCTGCTTAAATTCAACTGATCGACCACAGCTCGGGCAATATGATCTTTAATTACCTGACAGGCCCAGATGGCGAGGATGCTCTGAGCGTGGATGAGGTTTGGGTTGCCAAGATAATCGAGCCCGCCCTCGGAGAAGATCTGGGCGCCGGCCTTGAACCACACTGCCTCGCCGAACTTGACGCCGTTCTTCTCTAGGATTTCAGGGAAGACGCATCCCAGAGCGCCGAGCATGGCCCATCTGCAGTGAATCACTTCCAGCTCACGGTTTCTCGCAAAGGTCTCGGGGTCTGCCGATAATCCGGCGGTGTCCCACCCGTAGTCGCCGGGAAATTCACCGGTCAGGTACGATGGAATTTGCTCGGAGAAGGGACCCAAGTACTTGGGACGGTCAGGTCCGTACCTGTTTTTGAGAACGTGAATTCAAATTCATGGGAATACAATTGAGGAGCGTAAATGAAAAGAGAGAGTTATTAGTATTACCAGATGCTCTGAGGAGCGCTCTTGACGGTGCGGCGCATGGTGAAGCGGCCATTGCCGGAGGCACCAGCCTTGCGGACAAGCTCGTTTGCCTGCTTCAATGCAGTCTGTCCGACAAATGCTGATTGTTGGATGGCAGAGGTGGCCATGGCGACGATGATATGATCTGTGTTGGTGCTCTGTTCTGAGAAGAATGAAGCGTTCAAGTAAAGTTTTATAGAAGAGAGGAAGATTTCATGTGATATTGTGGATGAGGATTTGTACAGCTCAGCACCTTCCCATTGGTGGCTGTGTTGGATGTGGATTCCCTTGCTGATTTTTTGGGTTCGGAAACTGGCTCTCCTTGTGCCACGTGTATATCAAGACCTGCTTCCTCATTGCTTTCCTAGCACCCATGGGAGCCACACAAGGTTAAAAAACCAAAAAAATAAAAAAATAAAAACAAAAACAATATTTGAATCTCACTTAAAATATTAACATTTAGTATTTAATCATGCAATATAAATGCAAATATACATATAACTAATTAAAAAAAAGTACAATTTCAAGTGGAAAGAATTATAATAAGATTTCAAATCAATCAATTATAAATAATTGAGATTTGTAAATAATTAATTTACTTCTCTGTAACTTATATTTGATTCTTCAATTTAAGAAAGTATGTTTTGAGTACCTATTATTAAAATTTTGTTTGCATTTATTAAATTTTGTTGATATGCCTATTTACATTTTGAGACTGTGATTTCCTTCTGAAATGTTATGAAAACAATCCATGTACGTTAACGCATCATTATAAAGATCAATTGTTTACTAAGTTCCATTATTAATTTATGTTTAGGATACGGATATTCATTGAAACCATATTTTTGCAACTTTTAAGATAAACTTATGTTCACATTAATTCGATATTTTGATCAATACAAGCGAGTTTACAAACAAACTTAAAATATTGGAATATAATACATAATAATTTCACATATTTTGTTTTTTTCAGCGTACACGATACACTTACATTTTGAGTTATATGTCCAAGCAATTTCTTACATTTTGGGTCACATGCAAATAATTATTTTGACTTGTCCTGTTCCAATAGAGACTGATTTGTTGTCCTTTGAGATTTGAGATTACGCTCAATTAAACCTAGTTATGCAGTGCTTTTTTTTTTTTTTCCTTCTGAAAAAAAGTATACAATTCATTTAATTCTTTTATTATAAAACTCCGCGACTTTTTGTTGAGGCAAAAAAAAAAAAAAATCTTTTTTCATGTGTGCATATTTTAAAAATAATTTTTAAATATGAACAAATAAACTAAAAAATAAAATTTTATCATCCAAATTTATCAAAAAGAATTATTTCATTGAGTTAAACATTAAATTTAAATTAAAGTTTAATTTAACATTGTAGTCAAATAGAGAAAACATTTACATAATTTTGATAAACGAAATTCAACAAAGATTGTTAAGTAATAATAAAACAGTAGAAAAAGTTTGAATTTGCCACCAAGACTTGAGTACTAGATATCAGAGCAGCATATTTGTTTTATATTTACGTACAAAAAAAAATGCAATATTTATACGTGAAGCAATAAATCAACTTCTAACAAGCTAAGTTTCTGATATGGAGAGCATGATTGATTATATTGTGAAAGAAATATCTATATTCACCCTTAAAATTTGCACCACCTAACTAGCTAGACCATGTGTAAAGTAGTGTGTGTGTGTGTGTGTATATATATATATGTTACATGATGTTACATAAAAATCTAAGTAACATTTATTGTATAGATTAATGGCCTATTCAGATAACTTTTAAAAATATATTTAAACCACATTTGGAATGTGCTTTTGCCAAACCCAACAAATAGTTGGATCATCTAAATGTACTTTAAATGTAATCTGAAATCTAAATGGGCACTAAATCTATTACTATCAAAATGTTTGGCTTCTATGGTCAATACTGCACATATAATACACTGGCGGGTGGGTGAGTGCTAATTCTACATTTGTATGGTACAGAGGAAAGAATGAGCATGATGAAACATCCAATTAAGAATCATCTTCAATGGCCATTGAATTACCCATGAAAGAGCACTAACTACGATGCAGATAGCCCATTGAGTTGCATTCAGCCTCAGGTAATCTGCTAGGCTCCTTGCATACTGAATCACCAGAACCTGCATAACCAAACTCACTCCTAATGTAACCAAGAAACAATAGCTCTTAAGAACAATCTTGAAAACTCCCTTCTTCATTAGGCCCAAGATGTTGAGCTGATTGAAGACCTGACATAGCATGAATATGTTGAAGATCATGGTGGTCCTAACTTGTTTTGTGCTGTCTGTAACTTGCCCTCCAAAAAGAAATATCATGGAAACAAAAGCCTGATACAGTACATGACTTGCGATGTCCATCCAGATTTCGTGGCTTATGAGTGACTGCTTCCGGTTATTTAGTTGGTTCGCATGCTGATCCTCCTTGATGTTTAACTCCATTAACATCATCAGGCCTCCCAAAAGGCACATTATCATGTTCACCCAAATCAATTGGAAGGGCGTTAGTGGGGACTGTCCAGTGCACATTGCTGCAATCAAGGTTATGAATGACCCGGATAAACTAGCTGTGAGCTGAAGTTGAATGAACTTTTGAGTATTGAGATATTGACATCTACCAGACTTCCTAGTTATAGTTATTGCATTGAAACGTTCGATAGATATATTAGAACACTCCCTATCAGCTTCTGGGTTCTGAGACTTATCATCTATGACTATATCAGCCGCCTCTCGAACTGCAGCATCACTTACTGTCAACGCTCCAAAGAATGCAACCACATGGCCTCCATCTTGCAGGCTCTGAATCATGAGAACCTTGTCATTAGGAAAGAAACCTCCCATTACCAGTGCTTCATCCAACTTCTTTAACCTGGCTGTGCTATTCAAATTTTGAATTTCTTTTCCTTCAACAATAACACCATCTTCAACGGGAACTTCTATTCCTAGTTCACAAGCTAAGGCTCTCACTGCCATGATGTCTTGCTCTGACACCAATTTGATCTTGACACCATCATTTTTGAGGTCTGCCAATGCCAACTTTGTCTCTTCAAGGTATGAAGAGTGTTTAAGACCTATCAGAGCTAGCAAGATTAGTCCACCTCGCTGAAGTTCCTGAGCCTCTGTCTTTTGATAAGCAAGCGCTATAGGCTCAAGACCGCTATCCTCCATTTCTTTAATGACCTCCTCAAATTGGACTTTCTGATTTGTTATGCCACAGCATTCCCCATTAATATCATAGTAGTGTGAACACATTTCCAGTATTGTACGTGCTGCCCCACTCCAGTGCAAGTGCAGAACTTGTTCTTGGTCTCCAATTTTGCTCACCAAAACTCCACTTCCATCTTCCTTATAATTATGTTTGTTATGCTTAAGGATGGTAAAGTTCTGACTAAAAGATTCACTGTTCACGCCCCAAGTTTTTTTTGCCCAAGAACTAAGTGAGTTGGACACTGGAGAAAGAGTAAATTCCGGAGCAAGAACAGATACGCTGGCTCCTTGCTGAAGTATGTCACAGACAACGGCATTAATTTCTGAAGCCCCATCACGACTGAAATCTCTCTCTCCAACCCTAACTCTACTAACCTCCGTCAATTTAGACATTAGCCCACCAGATGCATCGATGCAGATGACTGTAACCAACCCCATTGTTGCACATGACGATAAATCATGAAGATCTGCAGCTTCATTTGATACCACCTTGTCAATTTGGTATTTGAGAGAAAGTGTAACCATAAGTGGTACCCCATGTTGCACGCTTATAATTGCAACAGTTAAAAGGCTAGTTAAAATGGAAACTTTTCCTTGCGGTTTCAAGAAAATTCTCTCCATCAATTCTATCAGGAAGCCAACAGAAACCTTACCCTTAATTTCTGGTAACCCGTTATTGTCCCCATTTTTCTTGCTAAGCAGGCGAATGAGCACCACAAGCGCAACCAATGTAGAGATAAGAAGGGCAACTTTATCAATGATAGAAATCGGCTTCTCAATTCGACTTTCCAACAGCGTAATCTTTTTAGGCCTATTTGCCGCTGAATTCTGCATCTCAACTGATTTTTCGTCTCTAACTGATGTTACAAGCATCGAAGTTTCACCCCCATAAAATACTTTGGAGCCAAACAAGAGAAATGGGTCCAACATCTCATCCTGCACAGAGTGTTCATTATTTAGAAGCAAACCGTCAGCCGGAGCCTCATCACCTCGCTTAAGACACACTATATCACCAACCATAATATCAGATATGGCCACCATTTGGGAGGTTTCACATCTAACAACAGTAAATTTCAACTCGCCCTTCTTCTCCGATAATTTTAGCATCTTTCTTTCACGCCCATAGTTTGCCACTGAAGAGACAGCGACAATCATAATTATGGCAACAACAATGGCAGCACTATCATGCCAACCATATTTAGGTCCTTCCTGCTTGATCTCTGTGGCCAAGGACAACAAGGCTGAGATCATGAGTAACGAAATAGTGTAACTATTGCGTTTGCAGCTATTCGTAAAACAGTACAAGAGCCTCCTTCCATGAACTTGGTCAGTGGTCTCCAACACTTGATGGTTCCCATTATCAATATTGCCCTCCTGTTAACCAGAAAACGAATCTTAATAAGAAATCAATTCTTTCTCAAGAAGAAAAGAACCAAACCTTGAAGCAATTCTTGGCTGTGTAGATTCAATAAATGGACCAAATTTGATTTGTACGTGGGTAGCCCACGTATGGACATTGGATACAACGTAGACCTACATGGGGAGGAGGCTACAAAAAGTTCCCTAAAACTTGTACATTCTGTAATGGATGAAAATGGCTGGAGTAATATTCTAACAAAAATAGCAAATAAAATCACAACTCATGCTACTGAAACCACTGTTTAAGCTCAAGAAATCAACACTAAAACACAGCCGAAGGTCTGATACAAAGAAAGAGCTAACAATAGGGGTCGAAACACCTGATATCAACAAAGAAACGATAACGAAGGACAGAGACTCGAGTGGAAGGAGTCGCACACTTGAGAAAAATAACAGATAGAGAGAGAGAGAACAATCACGCCACGAAAAATCAGAATGATATCATATAATCGCTCATTCCCTCAACTTCAGTGGCAGCCTGCGTATTCGATTGCTCCTTCGCACCCACACTTGCTCATTGTCCCCACTTCTCTGATTGCATGCCACTTGTACCTTATTGCCCCCATCCAAACTAGGCTTCAAGATCACAGCAGGTTCCTCCATAACAGTTTCACGAAGCATTACAACAATTTCTTTTTTTTTTTTCCCCCAGAGAGAGTCCATTATATTAATCACAAAAATAAAGTAAGTACACACGCTCATAAGCGAAGCCGAATAAAAGTACTTCAAAAAACCAATCAATACAAATTAACACCCAAAAGAAACTTACCAAAAAAAAAAAAAAACAAACAAAACAAAACAAAACCAAAATAACAACAAAACAGCCCAAAAAACAAAACAGTCAACAGTTCAGCGCAACAGTAACAAGAACAAGCAAAGCAAATCAACCAATCCCAGTTTTAGCAAAACCAACAATGCCGGAGCAAACGCAAAAATTTGCAGTTTTTGCTGTCAAGATTCAGCATCCGAGCCAATAAACGCTCGCATGAATTATAATTTTCATAATTTTCTATAATTCCCAAACACCTTCATACACCGTTGACACCAAGACGCAGAAACTCGCATGTCGTCAGTAGTGATTTATGTCCTTGTTGATCCAATACATACCTCTGATTGACGATGAATTAAAACTGAGCGAACACGGTTGACTCCCCCGAGCTCACGAAGCAATTCCAAGTCCTTGTCCTTCACGATACGAGCAATACTGTTCTTGATGCGCTGTTCTACGCACGCAATATCCTCTTCGTTATCAGAGGCAATGTTAATCTCAATAGAAGATTTAGCCGAGGAAGTTCTAGTGGGAGGTGATGGTGAGGTGGGTAATGGGGTATAATGTGGTGATTGTTCAGATTCATGTGTTGTGGTAGTTGTAGTTGTTGTTCTCGTGAGAGAAATGAAGATTCGAATGTATAAGCTACTTCGCCGCCATAGCCGACCGTACTTGCCAGTGACGATCAAGGAAGCACCCAATTCAGTATTTACATCACCTTCGACAAAATCGTTCGACTGCGACGACATAGCGCGTGATTGTGACTGTGCACTTCGACGGGAAAAATGAAGTTCAGGCAAAAATCCAAACGGAAAGGGAAGAGAACTTCCGGCTGCTTGCTCTTTCGAAATTCAGGCAAATCCAAACGGACAGGGAATATCTCAAAGAAAATGCAACCACGATCAAATAGACATCACCAACGTTCCAGTTTCATTTTAGAAAACAAATTGCATCCGGAAAATAGAAAAATACGCAAATGCACGACCGCGTTTATGTCGTATGCAAGCTTTAGGTAAATGCCACGCTTATTCAAGCCTCCCGGTGTTTGTAATTTATATTTTCTTCAATTGCAACTTAATCTTTTAATATTACATATATCATTTTGTTTATACTGATAATAATAAATATATTTCATCCTTATAATACTGAAAAATCTAAATTAAAACTAAGATTGTAATTCTAAAAAAAATATTTATACATGATTAATTATTATTTTATAAATTCTAAGTATTATTGTTATTAGTAAGTAATCTCAAAAACCCATGTCACGGCAATTTTCCCTTAAAATCAAAATCAAATTAGACAAAGCGTAAAGGAAAATGACAATGAAATCTAATCAAAATATAATAATGATAATTAAATTTTTTAAAATGTCATAATTTTTTTATTTTTGATGCTAATAATTTAGGTTAAATGATTAAATTTCTTATTGTTTAAAATATAAGAAAAGATCTGGCTCCATTTTTTTCAATCACAATTTTTATTTAAACAATAACAATTTTTGTTCTTTAAATCATAAAAATTAAATAAAAAAGCATGACTTTTTATATAAAATTTCTCTTTATGTGACAAATAATTTCTAAAAATAATAAATCTCAATTACAATTTTTTTTACATAATCACAATTGTAATTATGTGAATAGTAAAAATTAAAAAAAATTACAACTTCCTACATGAAGTTTTTTTATCATTGAAGTCCAAATTGTAAAAATAATTAATTACAATTTTTATTTAAATAATCATAATTTTTATTTTATTAATTGTAAAAATTGAATAAAAACTTACAACTTTCGTAGTAAAATTTCTTTTGTCATTGAAGTTCAAATTCTGAAAATAACTAGTTAAAACTTTTATTTAACTAATCACAACTTTTATTCTATCAATCATAAAAATTGAATAAAAAATCATAACTTCTCATATGAACATATTATTTTTTATTTTAATATTGAGAAATTTTATCATTTAATATAAAATTATTAATGTCAAAGAAATACTTAAAAATTTTAAAAAATTATGAAAAAAATTTAATTATCATTTATATATTTTAGTAAAATTTGTCATTTTTTGGAGGATTAAATGAGACAAGAGCAGAGTGACAAGAAACTTGGCAACATATTATTTGAGTCAAGGTCAAGGGAATGAATGAGACATAACCATCGGTTTTAGGTGAACAATGCAGATGACATGGCTAAAACAGCTTATCACTTTGATATGAATATTACGATGATCATTGAACCACATTAAGGATGTCAGCAGCTACTTTTGGAAGACCTTGGGTCTAATGATTAATTACTTGCAGTTTGTTTTGCTACTGTTTGAGTATCTCAAGCATAGCTTGCCATTTCAATTCAAATAATAATAATAATAATAATAATAATAAAGAATAAGCAATGCAAGAATAAAGAAGGGAGGATCACATGTAAGGATGCTCTAAAAAATTGTTCATAAACAAGAGCAAATATAAAATTATTTATTATTAAAATGGTAATAGTAACTTATTTTTTTCTTACAAGGTAATTAGTTATTAATTTTTGTTTGTAAATAATTTTGTTAGAAGTCTTATGTTAGTTTTAAATTTAATTTTAAATGACATATTAAATTTAATAATTAATATGATAAGAGAGAATATTATGTCAGTTTTATAATTTAAATTTATAAAATAAATTTAAATTAGATATGATATTATGGATTAAATTTATGAGATAAATTTAATTAAATTTTCGTGAGCTTTTAAGTGAAAGATGAAAATCCTTATTTATCTACTATATATAGATAGGGATGTCCTTATGAAGGTAGAGAGAGTTAGAAAAGTTCTAACGGCAAAAACATTCTAAAAGCCACGAAACACTCTATAGAAAAGAAAATTAACATTCAAAGAAAAACAGATGCTGAGAATGCTAGCATGCTATTCGAGTTAGAGAGCTGTTCGTGTGGATACTGATAGAGGGAGCAGATCTATGTTGTCCGCTTCTGAGATACAAACGTGCGCCAACTTCAAAAAATTAAAAGGTGACTTTTTTATCCACCTTAACTTAAACAAGTTTGTTGGGTCTGTCCATATCAGAATAAGGACTTTAAAATTTTAATCTTTCCCTTACTTCCCTATCCAATAGTGGTACCAGAGCCAGGTCAAATTTTCATTTAAGTTGAGTTTTGGTTGATTATGTTCTTAAATCTTCACGTGATGAACTTCTTTGGATGAACATTGCTTTAAGATTTTTGAAATTTATATGTGATATTTTCGAAATCTATATATATGTTTTTCATGTGATGTTTTCAAAATATATATATCTATAAACTCGTTTTATATATATTGAAATTTATATGAATTTAAATAAATTAATATTTAGCTATATGATGTGTGTTCTCAATATGACTAATGTTCGTCCATATGATATGCGTTCTCAATGTCATTATTGTTCGTTCACGTTCTCATATGGTTTAGGCTGGGCTGTCAATATGATTGATGAATCCAAAGGGTCTAAGGTAGCAACTCATTCAAATAGTGGAAATGCCATGGCTAACTCTGCGTAGTGCAACCTAATTCACAATTTATAGCATTTTATTATACATGAATTGTTTATTTGTTGTGTTTTTTTTTTTGCCTTGAAGTTGTTTGGGTATGATGACGCATATGGCTTTAGTTTTACAAGGGTTGTAAATTTTAAATACGGCTTACGTGTCATGCCTCTCTCTATAAATTCTGAATGTACATTCTCTTCTCATCTCAATCTCCTCATATGAATAAATGAGGTTTCTTGATGTAATTTTTCTTCTTAGAGAGGTCCTCTCATTGGCTTGGAATGGATATAAGTTAGGTGAGCCATATTGTGTCATGTTTAATTATGCTTTTGATTAGATTATAATATGTACGATTTTGTATGAGATACAATTGCTTTCACTTTACATGATTATTAAATTATAAATCAAGCCCTCTAATCAAAATCTTAAGTCATAATACAGTCAATTAATGAATACTTGTCAAAACCTAGATTACTCAAATGTAAGATCCACTAAAGTGGACACATTTGGGTTGTCTTGGTGAGACAAGTGTGAGTAATGGTGCTCCTTATAAAGATTCATTATTGTCTGACTTAATTGAGATTATCAAAATAGTTTTGGATCTCAAGGCATTAGATGGGATTAAACATTAGGATTATATAATGATTGAATCCCATAAAGATCTAAGAGATACATTTGATATAATTGGTAAACGAGTTACCTACCTAAATAACTTAATTTTAAACGTCCTGCCAAAGTGATCTTAAATTTAAGTGAAATATGGGTCTTAGCCCACTAATCATATTAGTGGGTTGTTAGTTTTAGTGGGAGACATAAAATTAACTTTGTGTATGTTATTGTAGAATCATGTCAACTAATAATATTGCTACATTATCATTACGATCAGTCCTTGAGAAGGACAAACTCAATGGGATGAACTTTCTTGACTGGTTCAACAACTTAAGAATTGTTCTCAAGTAGGAAAGAAAGGCTTATGTCCTGGATGAACCTATTCCTGAGGAGCCCGCGGCCAATGCTCCAAGAGCTCAAAGGGATGCTTACACAAAACACACTAATGACTCGATGGATATAGGATTCCTAATGCTAGCTATCATGGTTCCAGAACTTCAAAGAGATTTGGAACACATGGAGGCTCAAGAGATGATTGTACATCTCAAGGAAATATTCTAGCAACAAGCAAGGCAAGAAAGGTATGAAACCACAAAGGCCCTGTATTCTTGCAAGATAGCTGAAGATGCATCAGTTAGCACTCATATTTTAAAGATGAAGAGCTATATTGATCACCTTAAGAGGCTTGTATTTCTTTAAGCCAAGAGTTGGCTATAGATTTGATCTTGAACTCCCTCTTGAAAAGTTATGACTATTTTATTATGAACTATAACATGAATGACATGGAGAAATTCATTTCTGAACTGCATAGGATGCTTAAAACTGTTAAGCAAAACATTAAGAAAAAAGCCTAGCACTGTTTTGATGGTTCAGAAAGGAAAGGGTATGAAAAAGAAAGGCAAAGGCAAGGGCAAGAAAAAGGGTAAAGACTCAGATGGTAAAACTAAAGAGTCAAACAAGCCCGAAACTAAGCCTTCAGCCAAGAAGGCAAAGCCTCCAAAGGAAGGAGTTTGCTTCTTTTGCAATAAACTGAGTCATTAGAAGAGGAACTGCAAGCTCTACCTGGAAGATCTGAAAAAGAAGAAGGATAGCAGGGCTACTCCTTTAGGTGTTTATGTTATAGACATTTACCTTTTTACTTCTTCTATATGGGTATTAGATACTACTTGTGGTTCTCACATTTGTACAAATGTGCAAGGTCTCAGAAACAGTAAAGTTGATGAAGGACGAAGTGGACTTATGAGTTAGAAACAGAGCAAGAGTTGCTGCTTTAGCTATAGGCACTTATGAATTACTTTTGCCCAGTGGGCTTTTGTTAGTTTTAAACAATTGCTATTATGTTCCTGCTTTAAATAGCAACATTTTTTCTCTTTCTTATTTGGATAAGGATGGTTTTACTTCCATTATTGGGAATGAAAAATGTTCTATTTATTGAAATGACATTTTTTATGCTAATGGTGATTTGCATTTTGGTCATTATCTTTTAAATCTGGAAGATCCTAGTAATGAAGACATCTATAACGTAACTACCAAAAGGATCAAATCAAATGATTTGAATCCAACCTACCTATGGCATTGTCGTCTTGGCCATATAAATGAGAAATACATTTCTAAGCTCTATCAAGATAAACTTCTCAGGTTGTTTGATTTTGCATCTTCTTGCGAATCTTGTTTATTAGGAAAGATGATAAATGCACTTTTTATTGGGCATAGTGAGAGGGATAATGGCTTACTAGGACTCATACATACAGATGTATGTGGACTAAAGAGTACAACTTCCAGAGGGGGTTATATGTACTTCATTGCGTTTATTGATAACTATAGTAGATATGGATATATCTACCTAATGAAACACAAATTTGAATCTTTTGAAATGTTCAAAGTATTCTAAAATGAAGTACAAAATCAACTTGACAAGACTATTAAAACTCTTTAATTTGATCAAGGAGGTGAATATTTGAGCAAAGAATTCATTGATCATCTCAGGAGTTGTGGGATAGTCTCACAATTAACACCTCCAGCAACACCATAATAGAATGGTGTTTCTAAGCAGAGAAATCGAACACTATTAGATATGATTTGATCCATTATGAGTCAAGTAGATCTTCCACAATCCTTTTAGGGCCATGCACTAAAAACAGTTGTGTTCACACCAAACCATATTCCATTTAAGGTAATTGAGAAAACACCATATCCGATATGGACTGGGAGGAAACCTATTTTATCTTTTCTCAAGATTTGGGGAAGTGAGATTTATGTTAAGAAACAAGCCTCAGACAAGTTAGCACCTAAATCCACAAAGTGCTTTTTGTGGGGTATCCTAAAGAAACAAAGAGATATTATGTCTACAATCCTACCGATAACAAAGTGCTTATAATTTAAAATGGTATCTTTCTAAAAAGAGAATTTATCTCTAAAAGAATTAATGGGAGCAAGATACATCTTGAAGAAATTCAAGAACCATAAAATAGCACAAAGTTACAGATGGAAAACTGAGAAGACTCACAAAAAGTAAATTAGCCTACTCAAATAACACAAGACCTACGAAGGTCTGATAGGACACGGCATCATTCTTAGAGATATGGATTTCTGATTAATGAATGCTGTGATGTGTTGCTCATTGAACATAATGAACCAAACACCTACCAAGAAGCTATAGTGGGACCAAATTTTGAGAAATGGCTAAATGCCATAAAGTCTGAAATGCAATCCATGTACGATAATAAGGTAGGACCTTAAGCAATCTACCTGAAAGAATAAAAACCATCAAGTACAAGTGGGTTTTTAAGGAGAAAACTAACATGGATGGCAAAGTAAATGTCTTCAAGGTACGATTGGTTGCAAAAGGATTCACCCAAACTCATGGTGTAGACTATGATGAGACCTTTTCACCGGTCGTACTAGCTATATCAATCAGAATCCTCCTTGTCATTGCAGCATATTATGACTATGAAATATGGCAGATGAATGTTCAAACAACATTCCTTAATGGACGTCTACATGAGGAAGTGTACATGACACAACTTGAAGGTTTTGTGCGTCCAAAGGACTCTGGAAAGGTGTGCAAGTTTCAAAGATCCATTTATAAATTGAAGCAAGCATCTCAAAGTTAAAATTAATGTTTTGATAAAGTAATCAAAGAGTTTGGATTCATTCAAAATATTGGCAAACCTTGTGTTTATAAAAGAGTTAATAGCAGCACAGTTATATTTCTAGTGTTTTATGTAGATGATATCCTACTCATTGGGAATGACATTCCTACCTTACAGAATGTCAAGTCTTGGTTAGAAAAATCTTTCTCTATGAAGGACTTAGGTGAAGCCACTTATATCCTTGGGATTAAGATCTATAGAGATAGATCCAAAAAGCTGATAGACTTAAGTCAGAGCACATACATATACAAGATACTACATAGGTTCAGTATAAAGGGTTCAAAAAAGGGTTTCATCCTCACGTCTCATGGCATTCATCTCAGTAAAGGCCAGTGTCTTAGTACACAAAATCAGTGAGATCGCATGAGTAAGGTTCCATATGCCTTGACAATTGGATCTATCATGTATGCCATGCTGTGTACTCGACCAGATGTTTTATTTGCCTTAAGTATGACTAGAAAATACCAAGCAGATTCCAAAAGAGGATCATTAGACTGCTGTCAAGAATATCCTAAAGTACTTAAGAAGGATTAAGGATTTATTCTTGGTATATGGCAGATTGGATGACAAGCCAGTTGTAACAGGTTACACAGATACAAGCTTCCAAACTGACCAAGATGACCTTAAATCCCAATTAAGATATGTGTTCACCTTAAATAGTGGGC
This sequence comes from Prosopis cineraria, assembly GCF_029017545.1. Taxonomy (NCBI): domain Eukaryota; kingdom Viridiplantae; phylum Streptophyta; class Magnoliopsida; order Fabales; family Fabaceae; genus Prosopis; species Prosopis cineraria. Next base: position 34,820,825 of record NW_026555339.1, on the reverse strand, counting down.
AAGTGAGCTGGAAGAGCTTAAAGCAGAGCACAACAGCTGATTCTGCAATAGAAGCTGAGTATATAGCAGCATCAGATGCAGCTAAGGAAGCCATTTAGATCAGGAAGTTTATTACTGAACTAGGAGTGGTGCCTAGCATCTCAGATCTAATAAACTTGTTCTGTGATAATAGTGGTGCAATTGTACAGAGCAAGGAGCCAAGATCACACCAAAAGACCAAGCATATACTCAGGCATTTCCATCTTATTAGAGAGATCAATGATAGAGGTGATATAAAAAAATGTAAAGTAGTAGGAGAAGATAATGTTGCTAATTCTCTTACAAAGCCTCTTGCATAGGTGAAGCATGAGTGTCATGTCAGGATAATGAGAATTAGACAAATTAATAATTGTACCTAGTATAAATAAGAGGATATTGGAAATTATGCCATGGGGCCCATCATTATACTATGCATATTGTTATTTAATGAATTTCTCTTTTGTTATCATAACAATTACATGTTCAATATAATAACTGTATCTCTAGACAAACTATAGTGATTGTCCTAAATATCCTTGGTTAGTCATCTTTGAGGGATTATAGATGAAATAAGGCTAGTATGACTTTGATTAATTATATAAATACAAATTAAAGTCATAAGCACTTGAAAGAGTATGAGGTACTGGACGACCTACTATGAGAAAGCTATATGGTACAAGTCATAAGTTTATCTCATATATAACTATATCACTAAGCCCTTTGGCTTGAGATCACCATGGATTCCTACATGATGACCACTGAACTTTGACCTAGTCAAAAGTTACCTTTGACTGGGTGATCATAAAAGCTATGATTGAATTTAGTGATATTTATGCAGAGGAATATGAGTGGTCAAAATAGAATTTTCCCCTCACATTAAGTGAGAGATATTATTGGGCCCTTCAATGAGTAAGACTGAGAAAATGTATGGTCATACTACAATAGAAAAGATTTTTTCATTGCTACTATCAGTCTATTTAGAGATCAAGAAAGTAACGGTCAGGTAAAGGAGAATGACAATTCCATGTCTCACACTTGACTGAAATATCATGTGACAAAAGGGATGTGATATGGTTGCATGATAGGTTACATTAGATCATCAATCCCTATATGAATTTGGTAATTGTAATGTCTTGCTAGAAGCCTGATAACCTATTAAAATTAATGCCAATTCAGTACATTTCCCTACACTTTATATGCTAAATTAGATCAATTATGAATATTTTGGGTTAAATAGAGGAAAATGAGCGTCATTTCAAATTGACATAGAAAATAGAGTTTATTGAGAATTTTGCAAAGATGTTGACTTTGATTTTAAACTTTAAGAGATCTTATAAATTTATTTATTATTTCAGGTGATTTTTATTAGATATTTTTAAAGATATAGAGCCAAACAATGATTAAATATGCATATGGAAGCATAATAGCAGAAAAATGGGAGTCAAAATAAAAGATTAGAGACTATGTGTCATATGTCGCGGCGCATGCACAGTGCGCCATGGCATATGGCATAGAGACCGGAGTCCTGAAGATACATGTGCACCGTGGCACACTAACAATACGCCGTGGTGCATAGCCTTAATTCTGCTACGCGTTTTGAGCTTCAGAACGAAAAAATTAGGGTAGAAAAACTATAAACGCACCTCCAGACGGGAGACCACGACTTGGACAGATTCTTTAAAGTTTTCTCTACCAGGATTTGGGGTTTTTGAAGGAGATTGGCCAAGGATTGAAGATTTGAAGAGATTCAATTTGATTTCCTTTGGTTTTTCTTCTTCTCTTCCCTTTTCTCTCTTTGTTTCCGATATAGATGCTATATATTGTAACATTTATGGCTCTTTTCTGAACATGAGTAGCTAGTTCCCTTGTTCTAGGATTATTTCAAACCTATGTATGGATTAATATTTGAATATTCCTCTCTTTTGATAGTTAATAATATTTATGTGTTTATTTTATCCTATGCTTAATGCTTTTAAGTGCTTGATCACCATTTATATTGCTTTGTTCACTTGAGTTGTGCTTGAGAGAGCTAATTTAGGTGTAGAACTTGGATAAAATAGTATTGGACTTGAAATTTTACAAAGATAAATGGATGATTTTGTTGGTAAAATAGAGATATTTTATTAACTCTTTATAGTCACATTAAGATTGGTGCTTAAAATTTGTTCTCACTAATTATTTTCAAGAAATTGTGAAATTTTAGTATTTTCAAACATACTTGATTTTGACTTGAGAAAGCTTTTTCAAATGAATTAGAATTTTAGACTAACACTTATTTTTATTAAAAATATATTAGAGAGGAATTAATTTGAGTTTTATGAAATACAAAGGGGAGGGATAATCCTAGTTCCTCATCTCCAAAAGTCAATGTTTCAATTGCTTTTAAATTATTTTAATCAGATTTTTATTATTTTCACACAAAAAGAAATACTTTTAATTTTTCTCAACCTATCTCAAAGCTCGATAGTGAATTTCAACCCTCATTTGCCTAAAATCCTCGTGGGAACGATAACTCTAGAATATTCTATACTTGTGATGACCCGTACGCTTGCGGTAATGCTTAACGGCGAACAAGGCCACTTGTGACTTATAAGCTAATAGCATAATTAGCCTACTGTCAATTTTATATGGGCTTATAGGACCGCATACAAGAATGGCCCAACTCGAGCTATAATATCTAAGTTCGTTGAATCTGAAATATATCTAGATTCAATGAATGTAATATAGGGTGAATGAATTATATATATATATATTTGAATATTTATTTGATAAACATATATATATATATATATATATATTTATATAAAATATAAAATATAAAATATAAAATATAATTATATATGTGTGTGTGTGTGTGTATTCGAAATATATATATATATATATATATATATCATATGATATATGATATATAAAATTCAATATAGATAATATAATATATATATATATATATATATTCACACACACACACACACACATAATATGTATATGTGATATATATTATATTAGATTATGTTATCTTATGTTAGTTTTAAATTTAATAACTAATATGATAAGAGAGAATATCATGTTTGTTTTATAATTTAAATTTGTAAGACAAATTTGAATTAGATATGATACTATGAATTAAATTTATGAAATAAATTTAATTAAATTTTCATGAGCTTTTAAGTGGAAGACGAAAACTCTTATCTATATATTATATATAGATTGGGACGTCTTTATGAAGGTAGAGAGAGCTAGAAAAGTTCTAACAATAAAAACACTCTGAGAGCCACGAAACACCCTATAGAAAGAAAAATTAACGTTTAGACGCTGAGAGTGTTGGCACGCTGTTCGAGTTAGAGAGCTGCTCGTGTGGATATCGGTAGAGGCAGATCTATGTTGTCAGCTCCTAAGATCCAAACGTGCACCAACTTCAAAGAATTAAAAGGTAACTTTTCTATTCACCTTGACTTAAACGAGTACGTACGATCTATATCAAGATAGGAACTTTAAAATTTTAATCTTTCGCCGTGCCTCTTTATCCAACAAAAAGATCCTTTAATGTCATTCTCCCAATAAATAAGGTTGCTGTGATGTTATTTTTAAATTAATCAAAAGAAAAAAAATGAGGTATATGCAACTGCAACAATCATTTTTTTAGAAATCATTATCCCAGCAAAATAGCTGAAACGATTTTTACCCCCTCATTGCTTTGGCTCTTGTTGAAAGTATCTTAATAATTAAATAAAATATTTAGTGTAATAAAAAATTATCAATACAAATTAACACTTGTAAAAAAGAAAAAAAAGTTACTTTAAAGTCTTACTTAACAGAATTAATTACTCTCAGCTCTATTGGTAAAAGAGTTTGAAAGAATAACAACCTATTATGTTTAATTGCATTAAATTATGGGGGACTGGCATTAAGGGCCCTAAAAACAAAGTGAAGAAGTTCTTTAACTCCACCAGCAGATGACCACCCAAGAGATAAGTGAAGGGGTGGTTAGCGCGGGAATCATCCAGGAAGGGCTCCCGCTGAAAGTTGGGGAAGTAAGTCGTCGTCCACAACTTTAAAATCCAGACAGGCCTACTGAAATTGTTGAAGGACTTCTTGATTAGTGACTCCCTCATGCCGTCATAAAGACAATATATAAACATAGTCCCCAGGGCTATTTGATTGCCATAAAGCAGGGATTGGGCGATCCTTAGATGCAGCTGCACGGGCTTTCCTTCCCCCAGGGCCAGGATCCATTAGCTTAGTAGGATCCAGATGAAGACCAAGTGCTCCGTGGCAGTATCGGACTCAGAGGTTGGCTTCTTGAAGAACAACTACATAATCTTTGTATAGGAGCTCGTGGCCCTGATCCTGCTCTCCAAGTCGGCAGAAAGGGTGGTGTAGGAGTCATGCTTCTCGGGGATTGCATAGAAGTTCTCTTCCCCGATGATGGGCAGCCCTAGGAACATGAAGACGTCCCATAGCATGAGGGACATCAAGCTGAGCTCGAAGATAAAGGCAATGCAGCCTGGAGCCTAAAAGCTGAGGAGGGCTGTGAGAAGGTCCATGGGGATGTTAATATCGGCCAGAGATAGCTGAATCAAGTCATATAGACCCATCTCCTTCCACTGAGGCTCATGATTTGACTTCAAATGCCTCACCTAGTTGACCCAAGCACAAGGGGAGTAGGGCCAGTTTCTGAGCTTTCTGCAGGACGACTCAGGGAAGCTCGAGGTCATCTGAGCCAAGACCAGGTTGCGAAGAGAGGTCAGTGGCCATAGATTTGGTTGTGTGGGAGCGTTGACATCAAACAGGTCGGAAGAAATTGTCAGATACTCGACATCACTTTTGTTGGAGATTTAGAAACTCTAAGGCAAAGTGCTAGACAAAAAGGAAGCACAGTTAGAGTACTTTTCAATAAAATAGAAGGGCTAAACATGAGAAGCGAGAAACTTACCAAAAAGCCATTGATTCATGGAATGACAAACCCTCTTGAAAAGAGATGAACGATTATTAAAATAGGAAACCAGTCTAAAGGAAAAAAGGGGTTTTTCATATCACAAAATACATACCGTTATGAGCCTGTTTACTAGGTTCTGGATAGTCGCCAGAGAATCCGACAAACTACCAGTGAAAGTAGAAGAAGGTACGACGGTAGAAGAAGCAAATGAAGCCATTTGAGAATTAGGGTAGGAGAAATTTTAGCAGATTGAAGACTTGAAGTTCAAGAAATGGCAAAGAAAGCGAGAGGAGTAAACAGAATCTAGAAACAAGTTTATATTGGCAGAGGGCGCTCAAAAATGGAGCGACGTTTTAATTTTTTCAAACGTGCCACGTGGCTTATGTTACTAGCCATTGGCACACGAGAGGCATTGTTTGGGCTAAATATGAAGCGTCGCTCAAATAAGTCATGAAGTTAAGTTGGGCTGACTAATCAAAACGTCAAGCCCAATATAAACAAAAGAGGTCGGCCCCTAAGCTCAATAAAGTCCACAACAAATAAACATGCCGAAATCTCGTCAGTTTCGAATATCAAACCATTGGCACGAAAACACGATCCTAAGTATTGTCGAAATCTACGCCCAAGTAGTTTGGTAAAGCAGGCTGTTTATCAAAATAGAGAGACCATGCCGTAAGTTTCGCAGGATTCCTATTCTTCGGTAGAACGTGCTAAGTCTTAAAGGAAAGGCTTCTGCTATCAGACACTATAAATAGAAAGAAGAAAAACAGAGAAATTCAGTCAACACTCGATCAAGACTCGCATATTTTACATTCATTAACCCTTTTTTCAGTTTTTAGTTTTAGTCTGTAAGTTTTACACTTCAATCAAATTACACACTATTTCTACTAAAGCCTTCTATCTTTTTACATCCGAGCGAACTGTGATAAGGGAACTCGAGAGCCTTTTTGTTATTTTTTAAGACTCAACGTCTCTAGCACACCTGTTATTTATTATTCAACCACAAACACTTGGCAATGCTTTCATATACATAATTATAATTCCCTATGTACATCAAAAAGAAACAATGTAACTATTTCTCATGCTGGATTAGAATTCTTGCATGTCTTGCCATTATGTCCAGCCTCCCCACATCTTGAACAATGATAAATCTTCTTTCATTTTAATATGCAATGAACAAATTAATCTAGATAAATATCCACATATAGAAGCCCAATTTTATTTTACACAATTTAAAGTTAAACATAAACAACTCAAAGTTTATTTTTGTATAGTAGATATTCTAACATCTTTGACAGTAGATTTTCTTAACATTGGGAGTCATATTTTATTCAATTCACATATCAAAGTCCAATATGAACAAGTTAACCATTACTATTGTACAATAATTAATCCACTCTAAAATTTTTACAGCCAACTTAATGGTTTAGCAACCTTTAGCTTATATCAGTATGTTAGACTTAACAAAATGCACAAATAGGCAAATAATGTATAACAATATCCCCTAAGCACAGCACAAGGTTTATATATTCTCAACTGAAAATCCATATGATTCTATTTTATTAATAGGCTAGACTTAACAAAATACTCAATTTAGGCAAATAATGGACAATATAATATTTACTATGCGCAACACAAGGTTCATATATTCTCACCTGAAAGTCATATGATTTCAATTTATCACTAGGCTATACTTAATAAAATACACAACTCAACGTTTAACAACAACTCTTCAGCAGAGGATCAAAGATGTAATATAATAATAAGTAAGGATCATTAAAATTTGAAATTTCATATTAGTCTAAAGGATTGAAATGAAATTAATTTAAATGATAAAAAAATTGAAATAACTTCTGTTTAAACATTAAAAAAATGGTTAGATTTATTTTGATGGACTATTTGGTTGAAGGGAAATGAAGGAGGCGCAAAGGATTTTAATAAGTTTGATTTATTACAAAAGTAGTGAAATTGGTTAAAAATTTTTTTATTAATTGTTCTTATTATTTTCTCTCTATTAAAATTTTATAACCCTAATTATTTATTTTTTAAAAATTAAACTTATGAAAATCTTCCCTTATTTTTCTTCTTTTTCATTCCCTTTAAATTAATAATTAAATTTTCCGTGCATCGCGCGGGGTTTAAGAGCTAGTTTCTCTAGAAGTCATTATTCCAGCAAAATTGCTGAAGCGATTTTTACCCTTCGTTGATTCATTTTTTTCCGGGCCATGTGCCTCAAAGGTGCGTTGAAAGTATCTCAATGATTAAATAAAATAATAAATATTGAGTTTAATTAACACATTTATAGATTCCATTGCTACAGATAAAAATATAAATACAAGGAAATTACCTCAAGATTGAACAGATTTTTTACTAGACCTCCTTAGGATAGAGAAATATGAGGTAAAGCAGAAGACAATAAGATATAAATTTGTGACATTAAGGTTATTTACACTTATAAATATATGATTGATTAATTAATTAATTAATTTTAACTCTTTCAAATCTTTTTAACCTAGTCAACTGAAAGATGGAGAGAATAACTAAGGCTAAAGGATTTTAGGGCTCCACCTAAATGAGTTTACTTATGTGCTCCATCTATCATACTCCATACAAGATCATAAAAGACTAATATACGATAGGTTTAATTATGGAATCATGGATTTTCAGCAAAATCAGAATTTTGTTTCACCTATACCTTGTTTGATCATTCTTTCCCTTATATTTATTATCCGTAATCCCTATCCGTCTTCCCCATCAACAAATTTAACAGACATTGCTTTTTTCTTTTATTTTTAAATGATATTTACTTTTAAATGATATCATTTGATATTTCAGTGATTTGATATCATCAATAAGCATCAAACAGAAGTTATGCGAAGATCACCTCCTTTTTTTTTTTTTACATGCCAAAAGTATTTTTGAAGTACACTTCCATTTCATTTTCAAACCTCACTCATATAACTTCCCTATTATTATTATTTTTTGGACTGAAAGCTTCCCTATTAATTTAATCCTTATAAAAACTCTTCCATCATATTCATGCCAGTTAGCCAATTACCATGCCACTCTTCGCTGCCCAACTCGTACTACATTTCTATCATGCTTTTGAAATAACCAAAAATTGCATTGTGGTAAATTGGGAAAGGGAAAGACAGAAAGGCAGCGGTGAATTGGAGTAATTATATTTTTGGCAAATTATCATATTTCCCATATATATTAAAACAGGATAACAAGCCAAAAATACTTAAAAAATCATTGACTAGGAGCAATCTAACAGTGTAAAGTGAGAAAAAATACATAAGCACCTAAAAGTCAAAGATGTTAACTGTTATGTATTGGTAATGGAGTTTAACAATTTGAGTCACAGATGCACAAAAAAAAAAAAAAATATAAACACCCGTACACTTTTCTTTATTTTATATTACTAGATGCTTTTAATTAATAACTTTTTGCATATTTTAACCTTTTTATCCTTTAAAAAAAAATTCCTATCACTACCAAACTTCGACCAACGAAAAATTAATCTATGAAGCTAAATTATTATAATTTATAATAGTCAAAGCAATGATTACTTTATTTCTTTGAAAGGAAAAAAAATACTTAACCAGTAACAACTAATTTCTCCAAATTTATTTTTATCACACTACAAGTTTCTGGATCTCTAGAGTTGAATAACTATAGTATATAAAGATTAAGAATAAATAACTATTTTATTTCAACAAATGAAAAAAGATGCTCAACTAAAATAGACAAAAAAAATTAATATTAAATTTAAAAAAGTATATACACTTGTAGACCTAACCCCAAGGCGGATCAATGGAGACAGGCTTGACAAAATAACGGGGAAAAAAAAAAAGGAACAACTCTGAGGTTCATTGATTTAAATGAAAACTGATTCAATATCAAAATGATTACAAGCTAGCCAAGTTGATCAGGTAACATCCTTTTATTATTCACTACCTCAACACAATAAGGTGAGAGTAAATTAAAAGTAGTATAACAAACAAAATCATCAAAAGCCCGAGTTGCCAACAAGCAGGCAGAGATGTTAATCTCCCTAAACATGAACTTTAAACAAATATTCCAATCCCCATAGAAAACAGATTTGAACTCGTTGATAATTTCTCTGAAAGGATAAATGAATAACACTTCTAGTGATCAAGTTGATTACTTCAGCGCAATCCATAAAGATTTGGACATTACAAAAGTGCCTCTCCCAGAATTAATGGAGGCCAAATGTGATACCGATTACTTCACAAATAGGAGGAGGGTAATTTCCTATATTTGCATTAAAACCACAAACCCGCTCAGCATTGAGATGCGCATGCGCAAACAGTTCCTCCCTCCCACCGATGCTACTCATCTTCCCCCACTACGACAAGATACATATACAAACACAGTTCGTATATCATGTAGATGCTGCTCAGTTGAAAGCCTATATCTGTCATTATATCTCCTACCTAGAACTCATTTAAATTCCTGAAGCGAAAAAAAAAAATAAATATAAACTTCCAGGATACGACTTCATTTGCAAGTGGGGAAGAAAAAAGGATACGATTCCGTTTCTTGGCCAACATATTTCATTTCAATTACGAAAATATTCAGTATATTGATACCAACCACACTCTACACCCTACAACATTACCCGTAGCAGCACCTCCCAAGTTGGTATAAATGTGATTATAAGAGAAACACAAACCTCGTTTGACATTTGCGATGCTATTCCATCGGGGAAGGACCCTCTTCAAGTCTAGTATTTTCCTGTTCACTACCCAACATGATTGCCATTAACATAAGCTTTCCTGCAACTGGAAAATCCTTGTGCTGCATCAATATTGATTCCACAGAAGTAGTCATTTCGCCTAAAACCAAGTTCTCCAAGTTCTCTTCTCTCAATGGTAATACTTTGTCAAAGCCTTCTTCGAACGTTTCTGCTTGGGGTCCATAATACCGTCTTGAAGCCTGGAAAAGTACCGTGTTGCTCAAATTCTGCACCGTTTCCTCATCACTCCATCCTTCAGCCGTATATGACTCAAAAAACTTGCTCCAATCATCCTCAATTGCAGCTTTTTTCCAGCACTCCTCCAACAGTTTTCTATGGGTCTGACGAAAGGAGGAACTGGTCCATGCCAACACATCGAATGCCCACAGTGAGACTTCTTGCCCTTCACTTTCCAGGCACAGTTTAATCAAGTCTTCTGGATGAAGCAGCTGTTGCTCGAGAAGTTGCTTATCTTCTATGGAAGTAACAAGTTTCATTATTTCCTCCTGCAGGTCAAGTTTCATTATTAAGGACATGGCGAGGCTCTTTTTCTATCAATACATCGTTCTACAAGTTATCAGGGACAAAAATAAATGTTAAACTTTAAGGAACACATCAAATAAGATTTTATAGTCGTGAGATGAAGTCCTTGAAGATTCGTAAATTCTGTATGCTACGAAAGACATCACAAGCAAACCATTCCTCTGTTCTATAAATTATAGACACATGTATCCTTTTTCAACCCAAAGTTTAAGGTCAAATTCAAATTTGTCTCATATGTCCACTGCATAAATTTTATCGTACATATGGCCTGCAGATGCACCCACACGACTAATCCAGTAAGGAATGCTAAGAAAAAGAAAATCCACAACCACGAAGTAAATCATGACTAAATTAGTTTAGGGGGGAAAAAAACTAAATGTCAACATCTAAGAGTATGGGTGATTGTGTTATAACTATGTCACCAACAGAATCTCTGCCTGCCTCCTCTAATGATAGCTTGCAGTCCAGATATGCATGCAATAGAGTCAGCTAATTAGCAATTAGCAAGACAACAAGAATTTTCACCAGCATGTTAGACAAAACTGACACCAAATAAACATGTAGCCACGTAGGGCAACATTAAAATTTAAACCGCAAGTTTTGAAAAGAACATATCAAAGTCATAATCAAATCTAGCCTTCTCATGTCCACAGAATGTACGGCAGACAACAATCAGAACCTAAAAATAAATCATAAACAATGGCTTTATGGGCTACAAAATTAGCCTCAGCACTACATAATAATCCTTGTGAATAATATACTCAATCGAGTTAAGAAATTAAAATGTTCATAATCTAGTTGAGAACTGATCAGAAACTACAAAACTACCTGTAAATTAAGAATCTTCAAATCAGCCACTATACGGTCCACCTTCACTTGAGAATCAGCATCCTTACCAGCTGTTGAAAAAGAAAGGGAGGATATTACAAATGCGAAAGTAAACTATTGGAATTCATACTTGCTAAACAAAAATATCAGGAATGAGCAAATGGTTGGACTAACATAGTAGAGAATTAAAACACATAACAAAGAATGTACTGTGAATAACAATTTAAAAGAAACCTTGGACAAAATTACACTTACGCAAATGCAAAAAGATGTCAAGAGCCTATCTTATTTTTGTATTAAGCGTATCACTAAGTATAATATGAGTCTCTCACTATCAAGTGTATCACTTAGCATGATACGGCATGGATATGAGCATGGTTAAAGTATTTAGAATTACGAGAAATATCTAAGAGTCAGTGAATCTCAAATGCAATATTTAATATGTTTAAAGAGTCATGAAGTTTTGAATAGAGTGATAGTGCAGTTTGTGCATACAACTTTTCAGTAGCATTCTCCACGTTTTCATCATTTTCAACATATTGGTATCAAAGACAAGGTTGAGTGAACCTGATTAAAGATACAGGAAGATAAAGGCTATTGCAATGATATCTCCGAATATGAGAATTCCTAGGAAGTTGAGAGGTTGTGAATATAAAACCTTCTAAGGTTTGCATCATAGCTAGTAGTTGTCAAGGAAAATGAAGTACAATTTGTCATAGAGAATGAACAGATTGTTGTGACTATTCGATTTAAGGTGCCACTAAAATAAATATTGCCAAAACTGAATTTGCCTCCATCAACTTATTTATGTGCAAAACAAGGTCTAGACCATGAACATCTGTTTCTAGCCAAGGTTATGTTTACGGAGAAGTTTGGCTGGCAAGAGATATCTAAATACAAGGTGTTTACACAGAAAGAAGTGGAGAATGAAGCAACACTCAGTGTGATAGGGAAGCTCGTATTAAAAAAGGATTGAGCGTTGTTGTGTATGGTTGATTGTATCAAATTGTGGTTGAAGATGGAATGCGAGATTTGCATGATATCAAATGAGTAGAAAGATTTGAAAGAAGCTCATAAAGAGAAGATTATCAAAAAGTCAAGGATGAACTCATAGCTCTAAAGGCTAAGGTAGAAGAAAGAGAAGCTGAAGCATCAGAGAGCAATGAAGGAGCACTTGCAATGCAAAGTACTGGGAGAGTAGCATCTGCTCTTTGTGATTTTCCTCAGGAATGTGGTCCAAGTCAACGTCATTCTTTGTAGGAAAAATTGTTGAGTTTAAGCCTTTAAGGAGGGATGTTCACGATAAACTTAAATATTATGTCTTTTAAGTTTCTAGGTGAAGTTCATGAATCTAAGTCTGATAGAATTAAGTGTATCTTTTAGAGTGATGTGACATAAATATGTGTGCAATTCATGTATTTAGAATTATGAGAAATATCTAGGAATTTGTGAATCACAAATATGATATTTAATATGATAGAGTTTAAAGAGTGATGTTTTGTATAAATAGGTTGATTGTTGCTGCTTATGGTGAAAGAAAGTGTTTGTAAATAGATTATAATAGGGAAAACACAATAATTGGTCCATATAGTTTTATCAAGTTTTGCTTTTAGTCTTTGTAGTTTTTCCAGTGTTTTTAGCAACTATAAGGACTGAAAATAAATTACAGGGACTAAAAACAAAACCCGATAAAATTATAGAGATCATGTTTTCCCATTATGATATAACAGTAGCGTGGTTTGTGCGTCCCTCTTTTCAGAAATGTTCTCCCCATTTTCCTCATTTCCAACGCTTGACAGTTCCTACAGGACCAAATAATTTTCATGGTATCTGATAAGTGATAACTGAATACCTATTTGAAAGCAAAAGGAAGATCAACTTCAATTTGCACGAAATGAAAACCAATACAAATAGCGATGGGGGAAAGAAGCATCTGCATAGGGCTTGAAAATCTACAGGATAAATACCTGCAACGGCAGCTATCTTGGAAAGATATAAAAGATGCTTTCTCTCAGCTAATTTTAGTTTCAAATTAACAAATTCCAGCTCTTTCTCTTCAGCAGCTGAGGTAGACGTTTTGCCTTGAGTTAGAGCTAATTCATGTAGAGTTTTTGATGCCAAGGAAAATTGATGAAGGAACAACTCATGAAGCCAAAGAAGATCAGGATGTTCCTTCAGGAAAATAGACAGCTCATCTGGAAACTCTTTCCCTAGTCTTAAAAGCTCACAAAATTGTCTGCTTTCGTGAAGTTGTTTAAAGACATAGTAACTAAATCCTCCGTTAGGTCCTAAGCTTTCTTGCTGCAGACAAACCACTGAACATTATCAAGGGAAATACACATTTAAAAAGTTCAAGCACATGAATGCAAATTATGCAAAAGCTATAAAAAATGATGAGCATATAAAAGCACGCAAAATATAGTTCACTTATGACCAGTAAGATTAAAGAGCACTGTTAATAATTGTTGTCCAAAAAATTTCACCAGTGATTCATTGCAGGTACTAACTAGAGCCTAATAAGGCACTATCTCCTGATACATTGTACACTTTCAGAGTTCAGAGATCAATTAATCAGTCATCTCAACTCACAAGGCTGCCAGAATTAAAATATCTACAATCCCATCCCTATCTGTAAAAGTTTTTTTTTTTTTTGGCACTGCTAAGAAAACCTTCATTGCAAGTTGCAGACATCAAGAAAAAGTAAATAACATGACTGGAGAACAAAATTAGCACAAGAACGGAGGCAAAAACAATCATACCATAATATTTCTCAGTAATTCTGAATTATTGATGTCACAGCATATTTGCCACATAATTTTGTAGCATCCATGCCGTTTAGCAATTGATAGCAAATGTGAAGTAATCTTCAAAACAGCTTCTTCACTCTGATTTTCATTTCCTCCCACTGAATCCTGTACAAGTAACCAAGTGAACAATACTATCCATAATCAGACTTGAAAGGACGCGCTATAAAAAATATAATAATAACCTTATGGCCAGCTTCAAATTCTTTGACTTGTTGATAAAGAGAATCAAGAAGTGTGTCACGCCTCTCCCAGTACTCATTGAGCAGACTTTTGTGTTCTTCACCACGCTCAATTTTAGCTGTGACAGCACCAGCATATGCCTCAAGCAGCACTTCAGCTAGTGCTTGAAGATGATTATACAAATCTAATTTTGCATACATATCAAGTCCAGATATTTCATTTAACAACCGAAGCAGAACAGAAGCAACGCTCCACACCCCTTTGCGTACCACAGGTTGACAATACCAAGGTGCTAAGCCCTCAGGAGGTGGATACCATAAGCAATTCTCATTCTTATAGTTAAAGCATGTCTTAATTATAGTGACACATGCATTTGAGAGTTCACATACCCTCTGGATCTGAATCCCAGAAGGCTGTTCAGGGATTATTACATATTCTAACTCTCCATCTAAGCAGTAAAAGAAATCTTCCAGGTCAGAAACCTTGCTGTAGAACACTTCAGCATTATCTCTATCCATCAAAAGTACTGTATTCCTGCGGGCTCTCTCACCAACTATTTGAATCACATCCCAAAGGGCACCTGACATCTGAATTTCCAAACTAGAATTTGAGGAGCCAACACTAGTTGAACGATTCTGGTTAATCAGATTTTGCAATTCCCTCAGCTGAATCATTGCAGCTAATTTTTCACCATGTTCCAAGACAGTTTGCAGGGCTTGTCCTGCCAAGAAGAAGAAGATGATGATGATGATGATGATGATTGCACCTACTGTCACCTCCATGTTCTCTAATGAATAATCTATACATTCTTTTCAGTCATAAACTGGCCACAACCCTTGCATTCAATCTGAGCAATTCTATTGATATCACTTAGAATTAAAAAATCATAAGAACAATTTACCAAAAAAGAAATCCATATTTACATATAAAATCTAGATGACAAAACTAAGCAATCAACATTATTCACTTTCTTTCAATTACTTCTAACCCTCCTGCAATAATTAAGCATCTATTTCTTCAGTCACATTGCAAGTCTCACAAGCTGAAAGGCAAAGGCACAGAAGGAAGAAACTTGTGCCCATGTTTTAATCAGACTATATCCGGTCAAAAAAAAAAATCAGACTATAGATCTCCCTCTCCTCAACACAAACACAAGCAAAAGCTGAGAGACAAATGATTAGAAAGAACATATTCCAATTTATAAACCCCAAAATACAGTTAGTGAATAACGTATTGTTTCATAGTTCATTGTACATTTTCGTGGAAAAGCAGCCTAAGAAGTCCAAGACTGGTGCTTTACCATCTCCAAATTCTATAATAAATTAATTATCACAACATTGTCATGTAGTAATCAGCCAGAAAAAAATATTACTAGATGTCTTCTCATTTATAAAATCATCATGATGGATTAATTTTAAATATATTTCTCACATCTTGCTTGCACATTAATGTAATTGCTGAAGTGTTAATTATATATGATAGCAAATGGAATTAACGATTAACAGGTCAAAATGAATGAATAAATCTTTTGGCAGCTAACTACTAATTTCATACTTTGTTTAGAACACAGCTCCTCGTGGCATTTGGATAAGGCAAGAAATTGGAGAAACTTTTGATGTTTCTGCTGCTTTTCTAAAAGTTGGGTGGAAACAACAGTCATGGCCAAAATCTCTGCACCTCTTGTTGTTGTCCAGTGTTTAGCTAAGGTGTCAATTATTGACTTGCTCATCCTCACAAAAACATTTGTTTCCCCATCCCTTTGAAATGAACCTGAACTTTCTAGCTTTTCAAGTGATCTGTCCACTTCCCCTGATGATACAAATTCATTGAAAAGTTGATTCAGAAGAGCTTCTGATTCTTCATCTTGCACAGTCCGACGAGTGATCCCACTCAAACCTGATCTTTGCCTGTCTCCATTATCCCATGCTTCAGAACTAGCCCTTCTGGGGGCAACATTACCTGCAAATGTTAGATTTCTAATCTCTTCTTGCGCAGATCTTTTGTTTGAGCTTCCTTTGCGTGATAAACTCCGTTCAGGTGGTTCAACTCCACCAATTATAACAGCTTTCTCAGGTATTGCCCATATTCCAGCTTTTTCTGTTAACACAACCCAGGCTCCTTCTTCATAATCATCTGCACAAGGAAGAATTGAAGCATCTAGCACTTTTCCAGCATCGTAGGGAAGATCAAATTGATAGAGTCGAGTAGAGTTTCTATGGTTATGTGAAACTGTTGCTGTTCCATCCCCAGATATTATGACGGCTGACCCTGAGGGCCTACCTCCTACCCGAAGCCTCATGGAAAACAAGAAAGCATCATCTTCAACTCTAGCTTTTGGAATTATCACCTCTATAGGGGCTTTCTTTTCCAAAATCTTGTCATTAACAATCTCTACACCCAAGTCTGATTTATATTGCATAGTTAGAAGAGAATATTGAACATAGCTTGAACTGATTACTCGATCCTTACAAAAGGTTGCAACAAGAATGGTAATCACTTTACCATGATCATCTACCTGCATATCAAGGGGCCATATTCCCTTTTGGCCAGCCAGATCCTTCTTAATGCCCACATCAGCATCTGTCCCAACAATTTTTTGAGACCAAAGCTTTGAGACATGTATATTAGAACTAAGTTCTACCCTAAAACACTGTATCTCATGATCAGTCAATACCAAAAATTGCCGGTTTGGTTCATCTGTTGAGTGATGAGGAAAACACCATGTCAATGACCTTGGATATCCCCTGTTGCTGATTATTTGACCAGAATCACCCCCCTGAACAGGAAACTGCAAAATATTTTCATATACTTTTCTTCGCTGAATACCATAAGGAGTGCACAAAAACTCCCAGAGTTCACCATTTGAGCTACATGCAAGGGCAACACAAGTAAGCTTATGACCAGGAACTGCAGAAGCAACCAAAGAGTTAAACATGTGTGATCCATTTAAACTATTCGCCACCTTGCTTAGTCTCCATTGCCTACTTGAGGTTCCTTTCCCATCAGAAATGAAAGTAACCTCCAGCTCATTAGAAGATGCAAGACTAGTGACTGAAGCACTGTCTGATTGTGAATAGATGTCAGGCCAGTATATAACAGCACGGGTATTTCGATTACACAAAACAACACCAGCAGAGTTGCAATGTTTTCCAATTTTATTTGTTCTCAAGCATGTGTTAGCCCAATGAACAACAGAAAGAAACCAAAAACTCGCATCATTTTTGCCACCATCTCCATTGTCTGATATATTAGGAGGAATTTCAAGAACAACACACTTCGTCGAAGATGCAGATGACAAGTAGCTCCAAATAAAGAGTCTGTTTCCACAAATAATCCAAGCAAGGGATGTCTGCTTTTCAATGCCACCACATGAGCAATTTTCAACTGCATGACAATACAGTCAACATTAAACGCTTGATATCAAGAAGTGCTCAATTGTAAGAACAAGTAACACGTGCTATCTAACAGCTCCACTATATCTCACTCGTGCTGTTGAAACAATAAAACCAAACAAACTCACCAGCAACTCGTTTCTGAAGCAAGCTGGCCTGTTGATCACGGACTACTTGAGGAAACTCTCCAACATATACAGGTTTAATCGAATCTAATTCATCCCCTTTTCCACTTCTATTAACTTGAGGAATTCTATGTAAATACAACAGGAAAACATTGAAGTTAGCAGCAATAGTAAGTTTGTATAAACTAGAGAGTATTAGAGAACAATGTCTACCAATATCAAAGACTAACAGCCACCAATTCATTAAACATATAGATATAAGACCAATTCTAGGAGCCAAGAATAAGCAAGCCATTATTAAACGCAAAATAGCTCAGAATGCTGCTTTCTCTGTTTCCTTCATCCTTCCGCTCAGAGCCCAAATTTATAAAAATAATAATAAAAAATGTTTAGTTATTCACTTTGTTGAAACAAAACATGTATGTACCTGACTTTGAAAACCATTAGAGTTACATTACTAATAATGGTAGATAGGAAACAAGAAGTTTCAAAAGCACATATGAGTTAACAGTTTTATATACTTGCCCTGAAGAACTATGAGTAATCCATTTAAATTCCACTTTGAAGGTTCATGGTGGCTAATTACAATTGCCTAAGTTCAAAATTTGTGTAGGATTTAGATGAAAACGAGTCCCTTTCAACTGGGACAATTGATATGACAATGCAATAGATAGATTGAGACCCATTATTTCCATTAGTTCTATAAATTCGATGTACTAACGTCAAGTACATCGACTAGTTTTATTTACATCCACCATTGGCAACATTTATCGTCTTATTCCACCTTTCAAGCTACAACAAAGCAATTATGTTACAAATTAAAACCAACTAATAAGCATTCACAAGCTAACTACTACATGAATTCGCGTCAGTCACAAAGGCATATAAATTCCACTTTCACCACTATCTACCAAATATTCCAAACACAAAATACTGTTAAACACCAATTTTCATAACTAAAAATATGTTTTATAAAAAAGCATTTGCTTAAGTTGCAAAGCACGATACCCGCACTGTGAATTTCGAAGTTGCAAACCATTAAGGATTGAGTTACCTGGCAAGAACTGACAAGCGAGGAGCCCAAGGAGCGGGAGTGCCAGTGCTTGGACGATTTGGGACAGTGTGGTCATGGAATAAACTTCGTCTCTCACCAAGAGGAGTGATCGGAGAATCAAGCACCGTGGCACCAGGAGGTTGATGTCTCCGAGAGCTCACATTGGCCTTCTTCGGTCCAGAAGAAAACATTTGTTTTCACTTGGAGGATTCTAAGAAGTGTGATGCTTCAAGGGTTTAGGGTTTTTATAGCATTTAGATGGAAAGAAGGATGTTACCAGAAGCAAGAGTCGACTAATGGGATGGCTGTCCTCCAATTCTTCAGTAACTTGGAAATCGGAAGAGGGAATGCAATTGAGGCCGGCGGACGAGATTCTGTGCACTAGAAGGCGGAAAAACAGAGGAAGAAGAAGAAGAAGCCATTTATTTTATTTTATTTAATAAAACAACTTTTAAATATTTTTTTTAGGGCCAATAAAACAACTTTTAAATAAAGAAAATAGACAAGTACAGTAAAATAAAGTTAGCCCCAAATTTTTTTTCTTTTTTGAGTAAAGAAGGAAACCATGTTCATCAGAGACAGGGAGCACTACAAGCAAGTCGCCCGGGGGTGCACCTAAAGAAACACAAAACTAAGAAACAACTAGCACACCACCGAACTAAACACAATATGGCGAGTCAAAAAGGGTCAGGTCATTAGGAAGGTTATAAGCCAGCTTGGCTTGAGAGTCCGCAGTTATATTGTTTTCCCTGTACGCCACGTTGAAATGAACATCCCATTGCCGATAGAGGAGAAATCTCATCGAATCAATGATATTATTAATAGGACGATATCTATTGTTGTCTCTTGTAATTGTTCGTAATAGCATTTGTACAATCACAAAATACCTCTACAGATTTAAAACATTTTTGCCAACAAATATCAAAGTCTTTGAAAATATTAAGAATTTTAAAAATTGTGGCTAGAACTTTTTCAAACTTTTGACTAAATTCTTGAATTCAATCACCATCTGGATTCCTCAAAACTCCACCACCGACACTAATAGAGTTGATAATTCAGCCCCAATCCAAACAAGCTCAAACCCAAACAAGCTTGATTTCCTAAAAAGTTTGAATAAACAAACTCAACTCTAATTTTTCCGGACTTCGGGCGGTATGAATACCCAAATTTTATTTTTAAAATTATTTTAATTAAATTTTTACTTTAAAATTAATTATTGTATTTTATAAAAATATAAAATATATTTTTTTATACTTAAAAGATGTATAGGACTCAAATATATAGTATTTTAATATGAAATAATCTAAAACTTAAATAATTAATTAATATTTATTATATTTTATATATTTTTTAAAATTATTTTTTATTCAGGTATTCAAGCCAAATTTAAACCCGATCAGGCTTAGCTAAAATTTTTTCGAGCCTATTCAAGCCGAACATAAAAAAAGTATCCTTTTTCTAAGTCAAGCCCTACATTTTTTAAGGTGGGTTTGGATTAGCTCGTCAGGCTTGATTCGAATTATCAGCTTTAGACACTAACATCATTATTCATCCTAGACCCATTTGTTATATCTGTATATCTCAATTCATATAAACAAGTAAAGTAATGTATGCATACTTGAAGAATCCATGAGTGCTTGAGAAAGCTCGATTACCTTGAGTATAGACAGGTACACAACCCACTAGTCTCCAGAGCCTTCAGAGAGTTCAGAGATAATCGAAACAAAAGAATGAGTCATGTGTTTGCGGTTATCGATTGATCGACTTATATAGATCAAATTGGTAACCACCTTATTATATAATTAAAATAATTATATCACATTATTTCTGACTCAATCAATTAATAGATAAGGAATAATCGACGGCTATTGGGTTGTGGGTTGGGCCTCTGCCCATTGGGCTCACTTGCGTGGTCCACCTATCACGGTCCACACAAGATCATAAAAATCAATCTATTGGGCTTATTAATTAATGCTGATTCATAAATAATATTCTAACAATCTCACACTTGGATTGCATTAATAAAGCAAGTTGTATAAACAAGCCACAAACAAAATTCAGAAAATAAAACTCCACAAAAAAACACTGAATCTTATGGGGAAACAAGTGATAAGATATCTCATAATCTGAATAAAACATGAAATTTTATTTCAAACATAGCTCAGTAAGATAACAACATAAATCACCGATTCCTATAGGGAAATAAGTGACATGCATAGCGTACCATAATAGAATCATTGAATCCTATAGGGATACAAATGATATAGACGGATCTAACTGAACTAAACATAACTCACAGAAGAAAACAAAGCCTAAAGAGAAATTGCAAGACAAAAGGTTCTCAAAACTCTCACTAAACCAGGGCATCAAAGGAATTTACAATACTCATACAAGTTACATGATTTTGAAAAACTTCTACACGTAAGCCCTTAGTCAGTGGATCTGCAAGCATCTACGTGCTAGGAATGTGTACCACACGGGTCTAAGACTCAGCAATTTTCTCTTTCACAAACATAAGTTTGATATCAAAATGCTTTGTACGACTAGAATTTTTGTGATTATTAGCATAGTATACTGCAGATTTGTTATCACAGTAAATGGTTAGAGGATGTAATATTAACTCAACCAGGCACATGCCAGATATCAACTTCCTCAGCCAGATAGCGTGACGTATAGTCTCAAAGCAAGCAATATACTCAGCTTCCATAGATGAAACTGCTGTAAGTGTCTGTTTCACACTTTTCCAAGAGACAGCTCCTCCAGACAACATGAAAATATAGCCGGTTATGGATTTATGATCATCCAGACAAGAGGCAAAATCTGAATCTGAAAAGCTAACAATTTCAAGATCTGCTGATCCCTTAAAGTCATAATCAGAATACTTAATAACCTTAAGAGAATTTGACCTTCTGTAAGTTAACATATGATTCTTCATACCTTGAAGATACCTTATAACTTTCTTAACAGCCTTCTAATGATCCGGACCTGGATCATTTAAGTATCGACCCAGCACTCCAATAGCAAAGGCTATATCTGGTTGAGTACACACTTGAACATACATAAGGCTACCGATAGCGGAAGCGTATAGTATCTTTCTCATTTCAGCCCTTTTCTTATCATCCTTGGGACACTGTAACTCTGACAGCAGCTCATTTTCTGTATAGGAGCAGGTGAGGGAGATCATGAATCCATTCTAAACCTCTTAAGTACCCGTTCAATATAAGTGGTCTGTGATAAACCAAGAATACCACAAGATCTATCATAATGAATCTGTATCCCAAGAATGAAGGAGGCTTCACCCATGTCCTTCATGTCAAAATGGCAAGACAATAGGTGCTTTATCTCATTGAAAAAATTTATTGAATTGCTGGCTAACAAGATATCATCAACATAGAGAACAAGAATGACAAAATTGTTCCTATCAAACTTCTGATAGATGCACCGATCTGAGACATTCTCAACAAAACTGAGTGAGGTAATAACTTCATCAAATTTCAGATACCACTGCCTAGAGGCCTGTTTTAGCCCATAGATGGATCTCTTCAATCTGCACACTAGATGTTCTTTACCAAATTCAACAAAATCATCAGGTTGTGTCATGAATACTTCTTCATACAAATCGCCATTCAAGAATACAGTGTTAACATCCATCTGATGAAGATCAAGATCAAGTTATGCAACTAAAGCCATTACCACTCTAAAAGCATCTTTAGTGGATACCAGAGAGAAGGTTTCTGTATAATCAATACCTTCTTTTTGGTTGTAGCCCTTAACTATAAGTCTGACTTTCTATCTATCAATTTCACTCTAGCTCCTCATTTTATTTTAAAGACCCACTTGCAACCTATTGGTTTAAAACCCTTTGGTAGCTCTACAAGCTCCCATACATGATTGTGGTACATAGTGGCAATCTCTTCACTCATAGCCTCCAACCATTCAGAAGAATGCGAGCTAGAAATAACCTCTTGATAAAATATTGGGTCTAAACTATCAATAGCATCTAAATCAAATTCCTACAAATACACCATGTAATCATCTAGAATAGCAAACCTGCGAACCCTTTGAGACCATCTTGGTTTAACAACCAAATCCCTATCACCCTCTAAAGGTTGTTCATCTTAAGCTTCATCCTGATCCACGGCATTATTTCTATCAACATGAGGGGTTGTCAAGATAGGCATAGGCAAAATGTTACTTTCGTCATGCAAAGTAATATTCCTAGGCACAGAGCTCCCACTGTCTAAGGCATCTTCAAAGAAATAAGCTCGGTTAGATTTAATTACCCTAGTAGTGTGATTCGGACAATAAAATCTATACCCACGAGATCCGATACAATAGCCAATAAAGAAACCATCAACAGTTTTAGCATCAAGCTTCATCTGTTGTGGATTGTAAGGTTTTACCTGTGTTTTACAACCCTAAACTCACATATGTTTTAGCGCAGGAGTCCTTCCAAAATACAA
The DNA here is from genome assembly GCF_029017545.1 of Prosopis cineraria. NCBI lineage: Eukaryota > Viridiplantae > Streptophyta > Magnoliopsida > Fabales > Fabaceae > Prosopis > Prosopis cineraria. Next base: position 34,797,717 of record NW_026555339.1, on the reverse strand, counting down.
CTCGTATAGAGTCTTTGGAACTGACTTACTAGTAACTTGATTCAAAATATAAACAACAGTTTTAAGTGCATCACCCCACAAGAATTCCGGCAGTAAGGAGTGACTGATCATGCTTCTAACTATATCCATGAGAGTACGATTTCACCTTTCTGCAACCCCATTTTGCTATGGGGTGCCAGGCATAATACATTGAGCTTCAATGCCATGCTCTTGAAGGTATAAAGCGAATGGCCTAAGGTTCCTGCCAATCTCAGTATATCTCCCATAAAATTCTCCTCCTCTATCAGATCTCACACATTTGATCAACTTGCTAGATTTCAATTCGACCACTACTTTAAAGGTCTTGAATGCACTAAGGGACTCGCCCTTTTCATGCAAGAGTTTAATCCATCCATGATGAGAGTAATCATCTGTGAAGGTGATGAAATATCTGAAACCACCCATAGCCGGAGGTATGATAAGTCCACAGATATCAATATGGATTAAGTCTAAAGTGTTTTCAAACCTCTTTACCCCTTTGGTTCTAGCTCTAGTAGGGAATTTCCCCTTTATGCAATCAACACAAGTTTAAAATCTAAGAAATTAGGGTCTTATAAGACACCTTGCTTAGTAATGCACTCTAATCTCTCTCTAGAGACATGACCCAAATGACAATGCCATAACATAGAGGAATTATCATTGGGCCTTTGACATTTATGCCCAATAGCAGCATTGATTTGGAGATTAGAAAGTTTAAGTGATCAATCATTCAATCGATATAAACCATATATCAAAGAAGCAACACCAACATTAATGGAATCAAAACAAATGTCAATTTTCCCATTTCCTTAGAAGAATGAATAGCCACACATATTCAATGTAGAAGTTGAAATAAAATTCCTCTTCACAGAAGGTACATAAACAACATTGTTCAAATGTAAAATATGACCAGAATTTAAATACAAAGAAATAGTTCCAATGCATTCAACTGATGCCTTACTCCCTGCTATACCAAAGACTGTCTTCTGTGCCTCACTTGGAACCTTTTGGTTTCTTAGCTCCTGTAGAGAGTTCACAACATGTACGGTGGCACCAGAATCCAGCCACCAAGAGTCAAAGGAAGTTTTAATGGTGTTAGATTCAAAACAAGCTAGAGCTAGAGGGGTAGTTTGAAGAATTTTACCTTCATTTTCTTGTTTGTTCTTCAATTTAAAGCAATTAGCTTTAATGTGACCTTGGTTGCAATAATTGCATAACCCCTTAAAGGGTTTCTTTCTCGACTTCTCACTCTTATCACCATCCTTCTTAAAGGTTAGATTATTAGGCTTTGGGACATCATGCTTTTTCCCCTTTTTCTTATATAACCCTCCAGATTTGCTGCTAGAGCCATGAGAAACATAGTTTATTGAGTGAGAGAAATTTTTCTTTATAGCTTTCTCTTCTTGTGTGACTATCAATATCATCTGGTTAATAGACCATTCAGCTTCTTGTGAGTTGTATGAAGTCCTCAAAAATGCGTACTCTGATGGTAGTGATTGAAGAACACGGTAAACTAAGGTACTTTTATCCAAATCAATCCCATATGACTTAAGCTTGTTATAGTAATGAACAAGCTTCAGAATGTGCTCCCTGACACCAAAAACTCCGTCATATTGAGTATTGTCAAGAAGTGACAAATAGTAGTTCTTTTGAGTCTTATCAAGCTTCTTGTATTTGTTACCAACAGCTTTCAAGTATTCCACTGCAGTATCCTTTTCAAGAATATTGTCCCTAATTTCCTTCTCAATTGTGTACTTGATGATCGCAAGACAGATCTGATTGGACTCACTCCATTGTTTATGGAAGGCCATTTCAGAAGCACTGGACTCGGAAGAGAGATCCGCAGGCTTGGGCTCTTTTAGAGCTAAATCTTTCTCAAAAATGGTCAGATACATATTGAGGGACTCTTTCCAGTCATCATAGTTAGTCCCATTAAGAGCCTTCATAAAGGATAGTTGTGTAAATGCAGAAACTGAAATTGCAAAACAGAAAATGGAAAATATTAATTATACGTGCACAACATAATTATAAAATAGAATTCCCCAACAAGCGATTATCAATTATGCAACTATAATCATGCACCAAGAAGGCTCAAATATCATAAAGATTTAGTTCATACAAAAGTCCATACAAAATAATGCATTAAACATTTCCATACCTATAAGGTACAATAAATATCTAACACATTAAAAGAGTACTATTAGCCTATCTTTAAAGCCAACCATTAAAATTACATTAATAATGTCACACCTATGGGGTATGTCCATTATCAATGCTATAAGATCCTAAGCATCATCAATAATTCACAAAGTTATAAATTTTATGACCTTAAGACAAAGTAAAATAATTTTAAAAGTCCTTAGGGTCTTTTGGGAATTAAGAAACAAATTTAAGACTTAAGTGAAATTTTGAAAGGTAATCAAGGCAATAAGTAATTTTGGAAGAGATTTGGGTCAAAAATGCAATTCTAAAAGTTAAGGGACTAAACTGTAATTTCTAGAAATATCATGGGGCTAATTCGTAATTTCAAGAAATTATGGGCCAAAGGAGGTAATTTAAAACTAGGCCAAAAACATAATTAATAGAAACCATTTTTTTAAATAAATAAAAACTCTAGGCCCAAATGAATTTTGGGCCCAGTACCCATGAAATCGAATCCTTAGGATTCAGTTTTTGACCCTGTTGTTGGGTTTGTTGCTGCCGCGCATGAGGAATGAGGAAGACAAGAGGGGGATTGTGTTGCTATGACGGCGCCATGAACAAGACAAGGGGACGACACCGGCGACCAAGGCTAGAGGAGAAGACGATGGCGTCGTCCCTATTCCAGTGACTCCTCCTTTCTTGGTGAGCCAAAAGAGAACCTGTCAAGACAATCACACGACCATCCCATAAAGGCGAGCCCCATGGGACCAATCCTGTGCAGCCAAGCTGAGCTAAATAGGTTTGGAGCAGTCGACCAGTATTCAAGCTCTGGTTGCGTGATCTTCAGTCATTATCCAAGTTGTGGTTCTTCTTTGCTTGAAACTCAAGGACATAGAGGTACGAGCCTAAAGAACAGATCAAGATGACGTCGAGATTTTTTTTATACAATAAATGATTTAAACTTATAAGTCTTGAATAATATGAGGAGTTAAGACCATCTCAGTGTGCGCATAAGATAATAAATCAAGATATACAAATTAATATTCATACAACCATGCTCTGATACCAAATGTTATATCTGTATATCTCAATTCATATAAACAAGTAAAGTAATGTATGCATACCTGAAGAATCCATGAGTGCTTGAAAAAGCTCGATTACCTCGAGTATAGATAGGTACACAACCCACTGGTCCTTAGAGCCTTCAGAGAGTTCAGAGATAATGGAAGTAGAAGAATGAGTTGTGTGTTTGCGGTTATCGACTGATCGACTTATATAGATCAGATTGGTAACCGCCTTATTATATAATTAAAATAATTATATCACATTATCTCTGACTTAGTCAATTAATAGATAGGGAATAACTGACAGTTACTGGGTTGTAGGTTAGGCCTTTGCCTATTGGGCTCACTTATGTGGTTCGCCTATCACGGTCCACACAAGATCATAAAGACCAATCTATTAGGCTTATTAATTAATGCTAATTCATAAATAATATTTCAACACCGTCAACTTTTAATCTAACAGTATTTGTTCTCAACTAGTAGTGAGTTTCCAAAATTTCCTGAGTTGCTTTTGCTTCACACTGGTTCCTCAAACTAGGGTCAGCATTTACCTTAAAAGTAAGGCTATAAGGGTCTTCAATTAGATCACTTTCACTATCTTCAAAGAGAATGGAACATCTATTAATCTACTAGCATCTCCCAAGGCTGAAAAATTTCTGACACATATCAGCTTGTACGTGCTCTTTCCACCATCATTATACATGCTTACAATTATGGAAGTGGTGCATGGTATCTTCCACTTCACCGCAACTGAATAGGTAGGGACCAACTCCAGATCATGAGCCATTTGCCAAAAAAGCCTTGTCCTCTTCTTTGAGATTTTCTACCTCCATATGTTATGCCACAAGGGATCATAGTTGGTCTCTATACTTGCAGAAAGAAGAGAATAATCAGATTCCACAAAATAAGTACCATCATTGGACATAAGGAAGATGGTAAAGAAAAATAAATAATAAAATTGTTTCAAGATTAAAAAAAATAATAACGCAAATAAATCTTTATTAACCTATCCAATTGAAGGTGAGATATTGAAGATTAATTACTATTGATTACTGATGATTGTTAGTGGCTTTAGTTGAAGGCCATAATAAGAAGAAAAACTAAATTTCATTAAAACCAGTGCATACATGCAAGCAAAGAAATTAAAATCCATTCCCATAAAACCTTACCCTTTACCTAGACCATTTAAAAAAAAATCCACCAATGAGCAACATTTAAAATAGTCTAATACAATTGACTCTCAAGAATGTAGCTGTAAGGTTAAGATTTTTCTTTTAAGTATTCTTTTAATTTCTTTTTATTTTTTAATTAAAAGGACCAGCACTAACGATTTAAGGTTATAAGTGAGATTGAACCCACAACCTCCCATTTATAAAAGAGCTTTTATGCCATTAGGCTACAAGATCATTGGTTCCTTTTTATTTCTGTTACCTATTTTTATACTACTTTTGAGAATTTTGTTTGTTTGTTTTCCCCAATGTGTAGCAGACTTGACACTGCCCTCTATCACTTTACCATTTTAACCTTCCTTCACATATTCATTTTTCTTCTTTCCCTACTTTCTTCCTCTACATTTATTTTCCTCTACTCCGTGCATCTTGTTTTCTTGTTTATTTTCTTTATTACTCAACTACAATTCAATTATCTATATAATGGCCTATAACTTTGTTGTTAATTTACTTCTTCTTCTTTCTTTCTTTTTCAGGTTTGTTCTTTCTTGGCATGCTTTTTCCTTTTCCATCCAACTCTTCAATAATCTTCAAGCTTCCTTTTTTCCAATTCTAAAACAAGTTTATATGTCAGAGGGGGAAAAAATCTAAGCTAGTCAAACTTATTAAGTCGTCAAGTTGATTAAGTTTTCTCAAGTTACAACTTGATCACTATAGTTATCCCAATTTAAAAAAATGGCCAGTTTGCTTATATGATAGGATTGACCAGGTGATCAATTTGCTTGTCAAACCAGCTAGTTCAATTTGGGTTTCCATACTCTACATGTTTGGCTTAATTGTAACATCTTGTTTTTAATCTCCTGATTTATTAAGCTTTATTAGGATAATTGAGTAAATTATAGTGGTGTGTGGCTAGGGAAGTCTAATAATCATATTCGATTGTGTTTTAGCCCTAATTGCAGATCTGATATCAACTTGGGCCACTCATGTATTGAAAGGAAAAGAAAATAAAGAGTTAATGTTATTGTGCCACACACCGTGGCATGGAGTTCATCTGTCATGACACACAGACATTTCAAATGCGAGAATGGAGACCTCTCTATGCCATGCGTAGTGACATACTGTGCGTCCGCCACAGTGCATAATCATTTTCTGCAGTTTATCAGTCGTGAATTAAGATAGAAAATAGAGAGAAAGAAGGAGAGAACGTGGACTAATGATCAAGCTCTATTAGAGTTCACTTTTGGACAACATTGGGAGTGTTTTGAAAGCTACAAACACCCAAAGTAAGTATCATGCCTCTTAATCTCTCATTTTATTCCACATTATAAAGTTGATGGTTAGGGTTTGATAATGGAAGATGTTTTCAGTCCATATAGGTTATGGGTCTAAATCTATGGACTCAAATAGAGTTAATGGGAGTAGATTAGAGTATATAAACCTGGGTGTAATGAATTTTGGTGTCTTGGGTAACTGGGCTTCATAAATATGTGAAAATTTCATTAATGTGGGTTGTTAGAAGAGTGTGATGCTATTAATGGGAGTTTAATGACTCATTAATATTAATGGGGACTAAAGATCATTAATAACCCAATGGATAGGCTCAAACTCATGTAAAGTGGGCATTAGGCAATTTAGAAGTGGAGAAATTGAAGTTAAATGCTTGAGTTTGGTAATATTAATAGAGATTAACTTGTTAAATTGTAGATTAAGCTCTTGGACACCAATTTGACTTGGGAATTCAAGCTTGGAAGCAATTATATTAAGGAGTAGACCTTTGATCTCTTAAAGATTTAAGGTAATTGGGGGAACCCTACTTTAGGTAGTTATATGTTAATTGTGATGTGAATTATGTGTTTATCATACAAATTATGACTTGTGAAATTGGGTTATATGCATTGAAACTGGGTGTCTATGTATTAAACATGCGAAAGTGATTGCAAAATGAGTTTTGAAGTGGTAAATGTGATGTTCAAAATGAATTTCTCTTTACAATGTGTTGTGAATAAATGATTAATGATGAATATGATAAAGAGGAATATAAGAGGTTAAAAGTAATGTGTTTATGTGTTATAAGTGAAAATTAGAATTGATACTCACTTGGGTAATGTACAATCGTGAGCTCAATGTGATGTGGATATTGAATAATTGAGATTATGAAAATTGAGCGAGCATCATATATGGCATGATCAGTGGGCCAGAGTTCACCTAGGGATTGGGAGTAGAGAAAAAAACTCATATGGTATTTAGGCTACCTTCTGATGCACGGGGGCATAGCCTTATCCCACAGTTTGTCAAGGAACTAGAACCTATCTTTCTCCACCAGTTCAACGAGGAAAATAGCCTAAGGTATGAGACACCTTAAAGATTCGAGAGTTGGGGAAGTCATGGTATGAGAGTGAGTCATGTAATCTTTAGCTGAGTTATACCTCTCGATTAGTGAGCTTGAATAGTTTAGTCACACGGACGGAGTCCTATTCAGTGTTATAACCCATAGTTTTAGTCTGAGAAAATAAAAAGGGTATAAAGTTGGTTGATCATTGCCTATGTAAACTTATAATGTGTCATAAGTTTTGAGTTGTGGCAAGTTGCACATTGTAACGGGTCATGATCACATGTCTGAGTGTCTTGTGATTATGTACCTAGCATATATAAGATGAAAATGTGTTAACTAAATTAGTAAGATATGATATGTTTTAAAGCATGTCTTAGGTACTTGGTTTCATATGCGTGTGTTATAATTAATATATAACTGCATAGAGTAGATTTTACCTTGGTTACTAAGTGGCTAAACTCACCCCTTTTCTTTAACATTTTTCAGGCTCTAGCTCTAGTGTTGAGGGGGACAAAACTACTGAGGCCTAGGAATCTGTGTATTCCTTTAGTATGCCTCTTGTATCTATTTATTTTGTGTAATAGAATATGATTGCCAATTCTAGGTTACATATCATTGCACTTGCACTATTTTGTTGTTGTAAATATCTAAATTGTATTTTAAGCACTAAGTATTGGTGTATGATGATATATATATATATATATATATATGTTGATAGGGCCAAAATACTAGTGGAAGTGTAGAAATGATGTTTGAACATGTTTTGATTGGCTTGGATGCAATGCAATAAAAATTACCTCCCCCTTCTATTTTTGGTGAAAAAGGGGTTGAGAAGTGATTTTATGCCATACTAGTATTTAAGTGTGTGTAATATGTTGTACTGATAGTCTTGAGTATGGTCTGGGTATTAGGAATGTCTATTGGCACTTGTTATGGGTTTTTGGCATCCTTTTTGTGTGAAAGTTGTGAAAAGTGGTCAATATATGGTCAGGGTGTCCAACTTTCTAGTATAACTTATTTTGGATGTGAAACCTATATTATTAGCTAGTTCATGAAAAGAGCTTTCCGTCAACACCTAAATCAAGTCATTTGGACATTGGACAGAGAATTGGGACACGTCGGAAGTTCCTTAATTCTGCTATTAATCTGCTGTCATTTGCGTGCAACATGCTGTGGCACGTGGCACAGAGAGCAATATGACCCGATGCATTGCCTTATCTCACAAAAAACGTGTTGTTTTTCAACTAATTTTAATTTCTTTCACTCCTCTAAGGTATCCCATACTTCCCGTAACTTGTTTTTACTCTGATATCAAAGATTATGATCGGTTTAAACTTATTTTGACAATAAAAACTTGAAATTCCTTAATTTGAATTAAAACTTGGTAATTGCCTTTATGGGTAAATTTTTTGATTACCATGAGTTTTATAGTTAATTATGTTTAGTAGAATGAGATTTTGTCATTAATCATGACTTTGTCAAAACTAGCCTAGATCTTGTTTATTGTACGGGTTTGAATTAAGGAATTTGTAAAAAAAAAAACCATTATGGAATACAAACCATTGATCTGTCATCATTTTTTTGTTACAAACATTATTGATTATTCAATGAAGGGGGAGGGGGGAAAATCTTTACTCAGTAGTCTCCAGGTAATTTATTTGTCTTTATTTTTTAATATATTGTTTAGCTCCTTCTTTTTTTTTTCCGAGAAGCAAAAAATGTTTCAACTATATGGGAAGCCATTTTTGTTTCAAGTGTAAATAAATATACACAAACTTTCTTGAAGATTTTTTTATCTAATTTAAATGATTTTATCATATAGGTAAAAATTTTTGTTTAAGTCTCATTATCCATGAAGTCATCCTGATTTCGTATTGATAAATCATTTGATGATATGTTTGGTATGGTTCATATTGTGATGACAAATATCAATGAAAGTAGCATTAGTTAATTGTTTTCCTACACTCTAATTTAGCATATGTTAAGGTTCAATTTTTTTTATTTTAACTAATGGAATCAGGTGTATTTAAATTGGAAATCCAAAATAGAAGAGGCTTGGAATAAATTTTCTTATTTTGATGATTGAAAAATGAATTATTTGAGGGATCTTTTAATAAAGAATGTCCTTTAATACAAATTAAAATGGATATTGGTGAGATAACATATTTTTGGTCAAATATCAATTAATGCAGCATTAGTTAATTATTCTTTTATACTTCATTCTTCTATACTTGGTTTCAATATAATTTGTTAAGGTCCAATTATTTATTTTAACTTATGGAATCAGTAAGTGTATTTTAATTGGAAATCCAAAATAAAAGAATGTCGGAGAAAATTTTCTTGTTTTGTTTTGACATTTCAAAAATGAATTATTTGAGGGAACTTTTAAAACATAATGGCCTTTAGTGCAAATTAAATATGGATATTGGCAAGACAACATTTTTTTTGAATTATTTCCACCCAAAATTCAAAATAGAGAAAAGTTATATTCATATCTAAAGTAAAAGGAATTGATTTTGTTTCCTTTGTATGACATTTGGTTATAGACTACATTTATTGTAGATGTTAAAGGCCTAAAATAAGAATCATGAATAAGAAGTTTAAGGTCATCCTTTGACTTAACTCTAAATAAAGCAACATAAAATTGGTCATAAGTGAAAATTGGTTTTGGCAAATAAAATCCTTCTCTTGACAAAGTTTGGCCACCTTGACTCCTATTTATGATCATTGCAAATGAGAGAACAATAGGAAGATCACCCTCGTAAGGGTTTAGATATGATGAATATAAACTTCTTATCGAGATTTTGATCCATTTAGGATTACTCCCCTAATAAAGTGGTCTACCAATAAAGTGATCCTCAATCTTATTCCATTACATAGTCCATTAGCCTTGTTTATATTTTTGATAAGCATGATAGGGACTCTAACTTTAAGAGTCAACTTGTATTGAGCCATTCCCGAACACTTAATTGTATTAAGGAATTTTGAACTTTATATATTATCAAAATAGTTAGAATCTTGATTAGCTTTGCATATTGAGTCTGAACTTAAATATGTAACTACCTCCCTTAGCAAGATTGGGTAAATGTAACTATTCAATTGATCCACAACTTCTAAGGTTAGAACTGATATTGCTTTGCTTTTGAAAAAATCTTCCTGCTTGAAATTTTCCTCTAAATTTGGGTAAATTGTTTCCACAATTTTCTTTAAAGGATTTGTGAACTCAAATATTAAAAAATTATCTAGTATATCTATGATTCATTTTCTATCACCATGAGCACTATTTGAAGTTTGAACCATCTCCTATACTTAAGAGCCAATCTGCAAAAGATTGTATATCAGCATTTTCTATTTCAAAATTTGATATGGACAACCTTTTGTTCTTAGTCAACTTATATGCTCTATAATGGTAACGGATAGGATGAATTTATTAAAGCATTAGCAATTTATGCTCTAAAACATCTAGGTATTATAGGAAGAATTTGCCAAAAATTTCCCCCAAGAATAATGACCTTTCCTCTAAAAATATGAACACTAAGCATTATGTCCTTTAGTGTCCTATCTAATGTTTCAAAACAGTGCTTTTTCATCGCGAGAGCCTAGTCTCAAATTATTAGAAAAATTTGCAATTGCAAAACCATGCATGATTATGCTCATAGAATCTTTATAAAGTTCCTCAATGCATCACAAACTTTACTAACACATACCACTACCCAAACACAAGCACAAAGAGAACCGATGAAGTCTGCTTCTTGCTTCACTATCATGTGTTAGCACAAAACTTAAAATATAAACACTTAATTTATTTTGAAAATGTAGGGCCACAACAAGAAAACAATAATTTTCTCCCAGAAAAAATATTGGAGAGAAGTTCTCTCAAAATTTCTTTTATAAATATTTTCTAAAAAATTCATCACAGAATTTCTCATTGAAACCTAAATAAAGAGAAATTTTGAGAGAACGATATGAGAAAATTAAAAAGAAAAAACCTGTTTCATGACGGGAAAATTTTCTCTCAGTTTAATCTGTGAAAAATGTTTGATAAAAATAAAAAATTAATAATAAAAAATAAAAATAAAAAATCATTAAGTTTTTTGAGAGAAGCTTTTTCTCAAAAAAATTTGAGTGAAATTTAATGAATTATCTTAGGTAATACTAAGAAAAATGTTCTCTAAAAAAAAGTTAAGAGAACTTTTTCTCAGATTAAGTTAAAAGAAATATTTTCTCAACTTTTTTTGAGAAAAAATTTCTCTCAAATTAAGTCGAGAGAAATGTTTCTCTTGAAACTAGTCGAGAAAAAAGTATTTTTTTGAATTATTTAAATTTTTCTTTTAAGACAACTTGAGAGAAATTTTAAAATTTTTTTCAAATCTTTCTGAGAGAAACTTCTCTCAAAATTTATCGTGAGAAAATCCTAAATTTTTTTTAGATTTTCCTAAGAGAAACTATAAAATACATATTATATATATTATTACTTATTCAATACCCATATTATGTATATTATTGAATGAGATAGTTCAAAATGTGACAAAAATATTTTGTAAAATAAGAGGGGGTAGACACTAATAAGGACAAGGTCTAATGTTACAATGTATAAACTAAAGCTTGATTTACTACTTGGATTTACATTAGATACTTATATGTAATTAAAAAAATAACAAATCTCACAGCTATCAGTTGTAGGGATACCTTGGGTAACAAAAAAACAACAGGAGTAGATTTCAAAAACATGAAATAGTATAGTCCCAAAGCTTGTTTGTCTTTAATGCCTGCTTAGCTTATGGATGACCTCTGATGCTACTTCCAATGGATTCTCAAATTCAAGTCTAGTGCCAGTTACTCTGAAATAAGTTCTTTAAAGGAAGGAGTGAGCAATGAAATCCCTTCTGAGCTCTCTCTCATCTTAGCAACCTATGCACCTCTTCCACCTTTGAAGCTACTAAACTCCTTCCTCTAGCTTTGAATTATATGTCAGTTGAATTGCAAGTCTAATTCGACTAACTCTTCCTTTGATTACTGGGCAAATGTAGAAATTTCTTATTTAATCAGTGCAGGATTTATGTTAAAGTATTGTATAATATATGATTATGACTTATATAATAATATCAATATTAATTTATCATACATTCACTGACATTTATAGTATATAAGTTTGCTAAAAAATTTATCTATAAAATTAAATTGCATTATATTTTACTTTTTCAATTGAGAAAAATTATTTATATAATTTTGTGTGTGTGTGTGTGTGTAATATAACTTATTTAGTTTTAAAATATACAACATTAAGTGAATTTAAAAAACAATATTAAGTTGTAGTCTTATTAATTGCAAAAATAACATGCAAGTATATTGCTTTAGTTCACATTTTTTATAGCCTTGCTAGAGATTTTTTTTTTCTCTTTTGTACGCAAAACATTTGGCCACTTATTGAGTAAAAAAAATTTTCAAAATTTCCTTTTAGCGACAATAAATTGTTACTACTAAAAGTGTTTTTCTTAAAAAAATAAAAATTTAAACATAAATACAAATTATATTAAATAATTTTGCAAAAATATTTTTATAAGATTTAAAAACTAAAATTGAAAATATAAAATTAAAAATAAGTATATAAATTTAAAATTATTTAAAATTAATATAATTTAATTTTAAATCAAGTTAAATTAAATAATATATTATAAAATTATTGATTAAATTATTAAAAAATTGGAAAATTATTTTTTGAGTCAAATAAATTAAAGTAATTTAAAAATATGTTATATTATAAATTTTTTAAAATAAAATAATATAAACTTTATAAAAGTATATAGTGTAATAATATATATTTAATTTTTTCAATTTAAGACATTAAATTCAATGTAGCTCAACGGACAAAAAAGTATGCACTAAAGGTAAAGCCAAGGTTATGAGTTCTACTACAAAGTAAGACATATATTTGTAAAAAAAAAAAAATACAAGCATGATATAGCATGCATATGGCAAGTGATGTGGTATGACGTTGAAGCTCACATAATAGATAACATTGCATGACGTGGCTCGCATGTGGGAGGAGATAAAATTTAATTTTTAATATATTATCTAAATTTCTTAGGGTATTTCTCTTGATATATTTTGTGAAAAATACCTCTTAGAATATTTCTATGAAAAAGTTCTTGTGAAAAATTCTAAGAGAATAAATTATTTCTCTCAAAATATTTTGAGAGAAAATAAAAATAACTGCAAATCTTAACTCACTAAATTTTTTTGAGAGAAATTCAAAAAAAATCTCTTTTCTCATGATTTTTATATGTTTTCTCTTAAAATAATTCCAAGAGAAATGTGTTGCTTGTTGTAGTGGGCCTTGACTTAAGTTAAAAAGATTCAACGTAAACATTTATCTGCAAAGAAAGCACTCAAGAAGGCATAAACAATTTACCCTTGAAATAGGGATTAAAACATTTATTTTTCTCATAAAAAAGAGCCATGAGCCATAGCATGTAGTATAAAGCCATAAATATTGGACATAATGACTTATGATATTATGTTTAGCTTAAGTTTTAATGATGAAAAATATAGATAAGTTAACTATATTTATGCCTAATTATTTTCATATATATATATATATATAGTAGTTAACTATGACTATGAAATAAGTACTTTAAAGTATTCTTATCTATATTGTTCCATATTACACATGAAATTTGAAAAAATGAGTTGTGTGAATAAAAGTTATTTTACATTATCATATTTTTTTCTTATCTCAAAGTAATTCTATATTCAAGGGTATTCAAAGTATTATCTTTTATATAATGGATATAAGACTTTTTATATGCATAATACCATAATTTTCATATATATACTTATATGTATATTGATACTTGGACTAACCACTTTGTTCATAATATATCATTTAAAGTTTCCAAAGTAAAGATGAGAGTGAGTATGAAGAGAAAGAAATTGAAATCATCATTGACGTGCATGCCACACTCAAGTTGAGAGAACATAAAAAGAATAATAATCCAAGAAGAGTTTAAGAAGAATGAAGACATGTATACAAATTTAGATGCATCTTGGAAGCCTTGGACTTGATAGGTATAATATTATTAGGCTAGAAGTCTTTATGTCAAACTCATTAATTTAGATTTGCAATATTGGCTCAAGCTATTTTAAATCAAAACATGCATTTTGGCTATTAAGAGAAAGAATGAGATATATTTTTCTATAAACATATTTTCTATATTTGATCATATATATCTCACAAGGTTTGAAGTGTTTTAATTACTAACTCCATAAATTTTTCAAAATTATTCTATTTACTAAAAAAGGAGTTAAGTTGAAAAAGTTATGAACACTTGAAATCTGAGCTTTGAAATAAGAATTATGCAAAAAATCATATTTGACATTTGGTCATATTTTTAGTCATATTTCTCATTACATAAATCATTTTAAAGTAAAACATGTCTCATTTGAAAATAGACTTCAATAGTTTTTCAATGATATTTTATTTATTTAAAATGAATTTTTATTGAGAAAGATACAAATTTTAGAAGTTGAGTGTTGAAATATTAATTCTACACAGTATTTAGAGTTGACATTCGATCACTCTTTTGATTATATCTCAAAAGTTACATTGAATTTAAATATAAACTTCTTTTATTAAGTGAGTTATAGCTTTATGAAGTTTTGTACAGTGAAGCCCTCCAATACACACATGAATGAAAATGGTACACACGTGTAAATCATCCTTAAAATGCTTTAATGTGCAATTCAAGCATGAATGAGACTTCCTATCCAATCGTGAAATGTCATCTAGAACCTTATTTTTCACCGAATAGCTTATATGATCTAATTCAAGCTTAAAAGCACATAGTATTCACACGTGAATTGTCACATATATGAAGCTTGGAGCTTCTACCTTCCATTTCACACTTGAAAGACAAGAGCATTCAAGCTTGATATATCATCACAAATGAATTGGAGTTTCTGCCAAACATTTCAAGCTTGAGAGTAAAGAGCATTCAAGCTTGATTTGTCACTTGAAAATACTACAAGATGTTTCAAGCTTGAATCACAAATGATTCATGCTTGATTTGTCACCTAGGTATACTACATGATATTTCAAGCTTGAGCCAAAAATGATCCACACTTGATTTGTCTCTTGTGCATGACATTTCAAACTTAAGTTAGAAATGATTAATACTTGTTTGTCACTTAGGCATACTGCATGATGTTTCAAGCTTGAATTGAAAATTATTCATGCTTGATTTATCACTTATACATGTGAAATATCAATATTAAACATGAATAGGTCCATTTCAAGCCTGAAACATCACCAACGGCTATAATAATTGTACAATTGCTATTATGTCTCTGACACCTATTTCACTCCATAGGTTGTAAACATAATACTCCAAATTTATCTTAACAAGGGATTAAGCTCAAAAATCATCAAGATATGAAATTCATGTTCATATTACTCTTATTTTATGAAAATAATTGTTCTTGAGCCAATATCATTTATATCTTTATCATATGAGTATTAGAGCTTTATTGTACTCATCATTGCTCTTAAAAAGAGCTTCAATTGAGTGATTTGCATATTCAAAATCATTGTGAGGTTGAGGGAGAGATTTTCCTTATAATCAAGAGAGTTTGTTCTCTTGAGAGAAAAAGCTTACTAGTAGAGTGAGTTGCTGTAAAGACTCACAAGTGCCCAAATCAAACTTGTGATTGTACTGTGGTAGCAAGCACCCACTTAAGCTTGTTTTATATTGAAGAAATCTTAAGTAGTTGCTTGAGAACTGGACGTAGGCTCAAGCAGTGGAGCTAAACTAGGATAAATCATAATCTGCACTCTCTTTTTCCTTAACTCTTTATATTTCTAGCAACATTAGCTTAAGCTATATTTTAGTATAAAAAATTAAATTTAATATATCTACATGCTCTTACTTAAAATTTCACTTAAAAATTATTTTTACACATGCTAAGCTTGTGAAACTTACTTTAGTATTATTGCAATAAGCGTTTAGTATTTGAAGTTGCTTAAACTTTCTCTTACACAAAGTTTTACTAAAAAAGTTTTAAAAGAACCAAAAATTCCTTAAACACTCAATTTACCTCCCTTTTGGGTGTGTTGCTATATCTAACATTTGATATCAAAGCAGGGCTCTTAGATAAAGGACTTAATAGTCTCAAGAGTTACAAATGGTAACTCTTCAAAGTTTCAATTTTTAAAGGAATTGACATTGAAAAACATCCAACTCTTGAAAAAAATAATTTTTGATTTTGGCAAATAAGAATGCAACATTCAGTCTATTGATTTAGATATATGGAAAGTTTTCATAAATGATTTTAATTTCAAACCTAAAAGAGATTGGATAGAAAAAGAAAAGAAATTATTTTCTTTGAACATTAGAGCTATGAAGATTTTATATAATGCTTTAAGTGAAACTGATTTTGTAAAAATCAAATATTTCTCTAATGCTAAGACTATTTAGGATACTCTTGAATCCATTTATGCTTCTAATAATTTTTTTAATAATGAAAGTGTTGGTTGTTCTCACCTTGAACAACAAAAGGATTAATGTCTATTAACTGTTGAAGAACACATGGAAGATGAGATTGAAGAAGGAGAAATTATTGAACGCTTTCATGGTTCAATCAATACACTTGGACAAAAGAAAGATGATCCCCAAGAAGAGCTTCACATGACAAATTCAATTATATTACAATTTGAAACTCAAAAAAAAAAAAGAGGTATACAATTCTATTCTCTCTTGTGCACATAAGTCAAATGATTTTGAAAATTTTCATAGAGCAATTTTCAAACTTATAAATAATTAGGTTTTGAAAAGTACAAGAAATTTAAATTCTAATTTTGTTAGAAGTGCTAGAAGTACTTTTGAAAAGAGAGTATTTAGAAAAAAAGATTATAATAAAAAATTTCAAGTAATATACACACAAATTACAAAAGATTTCAAAATTCTTACCATCCTATTATTTGCAATTATTATGGTAAATTTGAACATCTTTTTCACACTTACTGCATTAGAAGAAATTCTAATGTGAGAAACAAATTTGTTTGGGTTTCTAAAGGACAAGAAAAATCCAATAGTAACATTCAATGATTTAAAGCAAAATGGGTATCAAAATGTCCTAATACTTTATTTATATAGAATATCATTAGCAAAAATGGACAGCATTACCTAAGGAAGAAAGTAGTAGTTCTCAAGTGCATAAAAGACAATTCTTAAAGTCTATACTCTGTACTAGGAAGGAGAACACTCAAGACACGCATTGCTGAAAATGCAAAATCCTATCAAATTAGGAAGTAATGGAGAAGAGCACATCACACCTCAAGGATGAACTATCATAGAGTACTATTCAACTATTTTGAGAAAAACAAGAAAATGGGGATATCTCAAGTACTAAGTAGAAGAATTGTGAAGTCTATAATGTATGAGAGAGGATCACATGCACCTAAGGCAATATATACAAAATATTAGCATCCTATACATTGGGTGAGCAAATGCAAACCTCCAAGTACATAGGTCAAGGTATAACATTAGTAAAACCTCCTATACTTTCACTCTTGATAATTATTGAGATTTATATCTTGTGACCTTAGAAATGAACATTGCACACTGTTTTAAAATACATTGTTCATAATCACATCTTTTGAAAATCATTATTGATAAATCTCTTACAAAGGATTTGCAATGTTCAATAAATTATCTCTTCATGCATACATATTGATTTCAAATAAAAATATCTTTTATGTATAAATACATGTTTAATCTATTATGCTCAATTGTTATGATTTGATAAATTCTTTAGAATATATGAATCATGACTCTTACAAACTAACCATAAATGGATCAAAGTCAAATTATATATCAAGGATGAGAAATGTTTACACTATTTTATAAGAAGATGAAGAGAAAAGCTTCACCTCAAGAATCTACTATAGATAAGAGAATCTTGAGGAAGCTGTACCATTGGAGCTTGAATTTTGGTGTCACACAAGCAAGATGGAAAAGCTCAACATTCACACACTAAATCAAGCAATCTTACAAGGATATGTGCAATCCACATACCAGAGTCTTGCTCTATATCATGCGCCGCGGCATGCCACCATGTGCCATGGCACATGTATCAGATTTTGCTACATAGCACAACTAAAACAAACTTTCGACGTGTGTCATTTCCACATATGATGTTTGATTAGAGTGATTTAACCACCCACATGAAACTCTTAAGACAAGTTAACTAATGAGATAAGTTCAAACACAATCCGATAGTGCAATCTAAATTCAGGCACTTAAGTATAAAAAGTCACTTTTTGTTTAAAAACAAGCACCCTAAGTGGTCAAATTCCACTTCTTGCCTCATTAAACCACTCTCGGCCTCGAACTCAGTTCAAAAAGATTAACTATACCTGATTGACACATAATATCACATATAACATATCATATACTCAATTTAATCACTTAACGCCACTTTTCACCTAAGTGGATTTACATGAGATTTTTACAAGGGTAAAGCTGCAAATTTATCCTGAAACTTTTCCTCTAGGAGAAGTTGGTATCTTAAACTTTTTTTGGAGTAATATTGCCCTAGAACTTTTCAAAATGGTGTAATATTACCCTGCCATCATAGTTGACTGTTTGTTGACCATTCTGCCTGATTGGACTTGCCATATGATAGCCACATGGCATTTTTTAAAAAATAAAAAAAAATAGTAAAGGTATAAATTTACCCTAGACTTTTCTTCTAGGGGTGCCTAGTATCCCCAACTTTTTTTTTGGAGCAATGTTGCCCTGCTGTTAGAGTTGACTATTTTGTTTGACTTCACTTGCTACATGGTAGCCACATGGCATTTTTTTTTAAAAAAATTTCTAATTGTGACCATTTTATGCTATATTAGCTTAATATATTTAAGTTTATTTTCTTGATTTTATATAAAATCTATGTATATAAAATTTAAAATTTAAAATTAATTTAAAATTTAATCATTAGGCAACTAATTCAAATATATGCATAGATTTTTAATTAGAATATCACGATTGCCAATGTATGTATAGCAATTTCCTTAAATGTATATTAGGTAGCTATTATACGTTTTCCTTTTCATGAACAATCTGTGTCATTATCACCGTGAGATTCAAATAAAATTTATATTTTAGGTAGTTTATGATAATTGAAAATTTTTTAATTGATACAAATAAATTAAATGATCGATGTGTCACATGAGCAACTGTTGCAAATTTATTTGTAGCTATTTCCTTATATGTATATCATATAGCTATTATAATTTTTTTTCCTCACAAAAATCTTTGTGTCATTATTACCATGAGATTCAAATTATCATGTAATTGTGCACGTCTAATTTGAATCTCATCAGCAAGTCTATATCAACGTAGACACACCTTTAGCCTTTGTCTAATTTTTCAAGCATCGTGCACGTTAAATATATTCCAAGCATATTGTGGTTTGTCATTATTTGCTACTTAATTCATTATGGGTTCTTGCACCGATATTCAGTTGCTTTTAGAGCTAGAGCAAGATTACCACTCCCAATCTATTAAGCTATGTGTTGTGAGGATGTATGACTTTTTGTAGAAGGTTTGATCAACTACAACAATTGAACACTCTAACTTCATTGTGTGTGATAGGAAGGTATAGTTCTTAGTTTTAGTCCTAGTTTTAATTTCTATTTATGTCTTATATGTTGTCACTAAATATTCTTCATTTTAGGTTATTCATTATTTATTTAACCCTTTATCACACTTATTAGGGTAACATGATGCAAGCCAAAATATCCAATCCATATAAAGAATGAAGTCTGCATCTTGCCTAAATATCCAATCCATATAAGTAAATATGCGCATATGGATACCCAAATGTAGTGTAACTATTAGGTATGAAAAAAAAATATGTTTAGATTTGACAATGAACTAAAACTAGTTTAATTAGTTTTTGTGGCATATTGGTGTGAACATTATTTTCTTCAGGATACTAATTTCTCATAATATATTGGACTATTAAAAATAAAATTCTACCTACCATGCCATCTATTTAAGATAGTGACCCAACACTTCAGTGATCCCACAATATTTCTAAACTAAATTAATTTATTCATTCTCATTGACTAAAACATGCATTCATGTGGGTTTACTTCTTCCTTTTTAATTCCATTTCTCTTTTATGACTTTCACAT
This sequence comes from Prosopis cineraria, assembly GCF_029017545.1. NCBI lineage: Eukaryota > Viridiplantae > Streptophyta > Magnoliopsida > Fabales > Fabaceae > Prosopis > Prosopis cineraria. The sequence goes on along the minus strand of NW_026555339.1, from coordinate 34,777,794 downwards.
TTCATCTGTTGAGCATTAACCATGCTGTGATGTGTTACAAGTAATGGCTCCACGATTTGATTCTATTCCCTCTATCAACCTACTTTGAAGTGAATGGAGGAGTAAGATTCATTTAGTTTGCATGTGGACTATGCCAGGGTACAATCTACCACGAGAGATTTAATCACTAGAAATGGTTTTTCAAGATGTAGCTGTAAAATAGTGTTATCTTTATTAGATAACTTTTCTTTTTTTTTTTAAGGTTTTCTTAAATTGCATTTTCATTTTTAAATATAAAAATTACATGGGGATTTTATCCATACTATTGTGAAGAGGGTTTTTGTCTCAAAGTTCTCACAACAATTGAAGGAAGGTAAGGTATACATTGTCTCATAATTTGGTGTGGGCTAAAACACTAAATCATACAGGATAACAAATCACGCTTACATGATAAACTTTCAATTCTCTACCAGGATTCAAGCACGTGATGATAATTGTTCCATACACTTGTATGGTAGAAGACATAGAAATTGTTGTCAGATAATATAACCCACAGACAAAAAAGAATCATGGGACATCAAGGTAATTTTACATAATATTGATTGAAATATGTAATTATTGATGGGTATGTTGTATGTTAAAATAGGCACTTGATTGTTTTTTAAATACATATGCATCTATTAATTATTGATTTGTCCATTTAGTTATTGAATCAATAATTTATTTGTTTTCACAATTACTTATATATCATTCTTTTCAAAAGGGCTGAGCCTTTCAAAAGTTGAATTGCACAATCACGCCCTTTTTGAAATCAAGAAGTTGTTATAGTCTAATGGTTGAAGTATTAAGGATTATGAACAAATGCCATTTCTTGAGATATCAAGTCTAGAGTTGTCAAGCAATAAGTTGATTCATGACCAAATGAACTATGATAAGGTTGTGCTTGCTAATGAATTACCTAGGCCATTGGAATCATTGATACTTGAACAACGTAATATATATAATGCTATTATTGGCTTTGTTAAGGTTAGGAATGGTGGTTTTTTTGTGTATGGTTATGGTGGCATTAGTAAAACCTATATTTAGAACACTTTATCCACCTCTCTAAGATCAAGTGGCAGGATTACTCTAAATGTTGCACCAAGTAAAAAAGCCTTACTGCTACTACCTATTGGAAGAACCGCACACTCTCAATTCTGTATACCTCTTGCAAGTAATGAAGATTTAGTTTGCAACATAAAAAAATAGTCACCCTACAGAGTTGATAGGTCACGCCTCATTGATAATATGGGATAAGGTGCTTATGGCAACCAAGTATGATTTGTCACTTGACAAAACATTGAGGGATATCCTAAAGTTTCAAAATGCTTTGGCTACTGACATGCCATTCGATGGTAAGGTTATAGTTTTTATAAGGATTTTTGTCAAATTCTTCTAGTGATACCCATAGGCGAGGAGGAGGATATTATTTTTGCATTCATTAACTCATTCTATATATGGAAGGATTGCAGATTAATGACTCTAACTAAGAACATCATACTATTGCCAGAAAATTCTTTTGATATGAATAATGAACTTAATGATTTTGCACAATGGATCATTGGTATAAGAGATGAAAAAATTGTGGAGAATAATGATGGAGAGACCATTCCAGATGACATTTTACTATAATGTTCTAGGGAACTTATAAAATGAATAATTAATTCTATGTATCTAAATATTGTTGGTGATCTCAATGACTTATCCTATTTTACAAATAGAGCTATATTAGCACCCATGTTTTCTGTAGTCAATAAGATTAATCAATATATGCTATCCATGATTCTCGAATATGAGTGTTGTATTTAAGTTTAGATAGAGTGTGTAGGCAAGATGGAAATATTGACTTAATGGATGATTTATATTCTACCAAGTTTTTAAACTCAATATCAATGTCTAACCTCCCAAATCATAAGCTAACGCTTAAAGTTAGAGCTCCTATTATGCTCTTAAGAAATATTGATAAATCTCTTAGCCTTTGTAATGGCATGCATTTAATTATCAGCCAGGCAAGAAAACATATTCTGGAAGCACAAATAATTTCATGATCGAATGCTAGGACAAAGGTCTATATTCCAAGGATTGATTTGTTACATTCTAACTCTCAACTGCCATTCACTCTTCGTATGAGACATTTCCAATTATATTGTCCTTTGTTATGACCATAAATAAGAGCCAGGGTTAGAGCTTACTTAGCATTAGACTATACTTACCAAGACCTATCTTTACATATGGCTAGCTATATGTTCTTATATCTCGAGTGAAGAGTATAAAATAGTTGAAGATATTAATCCTTAATATAGATAGTAAGCCCATAAATGTTATATTGAATGTAGTCTATAGGGAGATTTTCAACAATCTAATTGGTGCATAGCAGTCGCCTATTCATTGAGACGCCATTCTTTTTTTTTTGTTGACTCTTTATTTAGTGTAACAAGTAGTTACATTCATATACAATATGTGTTAACAAATTCTTGAGATTAGATAGTTGTTTAAAATTTACCTAACATATCATCACCATGTTTTTTTCACTGTCATTCTTAAATAGCAACTATTTACATATTAGTTATATCTTATTATTATTTTAAGCATATAACTACTCAATATGTAAGTATTTTCCACCATCTAACTATTAGAAAAAGCTATAAAAATAACATCACGTGTAACGCACGAGTGATTTACTAGTTAGGAATAAAATCAAGGCTGAAAACTATAAAAGAAAATATAGATAGATATATCATTCCATCATATCATGATATACAACTGATTGTTCCTTCAAGGTGATTATCATTTATACTAATAAACTTCAAAGTGTTCATCTTTTATATTGATAAATATATAATCTATCTACCACTTGAAAAAATTGAATAAGCTCATATTCTATGTATATCATCTCTTCCCATTATTCAATAAAAAATGATAATCATTAATTGGAAAGTATGGAAAAAAATTGTTTCAATGCTTTATTGTAATAAATTGTGAAAAACACATAAGAATGTTTTGCTCCATTAATATCTAACTATGAAGATCACCTAAGAATGTTCAAATTGATCTAAATAGATCTTGCATAACCATTTTCCCACTATATCATTCCTATATTTGTATATGTTAACAATATAGACCCTCCAATTTCTACCACTCAAGTTCTTCCATCTAATGATAATAATATACGGATGGCTAATGGGTCTATCGGACCCTACTTAGGGCTTAAAATTGGACCCTGGGTGGTATTGGGCCATATTTGGACTTAACTAGATGGACTATGTTCGGAATCTTAATTTTTGCTCTTTGGCCGCAGCCAAAAGTCTCTTGGTCACAGCTAAAACTCAATTTTTTAAGCCTTCAAATTCGTATTTTAGCTCAAAAAATTGGAGAGTTAAATGGGAATCCCAAGGTGAACGAGGAGAGTTTTGCTAGGGTTTGTTATGGGCATCCAATTGAGTATATTTGGATCTTCTAATCACTTGGGTAAGTGCCTACAACCTCTTCTCCTCCTCTCTTGTGCATTTTCATCATTATTTTTAGATAGTTCTTTAGGAATCCAAAAATGGGTTATGATTTTGCCTAGAATTTTGACTTTAAAAGGATTAACGGGTGTTTATTTAAGTGTTTAACCTTTGATTTATGATGCTAATGATGTTTTAGAATTTCAAAGTAAGCTTTGGAGTAAACTCAAGAGCTAATTGGTTGAGCTAAGGAGATTATGAGTTATTAATGGTAGTGATTAGACTAATGGGAGTTTAAGTGAATTAATGAAACCTAAAAATAAATTTGGTTGTGCGTAGAAGACCATAATGAGATTCTTGGTTTTAGGCTTTGATTCAAGTTAATTAAGGATAATTAGTCATTAATGACTATTAACATGTTTGATAGTAGATTGACCATTATTAGTGCTATTGAGCTTATTGGAGGCTCCGTTTGATATTCACGAATACTTTTGATTGGTAAATCAAAAGTTGAGATAATCAAGAATTTAAGTACAGTATATCATTATGTTTACATTTATACTTTAATTATTATTATGAATGGCTTGAAATGAGAAAAATGAGCTTATAGATGAATATGTTGATTTTAAACTACTAAACAAATATGAAATATGACTTATTATGATGAAGTGTTTAGTAATTATATTATATTTATATAGATGTTATGTGATATTAGAACACGAGATGTTAAGCCAAGATTGCCTATGAGATGAATGTATTAACATAATGAGTGGTCGTAATTGATAATGTTAGAAGAGGTGTGGTAAGCATGTATATTTGTGATGAAATGCTTGATGATTATATTTATGTAGATGTTATTTGGTATTTGAAATATGAATTGTGGGCCTAGATTGGCTATGAGTTGATTATATAACAAGCTATTATAAACTATAATGTGGTGTAAACTGTGATAAGCATACAAGTTATAGAAACTATAAGGATGATGAATTACTATGATATGCATGAGCTTATATTCTCATTTGTTGATTGAACTTGCATGATTATAATGGGTGGAAGTTCACGCTAGCATAGTAAAGGGTTTATGATAGAAAATTCATGTGGTGTAAGCTCAACTGAGTTTGTGCACAATGGTTAGCATACTTCATTATTATATGTGCTTAGTATTTCTAACAACCTATAGGCGTGGCATGGGTCAAGCATGATGCTTAGTGTCACTAGTCCTAGATTGGACGGTATGGGTTAGGCACTTATGATACCTCGAAATTCGAGTAAGGGGAATTTATAGTTCGAGAGTGAGTATAGGAGCCTTTGGTTGGATGACCCTTCACAATTAGAGAGAGGAGCTAATTTAGTCACATGGGCTAGACCTATATGAGATAATAGCCTGTGGATTTGGTCAAATGATATGAGGAGTGGTATAAGGCAGTTGCATTTGATCTTGCAAAATATATTATAAAGATACATTGTGAATAATGTTAGTTTGCCTTATGTGATATTAAATGCTTAATTGTTATGATTGTCATACTTTAATATACTTGATTAAATTACTTGGTTATCAAGATGTTTATTTCACTCTCATAGTTTAATATTTACAGGTGAGGATTAAGAGAGCAAAAGGGAGGCCTCTAAAGCTAGAGACTGCATAATCAATTGTAATATCTCTATTTTTATTTTTTATGTGTAATTTGATTACAATGTTTGCCAACTAGGAATCTTTCATATTAACTTATATCTATTTGAAGCCTACTTGCATTTATAACCTTAAATGTTGAATTTAGTCATTTTTAGATTGTCTTGGCCATAGAAGGGTCTAAACCCTTAATCTGACTATAGTAGTGTACCAAGATAGTTTGAACAAGTATATTTTGACAAATTAGATGAGTTTAACATGTTTTGTGTAACATCCCAATTTAAATTTTAATAGTTAATTTGGGTTAATAGAAATTTTGAAGAATATTTAGAGGTAAGTAAATTAGTAGGAAATGATTATCAGATCTAACTTAGGATATAATTCTAAGTTAAGATTTTAAAAATTATTATTATTATTATTATTATTATTATTAGGAAAGAAGAAAGAAAAATATAATAGAGAGAGAGATTGAGAAATGAAATGTAAAATGTGTGTGTGTGTGTGTGTAGGAATTAAATAAAAAAGAAAAATAAAAAAATTGGGAGGTGGAATGCACAATGTAATGTACAAATATATATATTAATAAAAAAAAGAGGAGCAGCGGTTCCTTGTTCAGTGATGCACATACATATATATGTATATATTAAAAAAAAGGAAAGGAAAGAAAAAAGGAGGTGGGACCTATAGCTTTTTATAAACCCACGCACACCCTCTTTTTTCATTTTCCCTTCATTTCCTTTCTCTTTCGTGTGCGAACAATGAGTGCGTCTGCGAGCGCGATTTCGCCGGTGCTGGGGGGCTGCGTTTTTTTAAGGTGAGACTTCCTAATAGAATATTTAGGGTGAGATTTCAAGCTTTTTAAGACTAAGTAAGTGTTCTAAAAAATTTTTTTAGCCATCCTTTCTCTTTAGTTTCAGATATTGTGGTGATAGAAAATCTAGGGTTTGGAAGAGGGATGAATTTATGTTGAATAAATGTGATTGTTGAGGTTGTTAATGGTATAATAAATATTCTAGAGTATAAATTTATTGATGAAGTTGGAATTTGAGACTTATGGATCAAACCCTAGGCTAGATTTTTATTAAATCCAAAAATATATGTTGATTTATTGAGGTTTAGATGATTATTTGGGATGAGAAATGGATTCTTATAGTTATAGAATGATGATTCTAAGCTTGAGACTCAATCTCTAATTTTTGGATATTTTAGGTGCGAATTTATGAAATAAAAAGAAAAATTTTGATAATAAAAATTAGTTTAGAGGTTGATTTTAGCTTATTAATATTTATTGATGACTAAAAGAGGAGTTAGAAATTTTATTTAATAGTACTAACTCTAAATTTGTATTATGATTGAGATTAAAAATTTTGTTATATTTTCTAATCCTATTTTTAGAGTTATTTTATTAGTTTCAATAATTAAAACTAATATTTATAAATAATATGTTATTTGTAGATTGTGTTGTTAGTGAAGATTGTGGTGGGAGAAAAATTATAAGGAATGATTTATTGAAAAAGCCACAAGGTAACCATGCTTTTAATTTGTGCTTAATGTTGCTTTATCTTAATTGGGTGATTATTGAGAAAATTATGAATTGTTGTTGAGAAATTACCTTGTTATATTTATGAAAAAAAATTGTGAAATTGTGGATATTCATTTTGAAGTATTTTTGTCAAGTGGGATGTTATATTGTAATATTATTAAAAATGAGAAAATTGTGAAGATTTGTAATATTGTATAATTGTAAAAAAATTATTATGAATTTGTTTGATTATTGTGGGAGGTGTTGGGAGACTTGTTGTTGTTGTTATATTTATGTGTCACGTGGTACGCCCTTATTGGAGCCCAATAGATGGCTTGTAAGGGCTTGGGCTAATCTACTTTTGGCCGAGTAATTTAGCACCGAATGAGGGCTATGGCTCGAGATTAATGGAGGGAGATAAGGATAGTTGTTTGTTATGTATTGTAATATTTCTTGTATTTTTGTTAAAATTATATGACTGTTATTTCCCCACTTAACAAGCACACATTTAATTGTTTGTATACACTATCATAAATTGACATTGGTTATTGAAACTTTTGAGTCTCATTATGTGGTTAACAATTTTCAGGAAAAGAGCTATGAATGGTGTGTGGAGGAGTCCTTGAGGCTTAGTGGCATAGATCCACTGTTTCTTTGGGGTATTTGATTTATAATTTTTAATATGTTATATTGCCAATACTAGGGCTTTTGTTTATTGACAGTTATATGAATGTAATGATGTAATCATGCCCTTCAAACTATTTCTACTTTTAGTACATTTTGGATGACTGTAACTTTGATCTCTGATTTATTATGGATGGCTTGAAATAGCATGATTATGAGGCCAAATAATTGACTTGTTTTGGGAATTGATTAAGTTGTTAGTTATTGGTTTATGATTTGCACTTGTTGAGAGTAAAAGGATGAAAAATGTAATTTTAGCCTAATGGCATGTGGGAAGAAAAAAAAAATTTATCTGAGATATTCTATTGTGCAAGCTTAAGCCAATTATAAAATGTTTTATATCGAATTTATTGATATAAAATGTGTTGGGTGGCTGTAACCCAACTATGATTGTAAATGTATATTAGTTGTATAAAATTATTTTGTATTATTTAAAAAGAGGTTTAATCTTTTCTACCATGGTAGTGTTTTAAATTATAGAATTGTTTTAAAAAAAATATAGGATAAGTTGACTTCTGTTTACCATGGTAGACACTTTTCTACCATGGTTGAGTTAAATTATTTTTGAAAAAAAAAATTTAGAGTGTTACATTTTGAGTGATTATTTAGCTTGAATGTAAATAATTGCATTTTCACCCCCTTATTATATGTCTTATTGTGGTTGGATGCTCAACTCTTGTATTTAGAATTCTTTAATGCTTGTGATTGTTTAGACAAGTGTATTAGGACTTATTCAGTGTAGTTCAAGCCCATATGTGGGCTAATGGCTTATGGTTTGAAATTTGGATACTTGGTTGATGGTTTAAAGGCAAAAATATAAAATTATGGTTCCAGTTGTTCAAATTCTTCATTTGATGTTAGACTGACATGAAACCAAAACCATTAACTAGATTATAAAATTGTTGGCATGTGGGCACTTGAATCACCTCAATCGGAGGTTCAAGTCAAATGTTATACATATCGAAAGTTCATAGTTAGGGAGCTATCATGACAGTTACTGTCATGAAGTTTTGGCTGTGGCTTATAGATTATTGGCCACAGCCAAAGGAGTGGCCATGACCATTTGGCCATAGCCAAAAGGGAATTGGGCACAGCTAAATCTTTTCTGGAAGTGTTGGCAGTGGCTTAATGTGCTCTGGTCGTAGCTAAGTGCTTATGTCAAGAAAAAATGACCCTTTTGACTTTATTTTGACTTGTTTTCAACTCTAAATGTTTTCCATACTTCTCAAATACTTTTTACTTTGATTTATAATGGTTAAATGACCTTCTAAACTTGATTTTGAGATTAAATGATTTATAAAATTTTATCTTTATAAGGTTTTCTTACTTAACCTTATGAGTTTTCAAACAGCCAAGGTTAATCCTTTTATGCCATGATATCTTTTATTATTGACCAAATTGGTTGTAATTACTCTGGTAGTTCTACTTTAAGGTTAAGTGTGGGCTAATTATCTGTTTAAGAATTGGTGGTTTTACACATACCATCTCTTATCAGTCAAAAGATAAACATTAATGGATAAGTATTGAAAATATCAGTTTCGTCTGTTGATAGTCAAGAGTTTTTTTACAAGCCCTTCAAAAGTTTATCCCTATTTAAATTTGAAACTGAAATTTCAAATTCATTTAATTGAAATATGGGAAAAAAATTCCAACTATATACAATTGAATTGATATATGCTAATATTTATCAACCTTCAACTACTCCCACTAGAATAAATAATTTTCTAACCAAAAGTCTCTCGTTGTAATGTTTATGGAGAATCTATATATAGTTTTCGATCAATTTAAACTCCCTTGTAAATTGTGAGTTAGGTGGTTATCTTATACTTCTCATGTGTACACCTATAATTAATTAATCATATATATTGATGCAGTTGCCATTTTATTTATATGCTCCAATTCCCAACACTTCAAAGTCCAAAATCCCTTCATCCATCAATTATAGAGCAACTCAAATTTAATTTTAATACTTTTCTCAATACATCATTAATCAAAAAATAGGTCTATTTGGCAAAAAATAGAGATGTCGTGAGGTGTGCCAGAGATACGGGGTCTCAAAAGGATAGAAGAATCTGACTTCTAATCAAATACAAGGGACCTCGACTCCCTTACTATAGTTTACTTGTGTCACACCCCAAAAATCAGGTGTGACCGGCACAGGATATGGACCACAAACCTCACATCCCTTAAGCCGTGATAGAAGAAACTCTGAATTTAATATGTTAAACACACTAATAAAGTAATTAAAAATTATTACAATATTAAATCAGATATTCAAGTTTAAAGGAAATATGAGGATCCTACCTGTAGTCTATGTGGAGCACTTAAGGTCAGACGCCAACGTAGGTATAAAGTTCAAATTTTCACCAAATTAGGATTTGACTAAAATAATTCTTCTGCTTCAATTCAGCAGTAAAACTCCTCAGTGGATATATCGAGTCACGAGTTCCACTATACCATCTGAGACCAAAATATCTTTTCCAGTGAATAACGTCCCAACAATAAATAATAGAACATAAATAAAATGAAAAGTTTGAAATAGTTATGTAAGTTAAATAGACAAAATTTTCGTAAAAATTTTATAACTTCATAATAAAATGGTTTTATAAATTTCAAATAAAATCTCAAATCATTAAACTATCATAGAAAATGATAATATCACTTAATTTCAATAAAGCACATAAATGAAATAAATATTTATAAACAAATTGCTAAATAAAAACCAATAGAATATGAAATCATCAAACGATTGGATTCATAAATATAGGGACTTATCAGAACAATTAACAAATGTGGACACACAATCCACGAAGGTAACTAACCAAACGCGGCTTATGCCACGAAAACAAACGTGGACACTCAGTCCACGAGAGTAAGTAACCAAACGCAGCCGAAGCTACGAAACAAACATGGACACACAGTCCACGAGGGTATATAACCAAACGCAGCCGAAGCTACGAAAGAAATGTGAGTACGATGCTCACGAATAACCATCCCTCCGTTCCACGTGCGTTGGCCATCGCACGGGGCTAGCACCTCCTATAACACCCTGCTAGCTAGGTGTACCATGGCGCGCCAAGGGCTAACGGAACTGCCGTTAGCAACCAGTGTTCTATATAAAGTCCCTTTCAAATTCAATTTCAAACATGCGAGAATTTGATCACTATTTAATCAACTTTTCCTTTTCAAAGTCGAACTCGCATGAATTGTTTTTCCATAGAAATTCAATAATTTCCAAAATGAAATCCCACAATTAAAATTCAAACTTGTATTTACTGATTAACTAAAATGATCAATTCTGGTAAAATAATTTCACGAAATAAAGTAATTTAATCAACAAAATATCTCATAGTCACATTGCTGTCGTAAAAAGAATTTGCATAAAAATGTAATATTCGAATAAAAGAGATTTTAATGAAATATCAGTTGGGACGCCATCCACTTACCTAATAAGCTCCAAGAATAATCATATGTTCTTTCTAAACACCTCTACACTTCCCTTCAGCTATGTACTCTATTGCCTAAACCATAAGAACAAAGAACTTTCTTCATTAAAAGCTCTAATTCATATATTTCTAACTAATATTCATAAACCCACTATATATAATCTAGAACATATTAAAGTTCTCTCAATCCCTATTGGTACTTAGCCCACGAACCATAGTTAAAAACTATATTCTTCTTATTCTTTTTTTCACACCTACAATAATATACTTATTTCAACCATGCCCCCTTCTTTTTGTAACCAATAAGTAATTTATCCTTAAGGTTCTCCAACGATGCTTTACAAAAGTATGCTTTATTCAAAACAGTACAATTTCTTATCCCACACAGCCACAACTGATCGCATAACACCTTTAATTCAGTATCATAAATATTATCAAGTATAACAAATTTCTTTATTGTTTCCATGTGCTTTAAGACTCAAACTGATCCAACAAATTTCATAATTTCACATAATAAGTTCAAATACTAACCTATCACCAATAAGCCAACTTCTTGATTTGATTTTTTTTTTTCCAAGCTTCATCACAAAAAGTAATTTACTTGTTTTATAATGTAATCAATGATACCTTCATCACTCTTAATTGTCTCAATAGTTCAAAATTTATCTCTTACTCATTTCATCAAACATTTGGTATACCACCCAAATTCCCAATTATAACTTATAAATTAATTTCTATAATTCTTAAAATAGAAATCAAATAACCTTCAACCATTAATATACACAAAAGTTTCTCAATCCCAATTCTTGATAGATTTTGATTTTAATACTTCTATTCAAATCTCATCCCAACAATATCCAATATAACTTCTGAATTTATCATATTTTTTTTTCCAATCAAAATCTGTACTAAGAATCAACTTAGAATCAAGAAAAACTCAACCCAAACTAATTTCATTTTGGTTCAAGTCCCTTCCTAAGTCAAGCATATACAGGGGCAGAACAAATAACAAGGGGAACTTTGCAAGCTCAATCACATAAACATACACACACAAAGTCACGAGGAAGGAAAGCTTCGAACCTATCCTCACGTTTAATCAGCAACAATGCAGAATTAAGGAAGCAAAAGATTCGGATAATGTAAAGACAGAAGAGGAAGAAGGACCGAGCAACGCAAACAGGGAAAGCCAATATATATATATATATATATATACGCACCACATAAAATCATTAGAGATGAGAATGGGAGAATGAGCTCCCTCACCAGATATCGGCCACAACGACTATGAAGGGAGAGCAGTTCGGTGCTGAACAGGGGAAGCAGAAAACCAGTAAATCAACGTGAATCAACCACTCCCCAATCTGAAATTTAAGAACCCATAGCTCGATATTAACGGAGGAAGAAAAAACGGCCGCCAACGCGAATGAACAGCAGACGGACGAACTGAACGACGACCTACAGTGTTGAGCGATCAGTAACGTAGAACAGAGGAAAAGGAAGAAGAAATCTGCAACATGCTCAAGCTCACTGGTGACAGACGAAAAGAACAGCACAAGAAGGAGATCGGAAGAGACGCAGCTATAGTTTAAAGCTCTCTCCCATTCTCCTTGATCCAGAGCCTTTGAATCTTCTCAAACGTACAGCAACGAATCAGCGAGCTCCAGTACCTGTCAATGGCGGACGGTCGAAGCAACAACAGCCACTATCATTGGCAGTGGTTGAAGACGAAAGAAAAGAAAGTAGAGACGCAGAGGAATCACGAAAGAAGGAAAGAAAAATCAGCCATCTCTCTCCTCTGGACCAGTCTCTCAAATGAAGCAGAAGTTTCCCGATATCTCTTTTAAATTTTTTCTTCTTCTTGTTTTTTTTTTGGCCTGAATCTGATATAAGAGTATTCGGGAAAATTACAAGAAGGAGCACGAGAAAATCACAACAAAGGGCACACAAAATTTACTAGAAAGAACACAAAATTTTTTATAATTTAAAATCCGACTTTTACTAGAAAAAAAAATTGGACTCTGAATTCTTGAAAAATTTTCCAGCATAAATTTCTATAAACTACCCAATTCTACTTATTATAAACTTTATTTAAATAATACATTCATTATGAGAAAAATTTGTTCAATTTAAAATTTAAGGTTCTTACAACTTGGATGTAAGAATGTGAAATGAAAAAAATTAATGTAAATACAGGGAAGCAAAGATACATTAATTAAAGAAAAAGGTGACAAGCCATGTCGATCGTACTACATGATAAAAGAGAAAATAAAATGAAGTAGCAAACACAAAATTTGAAAATTTAACTGGTAGTTTGTTGATGCTGATGATGATTCTTGTTGAGAGAAGACTCCTCTATTTATAAATGATCTTGGCTTTGTGCCTAAACTCCATGATGGCTACTTTTCTTGAATTTAAGAAGCACTTCCTCCCTTGTAGCCACTTTTTTAACTTCCATAATTCAAGCATCATGGGTGGAGATAATAGTCTAAACTCAGTCTTGATTTAATAGTCAAGGGTTTATGAGTATTCATTTTTAATTATTTTAAGGCCAATTATGTTGAGTTGAGCTCGGGCCTCTAAATTCATAATTTGGGTGCAAATAAGGTCATGAAAGCTGTGTATCATTAGTATAAAAGAGGGTCGAGGGTTGAATCAATATGTGCTTACTCCTTTCTATAGTGTTCTAGGTCAATCCCTTTCTATGTTGTTTGTTTACCTATGTCTTTTTCAATAGAGATGGAATTCAAAAATTATGACTTTGTTCAAGATATCAATGATTCTATAAAGACATGGTGTATTGTAGTAAGAGTTTTAAGAAAGTGCCTGTAAAGTAGAGAAATTCTCCTTTCCACACCTAAAACATTTATTTCCTCCCAATTGATAAGAAGGTTTTCAAACATTTCTTCTTAATACTCTTAATTTTCATTTAAAAAAAGGAGGTTAAGGTATAATTTTACTCCTAAACTATTCTCAAAGAGCAATGTTGTTATTAAACTACTCATCATAGCAATATTGCTCTTAAACTAATTAAATTGAAGCAATTTACCCCTTTCATTTAAATGTTAACTGTACTAATGGAATTCACTTTTCATGAGTTAAAGTGCAATTTTGCACTTAAACTATTCTCAGAGGAGCAATGTATAACATTCTAAAATTTAACCCAAGATTAATTAAGCTAATCAAGAGCAAATGAGTAATTTTGAAGAAATATTTAGAAATAAATAATTTTTAGTTTGATGATTATTATAGAATTTAATTTAAAATAAAATCTTAAGTTATGATTTTTTTTAAATAGAAATGATAATAATATTATTAAAAAGAAAGAAAGAAGAAGGAAAAAGGGATATAAAAAATGAAGAAAGGGGGTAGGGAACGGATATATATATCTATTTATGCATGTGTGTGTATTAAAAAAAACAAGAGAGAGAGAGAAAGTGGTGTGAATTATCGCATGGGGCCCACACCTTTTTAGAAAAAAAAAACAACACACACCCCATTCTCATTTCATTTTCTCTTCCCTTTCTCCAATGCTCTTTGTGTGCAATAGAACAACAGAGCTCTTACACGAGACAGTGAGAGGGAGTTGATTCAAGGCTCCATAATAAGATATTTTAGGTGAGATTTTAAGTATTTTAAGACTGTGTAAGTGTTTTAAATATTTTCTTTAGTCATATTTTCTCTTTAGTTTCTAATTTTGAGGTTAGGAAAATTTAGAATTTAAAAGGGGGATGAATTTATGATAAATAAATGTGATTGTTGAGGTTATTAATAGTATAATAAATATTTTAAAATATTAATTTGTTGATGAGATTTGAATTTGAGATTTATGAGTTAAATCCTAAACCTCTATAGGTAAATTTTTGATTAAATATAAAAATTATAAGTTGGTTTATTAATGACTAGAGTTGTTTGGGAGTAGAAACATATTATTAAGACTATAAAATGATGATTCTAGCCTTAAAACCAAGTTTGCAATTTTTGAATATTTTTAGGTGTTGTTTGTAATGCATATGTAACCTTGTTGAGATCCTATAATTTGTGACAAAGTTAATTGTAGTACATGTAAAGAATTTAAATATAATGGCCGTATGTGGAGAAAAAGAAATGAATAGGAAAACTTGCTTGTAATATGAAACGTTAATATTAATTTATGTTTTCATGGGATAATGTAACATGATTTGAGTAATGAGATTGAGGGTTGATGATGATGTACATACTCTTGATTATAAATTGTGAATTATACATGATGATGAATTGTGTATGAATATATTGAGTTTTCATATAATGCTAATGTGATTTATGTAGTAACATGAAAATTGCTACATGAGGCATGACAATTGAGGAACATAAAGATGTGATTAGTTGAGAAACTCAAACTTTCCTCTCCTAAAGGTGCTCATGTGTTTTCAATGTGTTGTTGTCATGGAAAGGTTTAAGTTCCTAAGTTGGAAGATCCATCTTTTCAAATTGTTCTTCGACAAGGACTTTCCATATTCCAAAAACTTTCAGTCAAATATCAAGGCATACAACAATATGTTTAGTTTTACTTCTATCGATGGTAAAATTGATCATAGATTGAACATTAGTAGTAGATCATACACGTTTATTTAGGAAGTCTACTATCCCCTGATGGAGTCTCTCTTGTCTATTCTTAGCTCTACATTTATGATATCGAAAATGAGATACCTAATAAAATTAATACTGTTAGGCAGTAAAGAGAAGAGATTAACGTTTTCCATACATACTTCTTTCTTAATTTTGTTGCCTATATATGTGGTTTATTAACTTTGATTATTCTTTATTCCTCTAATTACAATCAACATTCAATGGAAATGACATTAAAACCTCATATTGTACAATATCTCAAGGATATTATTGATTGTCACAATTCTTTCGCTAAAAAGTATAGAATGACAAGGGACATATTATAAGAAGATCTAGAAGCTCATGTAAGGATTTGCTTGCTTAGACAGAATGAAAGAGAAAGTAGAAATTTTAATTTACTTGTTGCTTCAGAGATAGTAGCTCTTATTGTTGGGGATTTTAATGAAACATATACCAAGTGTGATATAATTGTTGAAAAAAGAGGCCATCTAAAAAGAATTGATGAAATCCACAAGTCATATCTCACTCTTCAATATCTACTACTATTTCCTTTTAGAAGAAATGGATATAATCTAGAAATTCAACATGAAGAAGAAAGCCTAAACCACACTTTAAAGAAGACATTATCCATTGGAGAATACTTGTGTTATAGGTTGATGGTTTTAAACAATGAAATTTCATTAATCCTTCACAAAAGAAAATTGTTGCAACAGTTCATTGTTGATAAATATGTAATGTTGGAAAGTCAAATATTAGATTTTATTAGAAATCATCAACATAATCTTAGAGTGGATTAGTGTCAAGGTCTCTCTGATGCTTTGTTTAGAAGGGAAATTGAAGCTATTGCAACTAGAAAAAGGATAATATTGCCTTCATCTTTCACAGGAGGAGCTTGATACATGATAAACAATTATCATGACACAATGGCAATATATAGATGGGTAGGATACCTTGACCTATTCATCACTTTCATTTGTAATCTAGTATGGCCTGAGGCTAGAAGATTTTGTAAGATGAAAATTTAACACCGAGTGATTGTCTAAATATCTTGTGTGGAATTTTTTTATTCAAGTTGAACAAACTTATGAAGGTTATCAAAGATGAGAATATTTTTGGATCAGCCAAAATAGGTACTTATTCCAATTTTTTATAAGCAAAAAAAAATTTACTTCTTAAATAATAACTAAATCACAAATGATCTTTCTTTTCTCACTAATCATTCTTATATTCCCATTTTAGATATATACAATTAAGTTTCAAAAGATATGTCTTCCGCATACTTATATAATTCTATTCCTTGAAAACAAGGATAAAAATGTACTCCTGAAGAGGTTGATGACATAATATCTATAAAAATCCTAGACAAAGAGGAAGATATAGAACTTTATGACTTAGTAAGCAACTTCATGACTCTGGACCATGTGGTCATGCAAATACAAGATCTCCCTATATGAAAGAAGGTCAAAGTAATAAAACTTCCCTAAAAAGTTTTGTGATGAGACAATAATTGATGATAAGGGATGCACCGCATATAAAAGGAGGAATGATGGTAGGAAAGTTGTGAAGAAAAGAATAGTATTAGACAACAGATTCATTATTCCTTACAATTCGAAGCTGTTAAAGATGTTCCAATCTCACATTAATGTTGAAAATACTAATCGATCCACATTAATCAAATATCTATTCAAGTACGTAAGCAAGGGGCGTTGATTGGGTCATAACAGGGATGAACAACAATAACAATGATAATAAACCACTACTTAAATTTTAGATACATTTCATAATGTGAGGGGTCATGGAGAATTTTTGGATATGACATCCACCATCAATTTCTTTCTATGGAAAGGTTAAGCTACCATTTTCCAGACAGGCAATCTGTAATATTCAAAGGAAATTCAAATGTATAGAGCTTGATGAATAAAAAACTATCAAGGAATCAATATTTTTAACTTGGATGGAAAAGAATTCGAATCCTTACAATAAAAAAAGAAGATCTCCAACATTTTTTGAGTTCCACACACATTATATCTTTGATAAGAAGACAAAGAAGTGAAAATCATGGTAAAGGGGTTTCTTAGTCAGAAGAATAGCACATGCATTCCCATCTCAAGGATAATAATATTGTCTTCGTTGTTTGCTTACTAAAGTCAAAGGCCCAACGTCTTTTGAAGACATAAGGACCATTAATGATGTTTAATACCCAACATACAGATTAATAATGATATGCTTTGAGACTTCTAGATGATGACCAAGAGTATATTGATATGATCATGGAGGCCTCTATATGGACTTTAGGGCATTATCTAAGGATATTTTTAGCAAATATGCTGCTTAGCCACTATGGCCAACTTGAGTTGGTTTGGAGTTAGATATCCAAGCTACTATACAAGGATATGTATTACTCACATGACACTAGACATATTGAAACAAATTAGACTCTTCTCTTATCTTTTACCAATGCTCGATTGATATGCTCATTTAAATTTTTTATAATTTTACTTAGAATTCAATGATGATATAAAACAGGCCAAACATGTATTTATTCTTTATAATAGAAGTGTCAGGAAGATAGATATTTGCATAAAAAAAATATTTTGATAGATAGGAAATAACATCATCTTATTAAACTCATTTATGGATATGTTGACTATCATGAACATAACATCATACTTAATTTTGTTATCTTCTATTTAATGCTTATTGGAATAAAAAATAAAGTAATATATAAAAGAGATCAAGGAATCTAATAATGAAGATGTAATTTAACTTGAATGTAGATTTATCCATTAATGAATAAGGAGAGGATCTTTAAAAATTAAATTTTAAAAAATCCAATTTTCATTTTAATTTTTTTCATTTATAGCATATATTTTCATTGATGAAAATAAGAAAAATGCTGGACTATCAGAGATTAACAAGATTCTTCTTTAAGATGGAAGGTCTCTAGATGATTTCCCTTCACTGCCTAAACCAACAACTATTATGGAAATGGAAACAATTAACCATAATGTGTTGGAAGAATTGAAGTTTGGTGTAGAGCTTTACAAGACCAAAACAACAATGTATGAACAAAAATGTTTGAAGGTAAAATGTCACACGAGCAAGATTCTTCTTTAATTCTTGGGATCCCAAACTTTCGAAATGACAATTTAAGGAGTTTAAATTTTTACTTACTATAATATTACTTATTTATCTAGCTTAAACTTTTCTACTATAGTAGTATTTCAAATTATATAATTGTTTCAAAACATATACATATAGGATTAGTTTACCTCCATTTACCATATTAGACATTTTTCTACCATATTTGAGTTAATTGTTTTGGAAAAATTTTAGGGTGTTACAGTGGATCAGGTGTTAATTATAAATCTTAACTATATGATGAGGCTTGACCCATTTGTGCGAGTCAAATGTATGTAAGTGGAACAAGTATGATTGTCTACATGTGGTATTGTCATTCAATGTTGTAAAAAAGGTAAATGTGCAAATTTACCTTGGAATTTTTTCTCCAAAAGCACCTGATATCATAAACTTTTATTTGGAGCAATATTGCCCAGAACTTTCCAAAATGATGCAATACTACCTTGCTGTTAGAGTTGATCATTTGTTGACCGTTTTGTCTGACTAGGCTTGTCATGTAGCAGTCACATGGCATTTTTTAAAAAATAAAAAAAATGGTAAAGCTGTAAATTTACCCTAAAATTTTTCCTGCAGGGGCGCCTGGTATTCTCAACTTTTTTTTGGAGTAATGTTGCCTTGCTGTCAGAGTTGACTATTTTGTTTGACTTCACTTGACGTGTGGTAGCCACATGGCATTTTTAAAAAATTAAAAAAATACCGTCCCCTCCCTCCTTGTGTCTCAGTTGCACATCACTCTCCCTCCTTCACATTCAACCCTTTTTCTCATCTTCATTCCTCCCTCCTCCACCTCAACATTTGCAAGACAAGAGCTAAATGAGAAACCCTATAGCTGTTGCCTACTGAGTTGTTACTTCTCCCTACTTAGCGTTGGTCAATCTAAGTTTTTTATTTTTTGTTCTTATTTTTTTACATATTTTGTATTGTTCTTGAATTGTGTTCTTTATTTTCTTCCTCTTTGCCCCTTGTCTTTGATTTTTTTTGATATTGAAAATCTAGGTTTGATTGTTTTTATGTTGAAAATCTGAGTTTGATTTTTCATCTTAGTATTCTGAGTTATTTTGCAATTTTAGTGTTGTGGATGAAGAAGAAGCTAATGAAGACGAAGGATAGCTCTTTTTGTTTTTTTTCTAAAAAGAAATTGTGGAGACATGGTAATTCAAAGTTGACTATCAGGAAAATTAATGTATACCTAAAACAAAATTATGATTATTTTATTAGTTGATATTAAATCCTAAAATTATTAATCAAAATAAAATGGATTCAAGAATTCAACTTCCTCACAAATTTATCCTATGATTATACTTTTCATAAATTAAAGAATCAAATTATGTAATTAATTCATTGCATCCATACATATTAAATGCAAGCATTTTATTTTCAAACAATGAATAATAGTTTATCATTCAGAAATTATTCAACCTGCATACATATGTCATCACTAGAGAAAAACATGAAGCTGACGTAGTTTTATAATACACTAACATGTGTGTTTGGGAGTCCTGATTATATATATATATAAAATGTATGACCATTGTTTGTAATAGATGCCAATTTGATAAATAACATAAGGTAGTTTTTTAATGTATCTCTCTCTCTCTCCCTCTCAATTCATTAAATCAAAACACTGGAAGACTAACAATAATAATCCAAAATACAAAACATAAAAGAAGATGAACTTGACCAGTTTGATAGTGCAAATGCCATTAAAGAAACAAATAGTTGAGATTGTCAACTATGGTAGCAAATTAGGTTCTAATTTATGTTCCTTATTGTAGCATTATGTAATTATAACTTTTAGTGTTTATCTATTGTAATGAATATAGAAGTTTCTTGGGAGATGAGAGTATAACACAATGCCAAAGATGTAAAAGGCTCATTGTATGACTAAGCACCATATATGTGAAACGAATATCTATAAGGCTCATTAGACCAAGCTATTTATTTTTCAGCCTGAATCAGCTATACCAACATTAGATGCCTTATTTGATGTGCCAAATGATGCTTGAACGGGCTTTGATGAGGAATAAGGGTAAAGAGTTACCATTTGATGATAAAATCATGGTACTTGACCTATTTATCAAATCCACATAAGTAGGTTCATTAATAATTAAGATAGACTATTGTATATAACATCAAATAATACTCCAATTTCATTTGATTTAAAATAAAAAAATACTCATATAAGATAGACTACCATTATATTGCTCAAAATGAGAAGGCAGAACTCAACAAACCTAAAATAATATTAATACGCAACTTCAGTAACAAAAAATAGTGTACTTGCACAAAAACCATCACTGGAGCAGCAAATGCTATTGATAGACAAAGCAATTCAGACCTTTTAGTCAAATAAGTTGAAACCCATATTCTATATGAAGAATAAACGCAGTTAGTAATGAAAGGATGTTTAAGCAATATTACCAAACAATCCTTGATTATTGACTCCTAAGGTAAGCTTAACTCTCACCTCATTGGAATCCTCGTTCTCTTCAACCTTCTTTTCCTCGTTTGCCTTTGCAGAAGGTACAGCGCCACCAACTGCAACTCAACCAGTAGGTGCAGCAACTACACCTCCGCTACTTGGGATAAAGCTAGCTTTTTTCTTGTAGAAACAATTAGTTCAATAATATCTCTATGCAATTAGAATAAAAAAGATCATCGAAACCGACCCTGTTTTGCAATAGAAAAAGAAATCCAACAATATCTGAGTTGTGTAAAGATGAATTGTGAGAGACGAGGCAAGGTTGTTCTCCAAGTTTCCATATATAGAGAAAAGCCAAGAATGAAGGTTGTTTGGCTTCCTCTGTTCCAGCTTTTGTCTCCCCAACTATATGTTGACTAGATCAAACGGAGATCTTCTGATGCCACTCGCTCAGTTGGTTGCCTGTTAGGGTTCCACCGCATAAAGAAGAAAGATCCCTCTTTGCTCCCTTTCATGAATGGCTGAGGATGAAATGGGAGAATTGGAATAAGCATTGGGAAAAGTAAGGGCGTAAAAGAAGTTGTAGAAATTGTTATATTTAATGTTCCCGTCTGAAATGAAAACAACATCACGATTGAAATGAGAAAATGAAGATATTAGACCAGGGTGCAAAGAATAAATAGAGCGATCAATAGCAAAAGGGAATTAAAATTCAACCAAGGTAGAATGACTAATGAGAGGACTCAGATTCTAATCAATGGAATGCTTTTTATAAGATTTGTTAATATCTATTGATGATATCATGATTTCAGCTAAAATTAATATTTCAAATAAAAAAACAACTTTAAATGTAGTGTCAAATAATCGGTATTAACTTTTGTTAACTATATATCATAATATCAAAATAGGGTTAAGGTACAAATTTTTTTATGGTGCAATTTCACTCCAACGTTTTATAATTTGATACAATATCATCCTAGGTAACAGATCTAGAAGTTGACCGTCAGTTTGACCGTCAATTGTTGTGCTGTAAGCCATGTGGAGTCTATTTTAGAAATTGAAATGCTGGATCTGAAGAGGCAAGGTTGATGAAGAAGACCATGAGCGATAGCACAAGCAACGACCATCTTCCGAATGAGACAATCGAGGCTTGAAGCACTCGTCTTCCTTCTTCTTTTTTTCCTCTAAATTTTATGGGTTCAATGGGTTTCTAGGCCGTTAAGCAGCAATAGGTTTTTGGTTCAGTCTTTTTTATTTTTTTAATCTTCGCTTAAGTGTTTCGCCATCTCTTCTAAGTGCTTGTGTTTCTTGCTCTCAACCCGAAGCATCCCTTATTTCTCATCATTGGCCCTTCATTAAATCAGTGGGATCGTTACCCTACAAGAACGAGAGATGGTGATGAGCACGAACCGTTGGTGGTCGAGGCTGCAGCAGCGGAAGCAGGCTATTTGATCTTCATTGCAAGTCCTCGTCATCCACATCTCCTTTCCCTACTTTCAGATCCTTTTCCTCTGATCTCCTAGTCTTGCACCCCTATGGCGATGCTTCATCATCATTCTATATACATGCATAAATTGAAATCTAAAACGTTTTATTTAATCTTTAAAACTGCCTTAGAGCTATATATTGGATCAAGATTTTATACAGTAATTTGGAAAATTCATAACTTGAGTTATAGGGATCTGATTAACATGCTATAAGGCCTCATGGAAAGCTTAGAAAGTTCTCTATAAAGATGAACTATTAAACAGACGTTTTAGGGATAAATTAAAACATTTTCATAGATTAGTAACGCCTTATCTTTGAAAATTGTTTCCAGCTTATGTCCCTTATCTTTGAAAATTCGTAGCTCATGTTGTAGGAAGCCAAATAACATGATTATAGACCGGTTTGAGAGCTTAACTTGTCTTAGTTCCTTGTGTAAAAATATTAGGATAAGGGACAATGATTTGCATGTTACTAATGGATACTAGTATTATGAGTCCAAAAGCTTGGTATAACGCTTACTTGAGGGTGTTTAACACATACCCAACCAGTCTATACAAAATCTTATATACTTAGTGATGCAGGCCAAGACTGAAGGAAAATACTTAATGATGATGATTCAGTGGATAAACATCAAAATTTGGCAAGTAATATATGTTGTGAATGAAGGCAATTCCCAAATGTTGCCACCTATTCATTTCATGCCACCTAATGCTTAATTATCCACTTATTTAATTCACTTTCCATAACCGAATGGCTTATGGGTCATTATCACCACTTGACTAATTTTATTCCTCTTTTTCTTGTATACAACTGGGTCACTTAAAATGAATAGAAAATGAAGGGAGAGATAATGACTAATTGAATATGTATAGAGAATGAACTATGAAAGTAGTGGGTCGGTGCTTGTTATCATCAACAAGACATGCGTTGTTCTACTCAATTCATATTCTAATAATCACTTGACGTACTTAAACCCATTATTCCATTTGATAATTTCTCCTCTTGCCACATAATACCATTTTGCACATTAAGTTACATGACCGAAAAGATAACAAGTTAATGAGAGAGAGAATAAACATTTTAACTAGTTATTCTTTCTCCCTCCATCTCAAATTATAAAACATTTTGGATATATTAAAGTTTCATTAAATGCACCAATTTTAAATTTATCTTTTCTCTCGCTATAATTAATTTTCATCCCTTCTCTTTTCAATATATTGAATGATGAATATTTTTAAAAGCTTGTATTTTTATTTTAAAAAAATAAAGTTGTTAAGTGTATTTAATGATATTTATTGGTATGTAAAATTTTATCTAAAAGTGTCTTATAATTTAGGACGGAAAGAGTATTTACTTTTGTATAAATTGTTCCTTCACATTCAGATGTACTGTATTAAGCTCAATCTAATAGTGCTTTAGGAAGCCCAATCATTACTAGGCATATTTCCATTTTTGTTTTAATTGGTCTTTAATTTTGACATCTAATTCCCAATAATTCATATCTTAATATTATTAATATTAATTTCTCCTTTGAATTATAAGTTATAAATATGTCTCTTTAACTTTTCTCATATTGGGTTAGTTTTTTTTCCCCTCAGATAAGTACATGGTAATTAAATTTCAATTACTCGAAAAATGTCCCTATAAACTTGAATAAATATTAATAAATATTTATCATCTCCAATTTTATATTCCTCTTTCTTGAAATATTAATTCTGATGCCTTAAGAATATAACTTATACCAATATATTATGATTAAGGTTATCTCTAATCTGCCCAATAACTTAAGGTGTCACTTGATTTAAACTAAGAATCTTTGCATTTTAATCCCCACCTCCTTTCACTTTACTTTCAATTTGTGGATTTTCCTTTGTGTTCTCGGTCATGTCTCCACTTTACCAGAGCATTTTCTTTCGAATGAAGTGAAGAAGGAAGGAAAGAAACGGATATAAATAAAGGGGTAAGAGCAATCAGTTAAAAAGGAGGAGGGGACGAAGAAAACCAGAGAAGAATAATCAAAGCAACCAAAAATGTGACCAATGAGGGAAAAGAAAAGCCACTGGAAAGGAAAGCACGGAAGATAGTCTGAAATCTTAAGCTTAGGCAGTGAAGAATTCCAAGAAGAGGATTAGAGACGGTACATAAGCATGGAGAAAATAAAAGTGAAGAAGAGATAGACGGCCAATAAAGGAGAAGTAGAAGCGTAGGAACCTAAGAAGAAGCAAACAGAAACAAAAGACAAAAATGTTGGAATATTATTTTTTATTATACATATTGAGATGATAAGATTCAACAAAAAAATCTTAAGTCATTAATGCGAAAGCACAAGAAAAAAAGGTGGAAAGTAAATGAAGATTAATGGGGTGGGGATGGAAGGAGATAGACCATTAAGAACGAAGACTAGATAGAGAAGGTTGAAGAAAGGAGACAAGGAAAGAAGCAAAAGAAATGGAAGGAGATCACATAAGCAAGAGCAAGCAAGAAAACAATGCAAGGAACACTCTTCTCTTAGGCCCCCTTTGGTTCACATGAATTTAGGATAAGGAAGAGGAAAGAGAGTGAAAAAGCTCATTTTCCTTGATTTGGTTGGAATGTAATTAAATTCTTAAAACCCATATTTTCCGCCTCAACTTGGAAAATCATTTATTCATCTGGACCTTGAAAAATATTTTCACCCACCACTTTGCCCTTCATCAAGTACCGTTTGTCGTCATTCACCTTCACCCTATCGTCATCAGCCTCCACCCTCCATCATGGACCATCATTTTCGTCAACCTTCACCTTCCACGGTGCATTTAGGCTACAGTTTGTCATGCCCTCTCTCTTTGAGTCCGCTTTTGATGAGCACCTCATCGGTTTAGATTTATAATTTTTATTTTATTTTTATTTTTATTATAAAAAATTATAAAATTTTAATAAATTTATTTTATTATCAATTTAAATAATGCAGATTTGATATGAATGACCTAATTAAATATTAATTTTTTAAAAAAAAATTTATAACTTAACTATCTAAATATACTCTAAACAGGCTAGATTCTAAATGCATCTGAATAGTTAATTTATAAAAATTTTAAAAAATTAACATTAAATTATTAAATATGTATTATCTATATTGATAATAAAATAAATTTATTAAATTTTTATATTATTTATTTTAATAAATATAAAATAAAATATAAAACAAAAATTGAAAAAACTAGACGGTTCAAATTGCTGAGCATGGTGCTCATCACATAATATGAGCACTGAAACCAATTGCCTCTATCATTAGGCTGAATATCTCACATGTCTTCTCTTTGCCACGCACTTGATCCCAACTCCACCGCCCATTCGCTTATGGTATACAATCCAAAGTCTGAAGCTCTACCCCTCAATGATACTTCCAAACGCTCTTCCTTTGATTTTGTTTCCCATGGCGGTGTTTATGTGTTCGATTGATTTTTTTCATAAAAGGGGTCTATTTTTTTGCTTTCTGATTCCAATTTGTTTTGCAGGTTTGATTGTTTTGTTTTAGATTGCTGAAATGGCCGCTTCTTCCATTCTATTATTTGTCAATTTTGCTGACTTTTGGGTGGTCAAAAGCTGTTTCAGTGACTGGTTATGATTATGGTGTTACTAGTCTTGCTATACAATAGAGAAGATGAGGAACTTTTTTTTCCGTCTTTTTAAGGGGTGTTTTTGTCTTTTAAATATTTTTAGGTTGTTTTTATATGTTTAATTCCATTCAAATTTTCTATCATACCAAACTTACATTTTAAAATTATTTTTAATTCCATCTCCATTTCTATTTCACAATTTTATTTTCAATTCTATGTTTTTTTAAATGCTTCCAGTGAACCAAACAGGAAAAAGAAGGCAGAGAAAATTCTTTCCCGGGAAGTGAGGCAATTTTTTTGGTCACTTAACTCTTATTAATTTGGTTTATTCTCTATTAGGAGAGCCAACTATAACTAATAAAGGTGTTTGAGCTAAATTCTAATTTTATCCTACTAAGCCCAATAATATTTTCAGAAGGGATGCTATTTTCAAAAATGAGTAATATCCTTAATTTTGTATCGAGTGATGAAATTATAAAAAAAAAAAATACTAACTGAAACACTTCCACCATGTGAGAGAACATTAAAAAAAAATTGAGAGAAAACTGCAATAAGTGACCTTAAAAAATTATGGAGATAAAAGAAAATTGTCACTTTGCCTCTAAAAATGGAAGCAATATCCACATATAGGCCATCCTCCAGCCTTCAACATCCCCTAAACAACAAAAACAGTGTGCAAACACCCCTTTTAAAAAATTTTATCTATTTCCCCCATATAAGTACATTTCTAATAGAGCTCCACAATAACAGCTAGTTATCCTAGTAGTAATATTACTTTCTTTATTTGGAAAAAGTCTTAAATTTAAATTTAGCATTGACATATTTATGTGAGTACGTGTGTCTCCCTTTTCTATAGGAAAATAAATTTTAAAAAAAAAATCTAACGATACTCCATATGTCTCTATCATTCCATAGAATCATAGCATGGTAATTTCTTTTATAACGATGATATTAATATTAATTTTTTTTACTTAATATTCCAAAGGAAATATAAAAATTTATTAATATTAATTTTTCTCATTTAATATTCCTAAGAAAATATAAAAATTTTTAATTAACTAAACAGACTTATTAATAACCACATTTTAAACTTTTATAATTAGTTTTTAGGCTTATAAATGATTTTAGTAAAATATGTGCCTTTAGTTGAGTAACTAAAATGATTGATTTAATTAAAATATAGATGTATAAATATTTTTTTAAATCAAATTTTAAGATTTTCTAATTAATTTTTTGGGCTATTCAAAGCGTAACAGACACGTTGCTAGTAAAGTGAAGTGATAATTGACCAAGCAGTGCATCCTAATTCCTAATGAAAACCATTGACCGTTCTATCTAACGGCATTTCCCTGGTGCCACGGACAATGCGACTGCGCCAAGGGACGCAAAAGCAAAGCAGCGACCGCGAGGACGCGTTAAACGGGTCAACCGGCTGAGCCGGTCACCCCAGCGTTGAAAAACTTGACCTCCTCGTCTAGTTTTTCACTTTCCCGGTTTCTCCGTTCAGATTCCACTCCCGATTTGAACCCAAAATTCCCTTCGCTCCGATTCGCTGGCTTAGTAACCCTAGCGCCGGTTGGGTGCAGAACAGGAGTGAATCCAATTTCACGATCGAAGTCTTCTTCCTTTTCGATCCATTGGCTGAGTTCGGTTTGATTTCGTTGGTGTTTTCTTCTCTGGTGAGGTTTCTCTCCTTTGGAATTTAGATAATTTTTAGAGATTTTGCTGTGATTGTATGGATTCTAATGTTTCTGTAGTCTGAAGCTGTCTCAATTGTGAAAGTATCCATCATCCTTGTTCCTTCTGTGATGGGTTTCGACTTTTGTTTGTGTGAAAAAGAATGAAATGATCTGTGACTTCTATTAAATGTTGTCGGCGATGAATTTTCAGTCAAACTATGTTACGGGTCACTTAATAACGTCATAATCATTTGATCTGTTGTTTGGATTGAGAAGGTAGCTTATATGATATGGAAATCCAGCTGCTGACTAGAGAACGGGATTGGGAGGATCTTGTGCGTTAAAAATTTGGAATTGTTCCTTATAAAGCTTCTTTTATGCTGTAGGTGATTTCCCATATGATTAAATGGAAAGTAATAAGCTGAATAAGGTAACTAAATTTAAAAGTAATTTATAGGACCACTTAAACATAAAAATTTCTCAGGTGATATAATCATGTGACAATTTAAACCCAAACTTTCTAATAATCTTCCCCTGCATTTATGAGTGGTGGATTTTCTCGCTAGTATTTTATAAAAGGTGTCTACAAGTAAAAAAGGGGGGAAAAAAGGTAGCCTGTTGGAGGTTTCAGTGAACCGAAACTGCGATGCCTGCAGGCAGTCCAAAAACTAGTGTAATATATTGTTTCATCAGTTTACGAATAAATTTTCTATGAATTGAGATTATTAATCATGCCATTTTACATATGAGGAAAATATCTATATTTTAGCTTTATTTTCTGCAGCATGATGACCCGTGAAAATAAATGCTTAACATAATCACATTAATCTGGGGCAAGAAGGTAGCATCACATGAAGCTAAGATCCGTGTTCCTTAGTAAGTTATTGGATATTTGGATGAATGTGAATTTCTTTAAGGAAAACTAAGATTCTTGCTGTCTTGGTTATACTTTATAGCTGGCAAGGGAGTGTTTATTAATAGAAAACTGAAGAGAGTCTTCTGATTGGTCCAATGTCTCAACTCTTAGATAAAGACAAGCCAACAACCTTGCCTTATGTCAGCCTATGACTGATGACTGTTTTTGTGAGATGAATAGGGTATAGACTTCTTAATCCTGTCACATGTTATGAAAGTATGGCAAACTAAAGGATCTACTTTATGTTAGTGAACTTACACCCTCCTTCATAATAAACCATTATTGGTTAGATGTGTAACATATGTGAGACTCATTGAAGATTGATGATTTACCATCCTACCTGGGTGCCCATCAGGGATAAAAAGTTGTAGATAGCTTGTATGAACAGGTGCAACTAATTTTGAATACCTTATTAGGTGATTGATGATTTTGGAGCTTGTACATTCATGTCTATATCACAGTTCATAAAGATAGTTTTCTTTTGAAATGATATAAATTGTGTACTTCACTTATTTATTTAAATTCCTCATTTATTGTAAAATTTGGCATTAAATTCAGCCTTTGTCAATTAAACAAGAATGAGTACACTGGAGGTACTAATATTAAGTATGGTTGTTAATAAACATTGCATATAATCATTGCTGCCACAGTCACTGACAAAGTAAAACTTTTGATGGGTGTGTCATCTGGGTCCAACATCAACCAGCAATCTTCTTCTAAAATGCTGCCTCCACGTCAGCAATCTCGTGTTGGAGGACCGCAAACTTCACTGTCCCTAGTTTCTTCTGATCCTCATCTCTCTCCTGAGGAACCTAGATCAAACTCTGACAACATCCGAGAATCTCCTACTGAAAGTGCCAGTTCGCGAGAAACTTGGCCCACTGCTGAAGCTATTGCAGGAAAGAAGATGGATAATGGGAAGGCTGAGAATGATTGCCCTGAGCAGTCAGTCATCCGTTGCGTTTCTAGTGCTGACAAAATTACTCTCCAGGACATAGGAAGAGAAAGGGTTGACATAATCTCTGAAAAGATGCACCATCTACCTGAAGAATTTTTAGAAGAACTGAAGAACAGTCTTCGAGTGATCCTTGAGGGAGGGAATGGTTCACAGCACAGGGAGGAATTTTTCACTTTGCAGAGGCTTGTTCAAAGTAGAACTGATTTAACAGGCAAGACTTTGATCAGAGCACATCGTGTGCAGCTTGAAATCCTTGTTGCTATTAATACTGGAATTCAGGCATTTTTGCATCCCAACATCAGTCTCTCGCAAACTTCCCTCATTGAGATCTTTGTGTACAAGAGATGCAGAAATATAGCTTGTCAAAACCAGCTTCCTGCTGATGACTGTACCTGTGAAATATGCACCGGCAGAAATGGTTTCTGCAATCTCTGCATGTGTGTAATCTGCAACAAGTTTGACTTTGAAGTAAATACATGCCGCTGGATTGGATGCGATTTATGCTCTCATTGGACCCATACAGATTGCGCCATTCGTGATCAACTTATTTGCACGGGCCCTTCAGCAAAGAGTGGTGCAGGACCTAGTGAAATGGTTTTCAGGTGCCATGCGTGCAAGAGGACTTCAGAGCTGTTGGGTTGGGTTAAAGATGTTTTTCAGCATTGTGCTCCATCTTGGGATGGGGAGGCTTTAATGAGGGAACTTGATTTTGTTAGTAGGATCTTTCAAGGTAGTAAAGACCCCAGAGGGAGGAAACTATTCTGGAAGTGCGAGGATCTAAAGGAGAAAATGAAAAGTGGAATAGTGGAACCAAATGCTGCCTGCCGGGTGATATTGATGTTCTTCCACCAAGGTAAGAAGGATTCCTCACTATTTTGTTTTGTGTCTGATAATGTCAAATGGCATTATCATTTTGATACCAAAAACCAAAAGATTTACAATGCCTAAAAGCTTGATATTATGGAAGGGTGTAATGATTCTATCTTGAAGCATGATATGTTTTATAATGATTGTACATGTAAACATGTAGGAAGAAATGGGCAGCAAGAGATATGATGCAAATAAATGGACAAATCAACGAAGCCGTTAATTAATTAATTGATACATTGAAATTTTGTCGTTTAATTTGGCCAGGGGCTTTTTGTGAGCATTTTCTTTTCCCCATGCTTTAACTAATGATTTTCCTTTATGAAGAGCTTGATGTGGACTCCCCAAAGAGCCTGGAAAATGGAGAAAGTGGAAGGATGATTGCTCCACAGGAGGCATGCAATAGAATTGCTGATGTAGTGCAGGAGGCTATAAGAAAAATGGAAATGGTAGCTGATGAGAAGATGAGAATGTTCAAGAAGGCTCGCTTGGCTCTTGATGCTTGTGATCGAGAATTAGCAGATAAGGCTAGGGAAGCTGAAGGTCTCAAGATGGAGAGGCAAAAAAAGAAATTACAGATAGAAGAACTGGAGAGAATTGTGAGGCTTAAAACTGCAGAAGCTGACATGTTCCAGCTTAAGGCTAATGAGGCTAAACGAGAGGCTGAAAGGCTCCAGAGAATTGCTCTTGCCAAATCTGATAAATCAGAGGAAGAATATACAAGTAACTACTTGAAACAACGGTTAAGTGAGGCTGAAGCTGAGAAGCAATATCTCTATGAGAAGATTAAATTGCAGGAGAGTTCTCGTGCTTCGCAGAGTAGTAGTGGCGGTGACCCATCTCAGATGCTGATGTATTCCAAAATCCATGATCTGCTTTATAGTGTTCCTCCTAAGACAGATAGTCAGCCTAATGAGCGTCACCCGTTCCGAACAAATCCATGAGTATTTGTTCTGTGTATGTTTTAATTTTTACCATATTAAAGGAATATCTTCTGTTGAACCATTAATCGAGAGTCAATCAAATCTCATTGGGTTTTAAGACAGTTTTATCAGCCTTTGTATAGGGAAGAGATTTTAGTAAAGGCTTAAAGCAGTTTGCAGCTAGGCTTGTTATTCTGTCCAGTAATATATAGTCTTGCTTTTGCAACAAACAGTAGTTTCTTCTGTAGTGGTGGTTGACTCTCGGTGTGAGTGCTATAGTTTTGACAATGCGGTAAACTAAAGTGTAGTTTTATTCCATATATTTCTAAGTTGCATCAATAGGCTCATGGCCAGATACATCATAGCTGCAGAAAAAGTAGGGCTGATGTTTTATTATGAATGACACTGACACAACATTACAACCTAGGAGTACCATTCTTCTTGTGCTTGACAGTGGAGGTTGGTTTTGGCATCACGTTTTTCTTTGCAGTGCCCTTAAAACGTAAAGCTTGGTGATCTGGAATCATCATGTTAAATTCTAAAGCAGCACTGATCCCATGGCACCTCATGGAAGAACTGATGCAGGCATTGGGTGTGACAATCCTTGCATTGTCAAGAAACACGCCTGATCTACTGTTGGTGATGCTGATCATCCTGTTTGGAACGCTGGAAGGGAGCAGAGATCCGTTGGGAAAACGTAGCAGTTGATTGATGACTAGTGGTGTTGGAATAGAATGAGTATGAAATCTTGGAGATGGCCTGCAGTGATTGAGAATTGGGATAATTCTTCATCACTTGGCATGAGGAACGTTAGATCAGTGGTTTGCAGGGAATTGGGCATGTTGAGGATTTTGAGGAGGATTACAAATCCATGGTAATATCTTGCTCTCATGTCAGCCATGGCAGTCTGCAGATCAGTTTGGTTGATTCCACTTGTTGGCCGAGATTCGCCCAATGTGATGAGTGGAAGGAGGAGAATGAACCAGAGAGCGGCCATTGGAGAAAACGGATAGTTAAAATGGGATCGTGGGTGGTATTTATATACCATTTTAGCAATTAGTAATTCACGCCTTCGGCGCCTTGCTCGCTTCCTCTTGCAGGTTAGTTGCTTGGCAGGTTATTCATGGACATGAAGCGAGGTAATGCAATCCAATCTGAATTTCTAGAGGGTCACGGATCAATTAATCAATCCAGATGCTGGAGAGTGAAGTTTAATTGAGAGGAAGGGCCCGGGGGGGGGGGGGGACAGATAAAGTAAGGTTTATGGTATGTTTGTTTATGCTTTTTAAATTATTTTAATTTCCATGTTTTTTAAATACAATACATTTTATTATTGAAAAATATAGTTTGACCAATTTTTATTATAAACTATTACCATTTTTTATCAGCTTATTTTTCAATTCTAAAATTGTCTTACAATTAACTTATTTAACCTGATTTTCATTTTATTTTGCTTTGAAAAATAATTTTGATAACTATATTACAAAACAGTTTTTAAAAATAAAAATATTTAAAAAAAAAAAAAAACAAACCATGGCCAGTATTCTGGGTTCCAGAAGCAGGATATGCATTTTTCCCCCTTCTCTTCTAACCTCTTGAGAAGTTATTTTAAGAGATTTTTATTTGGCAAAATTCCTGTAGACGAGAAGGACGAAGTAGAATAAGTGAATAACATTGGTCAACTGTCAGTAATCCCCACTCAAATATTAGGCTCGGTCTCCATCATATAATATCAATTCTATAGTTATTAACGTTGAACGTAATTCAAAGAAATGCACTGATACTATAAGCATCGAGGAAATTGGGCAAAAATTTACAATTACATGATTTGTTTCTGGCAGGCACCGCGTTGGTCGGGGTTGGTTGGATTTTGTTTTTAAGTTTTATTTTATATAAATTTATAAAAACAACTCATTGTAGTAAGGGAGAATTCCACTTAACTTCCTTTAAAAAAAATTATATCTTGAAACTATTAGGAAATTTTCATTCAATGAGTCATTGTTTTTTTTTAAAGAAAAAAGAATGATAAAGATACTTTAATATCTTAGAAAATTATATCCTCATCAAATATTATATATAAGTACCATAATAATGATAATTAAAATTTTAATGAATCATTTTAAAAATAATAATAAATAAAATAGGGGTATGGTTATAAAAATAATTATGAAAATGACCTAACATTCTATATTTTAAATCAAACAATATTTAAAAAAAATTCTATGTATTATTGTTCGGAAGAAGTGCTTCGGAATTGTCTCTCTAAGTGACTATAATATCACTCTATAAAATTGAGGTATATTTTCACTAGCCTTCTCACACATAAGTATGTTGATGAAAGAATGTAATTAACTCCATCTGAATTTCTAACCCCCCATTTGTAATCAACTTGGTTTCAATCTTTACTACTAGCATCATCTTTATTATTATTTAAAAAGTATTTTTTACATCACTTTTTTAAAAGCCTTTCTATACTTATTTAGCTTCTCAGTATATAAAACTTCTTGACCTTGTGACGCCTCTATATAACTCTTAAATCTCCAGACTTAAAGCTCATTGCTGCTCTTCTGAGGATTAAATATTGTCATTATCGATCACTGGCCTGCAACTCTTCACAGTTAGTTGAGATCGTGGCTTTATTTTTAACAGGCTTCTAAAGAATAAACTCCTCCATGACATTGGGATCTTACTTTTAATATTATAATAAAGGATTAAAAGATATTTTTATCCCTTAACTATTCCTTAGCATCTAAATTATAAATTTAGATGTGGTGTAATTTTACCCTTCAACATTCTAAAATAGTATATTGGATATCTTGTGGTTTAAAAAAGTAAAATTCAACCATTAGTTGAGTGAAAAATTAAAAAAAAAAACTAACCTAAAAAAGTTACAAAAAAGGATCTATAAAATTGCAAATAAGTATCATATAAAAAAATTAATATTGATTAAGCCTTTAAAATAATGTTTTAATCAAGGTAAAAAATAACATTTGCATCATGTTGTTTATATATGATTTAAGGGACTTAATTAATATTAATTTTTTTGCAGAGTACTTATGTGCAATTTTGTGAAGCATTTTTCTATATTTTTGAGATTTTTTTCTATAATTTTTAAGTTACCTAATAGCGAAAACTAACTTTTTTAATGGCAGGATACTCAATGCACTATTTTTAAAATTTTGTAGGAAGAAAGTGTATCACATAAAAGTTTAGGATGTCAGATACTCCTAAACGAATAATTAAGGGAGGAAATGCCCTTTAATCCTATAAAAAATTTATGCTATGTTTAGATAATGTGGATTTGGATTTGAACTAAAACAAATTGTTTAGGTAATAAAAAATGTGTGGATTTGGATTTGGGGTCAAATCTAAATCCAAATCCTACCTCAATATCTTTGTGATTAAAATTCTTTCTACACCCTTATTATTTCAAATTTCATTGGAAGATTATTTCTTCCTTCACATTCGTTCGTTGATTTTACTACTTTTTCACTTTGACATTGCTGCCTTTAGCTTACATCCATCGAGACCGTAGGTAACAATGAGGGCCGAAATGTTTGCACTGATTAGGACCAAACTTTCAACATCGACGGAGACCTGACGGCCGACATTGACAGGGACCAAATTGCTAGCACAGATCAAGATTAGACAGGTAATTATGACTTGGATCACACGACAACACTAATCAAGACTGGACAGCCGACGTGGAATAGGATCGAACCTCTGATGACAATTAGGATTAAAAGGATCAGCTTTGATTAGGATTGGATGCCCAGCGCCAACTAAGATTGAACCACCGATGTCGACCTTAACTAGACAACTAGGGTAGACTAGGACTGAACGACTAGTATCGGCCGAGACTAGCCCATCGATAACGATCAAGACCGGATTATGGGTGCTGATCGAGACCAAATGGCCAAGGTAGACTCAGATCAAATAGCCCATGATAGCAAGATCAGATTACCAGCTTTGATCAGAACCGAATGGCTGCTCATTGCCCGTTTTTCATCATCTTCATCATTCGATGTTAGTTTAGTGCTGTCATTCGGTGTCAGTCTGCTACCACTATCCGGTGCTGGTTATCACATCCAACTTGTTTTAGTTCACCACTATTGTCACTGTTTGGGACCAGTCTTTTATAACATTCTAGATTTTAAACTTTGAATTTTTAAGTGTTCACAGAGGTGAATTGGTAAATTTGAGTGATTTATGAGTTTATAATATTTTTGAACTATTAAATTTTAGGTCATTGGATAATCTTGGAAGAGAGCTAAGTCAGAGTTTGAGAAGATCGGTATCAAGTGAGGTGATTTTAGGCTTCACTATGCCATTCACCGTGGTGGATGTGTAAAAATCTAAATATATCAGACTATGTTTTGAAAACTGAATCAGACAATCAAATCGGTCCGATCACCTTCCGTTAATCAAAATGACCTGGTTCAACCAATTGAACCAATATAGCATTTGAACTGGGTTTACCTAGATAGTTTTCACAAAAGTGGAGTTGACCTAGAAACTAGAGCAGGTCAACCTAGTTTAAAGCTAAAAAAAATTTAGGCTAAGTCACTCAGATTCACATTTTCTCTTTCCTGATCTCTAGTTCTCTTTTATCTTCTCTTACCTCATCTCTAATCTCTCCTCCATAGCCTAGGCTCAATCTCTGACCTTTCATCTAGTTTCTGCCTTCAACTCTAACCATCCAGCTTTTGGCATTGAGATTAGAAGCTCGTGAGTTATGACATGATGGCGTGCCTTTAGCTTTACTGTTTTGCTTCGAGATCATGAGCTTTTATTGATATGCCTCTGTCTCCAACTCCAGCAATCCAGGCATCTCGCCTTTAGCATCAAAATTCCAAGCACCATTAACAAATTAATATTTTATTTATATATTTGTGTATATAAATACTATTTTTTTAATTTTTATGTCACAGGTTCGATCGTCAGTCTAATCGATCGAACCATGAAAATCATAACCTGTTGCTCTTTCCGGTTTAACTGGTCTAGATTTCAAAACATTGATATTAGATAGGCACACTAACTCAAACGAAAGGGGAAAATAAAGGGAAACAAGAAAGATATGATGGAGGAGCAGCTTAGGGCTACTAGGATGCAACATCTGAGAAAATCTGACCCTTAATTAGCTAGATAAATGAGATTAATCATTTAAATTATGTGGTGTGTGGTTAGAAATAGCTAACTAGTGTTTTAGGGTGTGATTTCAACCTTAGAATTAAGTTCGAAGTGAGGTCGAGTCACTCGAGCTGAAAAAAGTGAGAAAAACATAGAAAAATGGCTTTGTGCCATATCATGTGCATAAGATGTCAAGCGCATAATGCTATTTGAAGAAGAAGACCCTTCTCTGTGCCACATGTTATGGCGTGTGGGGACATCTATCGTAGTGCATGGTGATAAATTTACAAAATTTAGACTCAAAAACTGATAGAAAACATAAGAGAAACAAAGGAGAAGTGAAGGAAAATGAAAAAGCTCTACTAGGGCTGGAAGAATTAAAGCATTAGCAGTGTTTTAGAGCTTCCAAACACTAGAGGTAAATTCTCTAAGCTTGAATCTCTTTTTTTCTTCCATTTTCTTAATGTTATGAGTTAAGGTTTGGTTGAGGAAGATGATTTTCTGTCCATAGAAGCTATGAGTCAGAACTTTTTGACTTAAATAGAGTTAATATGAGTTGATTGAGTTATTTAAACCAAGCATTTATGACTCTATGTGTTTTTTATTGTTGAGAGTCATAAATAATCAAAAATCCACCATTAATGAGGTGGTTGGAATAATGTGGCTCCATTAATGGTAATTTAAGAGTTCAATAAAGTTAATGAGAGTTAAAGGAAGCTAAGAAACTATATGAGTACCCCTGTATGTGAAGGGATTGAATCTTAACAGTGAAGAAGTGTTAATCTAGATAGTAGAAATCATCCAAAAAGGGATGTTGATGACTAATATTGTTATTATATGTATATTGAGCCTATTTGGCACCACTCAAGCTTTGTGAAAGATTTAGAAATGATAAATTGAGAGATAAACCTTTGACCTTTTAAAGGTTTAAGATAATAGAGAGAATTCTTTCTTGTACTTTTATATGTTGATTGATTATTGACATATATATATATATATATATATATAATTGAGATTTGTGAAATTATTGAAATGTAAGTATGGCAATAAGTATTTGAAAAACCAATAATATTATACATAAAGAGTTCAATGATTATGTGAGATGTGGAGTTCAATGATTATGTATAAATGGGGCTCAATGATTGTGTTTTATGAGGAGTTCAATGATTATATGATATGTGTAGTTTAATGAAATTGTGTTTGGAGAGTTTAATGACATGCTTGTGTGAGATTCTATGGAATAACATTTGCGAAGTTCAATGATATAACACTATGGAGTCCAATGATATGTTGTTTGTGGAATTCTATGAATAATTGTGAATGAAGTTCTATGAATGTATGTAGAGAGGAGTTCAATGATGTAATATGTTATGTGACGAACGTATAATATGTGAGTATTATGAGAAATCACATATTTATGCATTGCATGATTATAAGAGGTGGGAGTTTGTCTAGGAAGAAGAGTAGAAGATTAAAATTCACATGGTAAGGTTACCATTAGAGCTCAATGGTTTTCCTAGATTTATTATTCATATCGTCCCGCTTGTTTAATGAGGGACTCGAACCTAATTAGTTTTTCACTTATTCAATGAGGAAGCTAACTTAAGGAAAATGACACCCCACAATGTGAGATTTAGGAGAAATCGTGGCCCACTAGTAAGTTAGGCGACTTTGACCGGTTAGCCCCTCACTTATGTATGGTTAAGGTAGTCTTGTATTATAGATGATCCCAATGTCAGAGGCATAAGAAAGATAGAAAGGAGATGTGATCATGCATATTATGATAAAAGGGCACAAGGTTGTCTATATTGTGACCTCGTGATGAAAATACATGTTTCATGTATAATAATGTAAAATGAACTATTGTATTGTCATTTAGTGATTATATGCTCGTAATGATTGCAAAGTGCAATCTTGTGCTTGAACATATTGAATTGATCATATGTATGACTATGTTGCCACTTATATTTAAATTGATTAACATGCATTAATATAAATTAGATAGACCTTAGTTACTAAGTGGTTGTACTCATCTTTTATCTTCAATATTACAAGACTTAACTCTATGCAACAAGACAGAGGAAAATGTTCTGAGGCATAGAATTGCTATCCTATCTGCAGGCCTCATATTTCTTTTGATTATTAATATGTATAATCTTGCATGATATTTCCAAATAGGGAAAATTCATATTTTTG
Organism: Prosopis cineraria; assembly: GCF_029017545.1. NCBI lineage: Eukaryota > Viridiplantae > Streptophyta > Magnoliopsida > Fabales > Fabaceae > Prosopis > Prosopis cineraria. The sequence continues at coordinate 34,739,124 of NW_026555339.1, read as the reverse complement.
GCTTACTTGCATTATGAAATTGTGATATTATATTGTGTAGTTTGGGCTTTAGGATGGAATATGTATTCATTGTGAAATTTACTATAGGGTCAAAATACTAGTGCAAGTAAGAAGTTAGTGAGATTGGGATTATTATAGAATGATATGATGATTTGTGAATTTAAGGCTTCCCTCCTATTTTTGTGATTAAAGGGTTGAGCACTGAAAATGTGTTTTACATATGTTGCTAGTGATGAGGTGTATTGCACAGGTCCAAAATAGCCTATTGAGCGTGGTCTTGGTTGTATTTATGATTTTTGGTACTTGGTATGAAATTTAGACACCCGAGATGTGTTTGAATTGTGAAAAACAAAAGAGAATTGTGAAATGGGTATCAAATTTTTAATTAAGAAATAATTCGATTGTGAAATCAATTCCATTAGCTAGAGTTAGGAGAAAGCTCTCTATGGACACCTAGATCACCTTAATCAGATGTTAGATAAAGAAATGGGGCCCTGTTGCTATTAAATGACAACAACAAAGTTATCAAAAATGCACAATGTACCGTGACACATGGCACAAAGGCATACAAGCCATAACGCATGTTTGATAAGCCATGGCGCACGCCTTCATTTTGTACAATTTTTATTGTTTCCATATTTTATGCAAATGCTTTAAATTGTCAAAGATCTCATGCTTTTGCATATATATAATGACTCTGATATTGAATTGTAAAAGTTTATTGAAATGTTTTAACTTTGAAAGACTTAGAATCCTAAATTATAATTTTGCAAACTTGGTAATCATATTTTGGGGGATAACCCCTTGATTACTCTAAATTTTAGAGTTAATTAGCGATTGGTAAAGGGGATTTTGCATACGACTTCATTCTTAGACAATTTTGGAGGCATTTTGAGCTTTGAATCCACGTTGGTAAGCTTCTTAGACATCCTCCCTCTCTTCTATGTGAATTGTCATTAGATTTGTGTAAGGTTGGGGCTCGATTTCATTTTCTTTTGGGTTTTGATTAAACCCATTGGCTTAGTTAATGTGTTGAGGAGTTAAATCAAATTTCTAAACCTAGGTTTGATGATTTTATAGTGATTTGAGATTTTTTTTTATTGGGGTTTGGACGAGCCCTAAGTAAAATTTAGGAGTTTGGGAGCAATGTGCGTGAAAATTTATGCTTATCTAAGTGATTGGGTATTAAATGGAATTAATTTAGTGTATTGGAAGTGTTAATGGTGTTAAAGTGAAAGTTTGAGTATAGTGGATACCCAAAATTAGGTGAAAAAGGGGTTATTTAGAGTTGTAATTAATAATAGGTGTTTAATATTGTAAATTAAAATATTGATCATGTGTTGTTGTGCAAATAGATATTTGTGAAATGGGTAACTAAATAATCTAGTTCTTTTACTTGCATATTTGAGTAGTTATGGGTTTGCAAAATTATAATTATGTATTATTATGAAAAATTGAATTATGTATGATTTGCTAGTTTTGGAAAACTTGTGAGAAGTGGCATTGAATTAAAGTTTTACTCTATATATAAAACCTTTTTTTTGTATTTTTGTATAAATTGCAAATCAAATACAAACATGACTTGTTTATGATCATTTCTTGTGAATGATATGTAATGTTGGCATTGTTTGAGCATGATCATTGTGAAAGGGTGGGAGTTCACCTTAGAGTTTTTAGGAGATATCTGTATGAAATTTATATGGTACACTAGCATCGTGGAGGCCCTAGTGCATAGTCTTATTATTGTTTGAAAGTCCTAGTACTATCTGAGATAGATTAGGCATATAACACTTTGGATATTCAAGGAAAGGGGAATCTATGGTCCATAATGGGCTAAGGCGCCTTTAGTTAAGGCTGCCTCCCATAATTAGTGAGCTTAGACCAGTTCAATCATATGGACTAAGTTCTGTTATGTCGTTAGCCCACATATTCAATCGAAAGTAACACGAAAGGCATAAGGTCGAGAGTGTTGATCATGCATTATATAGAATGTTATATGAAAACATGTGTTTGAAATGTATCCGATGACTTGTTTTACTTGCCACTTCACACAATCATATACTATTCTAGTAGGCATGTGGTTAGATTATATTATTTGGTTATTGAGTCCTCAACTCACTCCCGTGGTTATATTTTATATGTGAAGGCTCTAATAGGGGTAAAGGAAAGGAAGGTGCTACTGAGATTTGAGAAGCTTAAGTTTGTATTGTCCTCTCTTTCTCCTTTTTGTGCAATTGTAACAAATGATATGTATTAATTATGCCAACTTAGGGATCATACATTGATTTTGGGTTGACTTGCATGATATTGTGTAATTAGGGGTATCTTGACCTAGAGTGATGTATTCATGGAAATGTTGTTAGGGGTCGAGATGCTAATAGAAGTGGTGTTATTATGATGTTTGGTATATGTGTGGATGGCCATGAGATGCTTATTTTGAGCTTTGTGCACACCTTTTGATATATGTGAAATTGGGGTTTTAATGGCCAAAATATGTTTGAAATGCAATGGTTGATGTATAACTGTTCAATTAGGTTGTTTATGATCTATTTGAGTTAATTCAAGTAGTTGTAAGGTTATTGACACTAGGTTAGTGAGTTTGGACATCCATGTGGTTGTTTGAATTGAAAACGATCAATTTCGTGCTTAGGTGTCCAACTTTTAAATGGTTTAATGTATGGTTGTGAAACTAGTGCCAATAACTATATGGTTCTAAAGGCTACATATGAACACTTGAATTACTCAAATCCAATGTAAGATAGCAAAACAACACGCTCTAAAAGTTGATCCTGAAGTGCTATCTTGCACTGCAATGCACTATACAAAGAGAGGATTGTCCTCTTTATGCCATTCGCCATGACAGATAGCACATGCGTTGCAGTAAAAGAGCAGTTTGGGCCTTGTTTAAATAGCCCTCTTCAATGTTTGTATGTGATAATATTTGGTTTCTATGCTTTCGTTATCTATTTATACTTGTTTTAATATATTATTTGAGCTCAAACATCATCTCAAAAAGGGTTTTTTAAGATTTCAATCTTTTAAACTATTCTTTTAAAACCCTTGTATTGTGATAATATTATATAATGAATTATTTAATTCTAATTATTATAAAGGTGTTACATGTCTCATGTTCTGTGTTTTGTTAATGTCAAGACAGATATCTTTGATCATCGTCTTTGATTCGTCCAACGCCAAACACTGTTGTTAATAGCGAATGTTCTAGTGTCATCATCAAGGTTCAATCCGCAACCCTCGGATTGCTGTTATTATCCCTTGCTAATTCATAAGTATTGTTTGGGATCAGACTGCAGATATTGACTAAGATCAAACTATCACTGCCTAGCCAAAGTCAGTTAAGATTGAGTCGCCACCCTTAATAAGAATTGAACTGTTGACATTGAATAAGATTTTAATTAAAGACATCATTAGAATTGCTCTTAAATTCAAATATAGAATTTGAAATTCAAAATTTTATTCAAAATCAAAATAAAGTATTTTAATATTATAATTTAAAATTTTGAATATCATCAAAACAAAAAAAATAGGATTTATAAATTTCAAATATGAGATTTTAAATATGAGATTTCAAGTTCAAATTTTTAACCTGAATTCACCCATTTAAACACAACTTAACTTCATTTATAATGCATAAGTGAGAAGGAAATTAAAGCTTTTGCAATACATGTCAAATGTAAACGGAATGATTATATTATGAAAATTTTAAAACGAAAAAAAAAGTAAGAATGAGCGTATAAATTAGTGTAAGTTTAAGAAAATTTAGTGTAATTTTATATGAAATCTTATTTTAAGAAAGCGAAAAAGTTTGACTGACTATGCAATTACTATCTGACCCCACTTAATAAAAAAATACTTACTTTTCATAAGACCATTAGGTCTTCCATGTGAATTAGAGTTATAAATTAAACAAAGCATAATTATTAATGTGATTAAATAATAAGAAATTAAGAATGCATATTCTTTAAGTGGGGAATCTTCCTTGGGAGAATAATACACAATTACACATATAGTGGTGGGTCTAAGTACAACCGGATTTTGTAAGTATTGGACAAGCGAGCCACTTCCCACACCACACGAACATTTATATATAGAAGTGAAAAAAATAATTTATTTTAATTATTTTACAAATATGTGAAAAAAACTAAAAATTATTGCTTAATTTCTTATTAAAGAACAGTTCAATATTTTAAATATTACAATTTTGAATACTAATCAATTACAAATGATTATTTAATTTGTAACATTGATCTTTATCGTGTGTTTGTAACCATGTAATAATTTGTACTATTTATAATATTGAATTATATTCATATAAAGAACAAAATTTAAATTTTTTTAATAATTTTATTCTAAGAAGCCTTGATCTTGAATGCAACTGCCTCCGCTCCTTTTCTTCCCTTGATAGAGAAAAAAGAGTTAAAAAAAGAAATTAAGAAAGCTTTCAACGAAATTATGTGAAAGTGGATTACAGTGAAGCATATGATGACCCCACAAGTTTTCACCATGTAACCATTGCTCTCATGTCCCCATTTTTCAACTTGTCCCTTTTTCCTTTGACTTATTAAGGTGATTATTTTATCCTATTTATAATTATTTTTAATATTTTATTAAAATTGAAAAAACCTTTAACTTTTGTATAAAAATTTAATAAATTTTTAATTTTATTTTTATTAAATATATTTACTTTTAAAATAAGATACTCTAGTATTCAATAATCTTCTTAATATTTAATAAAGACAAAAAGATGAAGAGAGATAAAATAATTATTGATGTGTATCATAAAAAGAATTAAAATATATATTTTTTGTGTGCTATAAATAGAACCCAAAGAATAGTTCTCTTCTTATTCTTAAAAAGCACAAAGAAGATTTCTCATCACAATCGCTCAAATAAAATATATAATAATTTTTTTTATTACTAATATAATATTTATCCTCACAAGATTGGGAGGAATGATCGATTGCATCTTTGTTTTTTATTATCTAAAGGTGTGCAATCTCATTTAAAATAGAGTCAGACATTTAATATAAACATATTTTTAATTTGAATTTAAATTTCAATTTGTTATTTAAAATAGAGTCAGACATTTAATATAAACATATTTTTAATTAGAATTTAAATTTCAATTTGTTATATTGTGAGAGGCTTGTTCATTTCCCTAAATTCAACTTTTATTGATAATTTACACCTTTACTATAATTATATGTAGTGAAAGTACAATTGAATTTCAAGATTATATAATAAATTAAAAACGCAATAACTTGACCTTGATTAACTTCATAAAAATAATGATTAAGTTTAATAATTAAAATATTTATCATAATAAAAGTCGGAATATTTTACGTACAGTATATATTTAAAATATATATATGGCTTACATTTTTTTTAAATTTTTTGAAATATATATGAGCTTACCAAAAAAAAAAAGTCACCGTACACTTAAATAAAAAATTTAAATTTTTTTTAATAGAACACACTCCATCAACTTAAATATATAGTTTTCAAACAAAAAAAATTAGTTAGAGAATATTTAGGTGCAAATTTAAAATCAGATTTAGATATAAGATGTTTATATTTCCAAAAAAAAATTATATATTTTTAACTGAATCATATTTCCAACAATTCTATGTTTATCCTTATTTAATAAGGTGTCTAAATTGGAAATAATTATTGATTATATTTTTAATCAAGAATTTTTTTTAAAAAAATTTCATTAATTGCACTTTAAAAAAATCCAAAATCTCATATATTTTTTAACATTTTACCGAAAAGGAAAAGTCATATATTTTTAATAGGAGAAAGCAAAAATTATGCTGTTGTGTGTGGACGCGTATGCATATTGCATAATGAAGAAAACAGTGATCGAAACATCTTACCAACATTGACCACACATAAAATGGGTATCCATCACTCCAATGATAAAAGCCAGCACTTTGGTACATTGACAATGAAAGGTTTCATATTTTATAGACCTTGATCATTGCTACATTAACATATTCATATTTAAAATATAATTAATCTTGTTCTTACACAGTAAAAATTAACTCTTATTTTTTACAATTTATAATTTGCTTATTTTATACTTATTATTTCAATGCATGTACCAAACATGAGTTTTTCGCCAAAATAAAAAAAAAATCTTTCAGCAAATAAAAGTTAAAATTTGCAATAAATTTTTGTTGAGTTTAATTTTCTTAACTAAAACAAAAGTGACTAATCCAAATTCAAGTTTATTTGTAATTGTAATGCAGCATACTTTAATGAAAAATTAAGTTAAGTATTTAAAGAAAAAAGTGTATGCATATATATGAAACAATTTTTTGTTAGCACTATTTAAGTGAAGGGTATTTTAATGAAAATGTAAAATTGGCAATATTTTTTTTGAGTTTTAAATTAACTAAAATATCAGTGACTAATCCAAATACAATTTTATCACTAACTTTAGTGAAGGGTATTTTAATGAAAAAAATAAAAATTGGACAAAGTTAAGAATTTCAAAAAAGAAAGTAGATATCTTTGAAATTTAAGCAACATTTGACAAAGTGTTTATTTAGTCTCTCTAAAATAATAAGTTTTTAAAATAAAATACGTAAAAAATTAAAATAAAAAAAATCAAACACAAGATTGAAACCATGCATAAGAAAGGGTTTTGCATTACAAGACAACACATATACACGAAGATTCCTTTTTGATTGATAATAAATAATGATTAGCATGCTAGGCAAAGCCTTGATCCCCATCTTACAATGATGATTGACCATTAATATTAATATAAGATATTATATAATTAATGTCTATATTACAGAAGGACTCTTTTGTTTTTGTGTGTTTGCATAACACCAAAAGAATATAGCCATAAATAAAGATGACCCCAAAATATTATAATCATGCCCATGTAATGATGGTCAAACAAGTTGTGCTTTTCATACAAGTTTCTCATTTAATTTTTCCCATGCCATTGTCCTTCCCTAACTACTTGATTTAAATTTTTTGTTCGACATGTTCTTTTGAAATAGATCCAAATCATTTGAATTCAATTTATTATTTCTTTTTTTATGTCATTTATATCCCTTTTGTTTGAAGGCAGTAAGTATAAAATTGTCATTAAATTAAACCTAGATTAAATTTAACATCCATTTGATTCATTTCAAAAGACAGTTTGAATAAAATATAAAACATACTTCCTTTATTAAAAAATATAAAATATTTTTAATCAAATCTCACTTCAATAAAGTAGTTATTTATTTTTAAACTAACCTTATATTTTTACATTTATTCTTTTTTAATATGATATTTTATTTTATAATAAATATAAATAATTTATTTAACATGAGTACTTAAAAAAAAGGTAATCATTACATCTTAAAAGACTAAAAATGTCATATATTTTTGAATATGCAATCTCTTAAAAAATGTTTTACACTTTTGAATGGAGAGAGTATGTACTAATTTAATTTAATTTAATTTAAACAAGTTAAATCTATTTTTTTTTGAGGCATTTGACTATTTCTAATACTAATAGTGGGCTGTTTCTTTCCCTTTTTTTCCCCCCAAAAAGCCATATTTTCGGTTGAATTTGCCACTTTTTTTTTTCTCTTGAGAATCGTATGAAGTTGCAATTTTTTTCCCTCTATTGGTTGGTTTTTTTTGGTTTTTGGTTTGAGCTGTGGATGTTCACGTCATGCTTGGGGCTCATTTTTAATTTTTTGTTAGGGCCCACCCAATATATCGTTTATAAATAGATACAATAAATTATGTGAGTGGGTAAGTTATAGAGCCCCCACATTAATTATATTTGATGCCTCAATCAGTCAAGATAATTTTTCTCTAAATTATTGTCACGAGGTCCTCACAGAGGAATATGCTACGCATACCTCACACATCATAGGTATCGTCTTTTAATAAGCATCACTAAGTTTGACTAAGAAGTAAGGGTCTGTTTGACAATTTATTTTAAACATAATTTTTTATTTTTTAAAATAAAAGAATAAAAAATTTTATTTGGTAATTTTAAAAAGTATTTTAAAAAATAAAAATAAAATATTATTTTAAAGAATAGAAAAATAAAAATAACGTTTAGGTGTTTTGATATTATTATTTTGAGAATAAGGGAGAATGAAAAAATAATTATTTTTATTATTTTTTATTCTCAAAATATGTTTTACAAAATATCAGTTCTTAAAATAATAAAATAAAAATAGTGGCAAACAATTCCTAAATCATCCAATCCAACTTTTCACAATTATTTAACTTTAAATTTTATCTTGATTACTATATGTAAGTATGAACTATTTAATTTCTTTAATTTAAATTGATAAAAACACTATCTGGCTCTTAAAATTAAAAATATGAATTTGAAGTCTTTCCATTTTCCAAGATAAATTCCATTGTTTGCAAGTCTTACAATTTCTATTAATATATCTTCCACAGTATGTTAATTTTACAGATCTTCGACTTTTTTGACTACTTGTTAATTGTCAATTAATGTTCATCTCCATTAGGATATGTTTTAGAATTGGTAAAAAAAAAAAAGCCTTGTATGAGAAAATTAATATTCCCTTCATTAAAAAATATAAAATATTTTTTAAAAAATTGTATATTCATTCTGGTGTTGAAAATCTCAAGTCTATCTTATTTCTCTAATTTTGTTCTTTTGAAATTAAAAAAATTTTAATAAAGACTTTTGGACCATACTTATTTAAATTCACAACCTTTAAATTTTTAAAATTTCACTACAGTTTTGAGGTACTAATTTGATATTAAATATATGAGAGGAATGAGAAATTACCATCATTTAAATTAATATAAGAATTCTTTATTTTATTTATTTATTATTTTATTTCACTTGTTAATTTACTTATTAAATATTATTCATTGCTTACTTAACTTGTTTCCATTTTAAATATTTAATTCATTTTAAGATAATTTGTTGGTTCCTATATTGCATATGGTTTATTTACTTGCAAACAATTATCCATTATTATACTTTATTTATTTATTGCTCTACTTCATTTGTTTATTGTTAGATTTTTTACTTGATTTTGTTTTTAAAAAAATGAATAAATAAATTAGGATAATTAATAATATTTTATAAATAAATAAATAAATACAGTAGGACAGTTTTTTTTTAATTTAATATTAAATTAATATTTTAAATTGTAATAAAATTTTAAAAATTTAAAAACTTTTAATTTAAATAAATCTTGTCCAAAGCTCATGGTTGGAATTCTCCTCTCAAAGTTTCTCTTTCTTGCTGTCCCAGTGTCTGACTTGATTTCTCTCTCACGGTTTCGCTGGAACCTGTCTGAGTCTCTGAGAGAGAGAGAGAGAGAGAAAGAGAGAGAGAGTTTCCGTATTCTGCAGTGTACAACACCTCACTATCCCATCTTTAAACAGTATGGTCTGGTCTTTTTCAACTCTCGCCCGACATGAATCGTAATAAGTAATAACCCAACAACAGAAATTCAACGTCAATTAATACACCCAACAAATCCTTAATCCCACTTCAAAACAAGTTATTAATTAATATGCCATCTTTATTAATTAATATATCATCTCTCTATATAATGATCCGTATTAAATTATGGAATACTCTCTCTCTCTCTCTCTCTCTCTTTTGGTGTCATGTTTTAGTTTACAAAGGTGAGGTTTTTCATTTTTGTTGAACCATCCCCACCAAGATGATGAGACAATGATGAATTTCATCTTCTAATTAGCTAATACAGCACCACCCAGCTGGAACTCGGAGAAATATCACTTCAATTTCATGAAAATCAATCAATGGCTATGCTTTGTCAGTCCAGTGTTTCATTTGAAAAGCGATAGATGATGAAAAATGATTTATTTTTATTTTTTCGACGGGAAAATGTATTCTTTTAAATAAAATTTAACTTAATTAATTTAAAGAGAAGAGGCCAGGTTCATGATGGATGGGTTTTCTCTCTGTGTATGAGAGACTCGACTGGACTCAACTGTTCCGCTCCTTGATGCTTCTTTTTGCCGTTCAGGGCTCTGAGTGACAGAAACAGCCAGTTTCAGAAAACCAACAAATTTTTCTTATCTCATTCATATCATAATTCTCTCTCTCTCACAACTTGCCAAAATATTTTACAACTGTGTTCGATTCAGGGTGATAATTACTCCATGGTGCTATTCCAGGTCTTTTATGGCTCTTGAAGCTTCACGCAGAGCGATAATAGACGCTGGACCACTTGGTTTAATGCAATTCTTAGCCCTTTTGGTTTGACTTTATTCAACTTTATGAGTTTTTCCCTCTGGCTTACCCAAATTACTGTTAGGTTTCCGCCAATTTTCGCCTGCAAGTTGGATTGTATGTTTGTTTTGGTTGAGCCGAGGCTCATACTAAGCCTTTAAGTGGGTCAATTTTGCCAGAATGTCTGTGAATCGGAAGCTCTCTGGGTTAAATGGCAGGATGCCACCGAGTTCCAAGTCGGGCAAGTCAAATGAAGCCTTGCATGAGTCTAATTCTTCGCTCAGGAAATGCAAGAAGAAGAAGCCCTTTTTCGTGTGGGTTTTTCTTGGTGTTGTTGCGGTGGGAATTGTGTGGTTCTTCTTCGTCAGTTCTCACAGTGACTCATGGATGTTGAGGAAGGACAAAAGGCTGGGTGATTGTGAAGAGAGAGCTCGAATCTTGCTACAACGTCACAATATCAGCAAAAAGCAACTTCGTGCTTTCGTTTCCTTGTTCTCTGCATCAGATCAGGTACTATGTTTATGCATTTTTACCTCCTTTCTTCAAGAAACTGCACTTTCCGCTTCTCTCTCCATTTTCTCGATTCATTTCTTAATGCGTCTGGATTGCGTGCACTTGCACGCCGTGCATCTCCTCAAAAAGACGCTGTTTTGGGAGATGCCGATCCTAACTTAACTTCTTTCTAGCGGCTCCGTTCATTGCTCTTCTTTCGTAATTCCTTTGCTTCTTCTCCAATGAAGAATTGTTATGTTGTTTTGTGTATAAATAAGTAGTATGAGGCGCTAGGGGAAGGATTTGCAATCCTATCGTCTGCTACGTACGGACAAGGTCTCCATCGGTGATGCCAATCACAGAGGCACCAGACAAAGTGAAAAATAGCCAGTAGAAATAGACGCCTTGATGCTCCGCTGCATCGAATTGATATGCTTCCATTGTTGGGAGTAGTGGAGCGTGCACCCCCAAACACAATGGCTGACAATATACCAAAATGGGGAGATGCACCATGGTCACTTCTTTGATAAGTGCATGCGATTCTGTGCCTTAACGCGAGGTCTATTGATAAGAGTCTGATTAGTCGGCTTCTACCATACTGACTGTTCTTCCGGTAGAAGCCTATTGTTAGATTAATTCAATTGGAATGCAAGGGTATACATCGTCCTTCCGTATGATGGTTTGTGATGTTTTGTATGTGAGGAATTTAATTGCCAGTACTTCTGAAAACCACTTCAAACACGGCTGGATATAAGGAACATGAAAAGTTTTAACAATGATATGCAGTACAAAATGTGTTGAATAATTAAGGGATGATGACTTGTCTATTTCGAGCTTAAATTTACTATTAGGAGTTTCCGAGTACTTGGGAAATCTAGAAACCCACTAGGGCCACACAATTTTTCCTAGGATTAACTTATATATTAAACACTTCAATTGTTCCCCCCTCCCCCGTAAAAAACAAAATGAAACACTTTAATATCTGAAAGTTCCATGATATTCTCTCACTTGATGTCTTACGAGCAATTGGTGCTTCGTTTTAGAGATGCATGTGATTAGCATAAAAAAGTGATGCTTTCTTTTCCCGCCCTCTATTTCACTAGTCTATAATGCAGATGTTATCCCAATGTATTGGCGAAAGAAGAGTACAAAAGCTGTTAAGCAGTGACCTTGGCAGTACTCTGCAGATGGTATTTTCAGAGAATAAGGAGTTTCAAAAGGAGCATACAAGTGTCCCAGGCCAAGTTGAACTTATAGAACAATGCCCAGTTCTCAATGATTCTGTTCAGACAAACCTGAAATCATTACTGCTAGTGGAAAAAACTGTATCATTGGCCTCATACTCTGCTATCATGTCCAATTTGATCAATAATTTGTTTCTTGGAAAGGTAAACTCTTAGCTATAGCTGAGTGTGATCTGTCATAACCAGAAGTTCCATAGTTTAAACTGCTGCTTCTTTGTCAAATAGCTTGTGCCTATAAACTATCATTAATTATTATTCCCATTTCCTATTACTAAACCCATTGAAGAGTATGTGTCATGTGTTACTGGATGGAGTCCCAAAAGCATGGCTATTGAGCCTTAGCACTGTTGCTTATTATTCCTTGTAAAGTTCACTAGTTTGCTGACTCAAGGTGAGGCATGGTATTGTTAATCATGTGTTATATGGATCCATTGGTACCTTTTAATACACAAAAGGTCAGATGAATCTGTAGAATTGCCTGACCAGCAATGTGACTTTCTTTCTAGCTCAATAAGCGGCATAATACATTCTTGTGTTATTGGCAAAATTGGTAGAATAAATGGAAGAATTTGAAGCATGATAAAAGACAGAGTAGTATAACAAAAAACAATCGCATGTCGTTTGAGTTTAACCTTAACAAATCTGATTCCTTTGTAGACACACATGTATGGGTTTTATGAGGTTAGCTTTTGTTATGGGTGTTCCAAATAATGGATTACTCTGTTAAATGTGGTTATACCATGGTACAATTTGTACATCCATCAAATGTTGCATTCTAGCACTCATTTTTTGTTATAATAGATTTAGCATTTCTTTCTTGTTCATGTTGAAACAACTGTGTCTTCATTCTATAATATAATGAACATACTTCTGGCTTTACAGGACATTGTGCAGTCATGGGTATTGGAGTTAGCTGCAATTCAAGGTTATCTGACTTTGTCTATAGGATGCTCGTGGATTCTTGTTGGAATTACAATTTGTTGCAGATTGGCTGGCTTTCCTTTATTTTGGAATCAGGAGCTGGTTTCACAGCCCAAAGCATTGCAACATTCTGCTGGGCAAAATTCAAAGGGTGCTGGGAGGTGGAGGAAAAAGTTTTTAGTTACATTTGTGTTACTTGGAATAGTTGTGTCCATTTGGTTGTTCTGGCACCTGAATAACGATATTATGCTGAGGAGAGAAGAAATGCTTATTAATATGTGTGATGAGCGAGCTCGCATGCTGCAGGATCAGTTCAATGTGAGCATGAACCACGTTCACGCTTTGGCTATTCTTGTGTCCACCTTTCACCATAGTAAACATCCATCTGCTATTGATCAGGTAGTGTACTCCTCCCCATTTGGTTCTTGAGGCACATTGAAATGGTTAAATGTCAGTTCTTACCCAATTCTATGTGCTCCTCCCCATTTAGCTGTGGTGGATGTATGTGTCTTTGCAGTCTTAAACAACGAACAATATGGGATAGTTTGTGTGAGAGGAGGGAAAAGTGATTCTCACTCATCCGTAAATCTTGTGGAATGGCATTGAATATCCTTTCTCTTTTGGAGGCAATTTAACACACAAAATTATAACGAAGGGAATGTGACAGGAAGAGAAAAGAAGGAAGCTGAAAAGTATGAACATGATCGTGAATGGGAAGGTTTCGGGTTATGTCATAGGTAGGGACAGATTGAAAACGAAAATTGTGTGGGTTCTTTTTTTGTCGCTTTTAAGGAACTATATATATGCTTTATTATTTTAATGTATGATTTTTTAATATTCATTATTGAATTTTTAAAATAATTTTATAAATTGAAAAAGTTCATTAAATATTAATTACGTATAATCATATAGAAATTTTGAAAAATAAAAAGTATATATACATATATTAGTTTTACGAAAATAACTAATAAAAAAATACATACTAAGTTAATTTTTTAATAACTTGAGATAATTTTCATGATGTAGATTTTCAATAAGCTAATAATTAATAAAATAATTTTTTATGTAACAATATATATAGGGCTTTGTTTTGTGGAGGAGGGTGGTGGTGGAGATGAATCCTGTCAAAAAGCTTTAAAAATCAAAGAAGCAACGGTCAACTAATTGGTCCGATTCTAGTGTGTGCCTCTAACTCCACAGGAGCCTTTATTACCGTTCCTATCATCGCTATGGTATAGCTACTGGAGGGTAGGGTGTATGTTGGCTCAAGATGATGAACACATAAGAAAAGGGGCATATGGAGATTATTTATTTGTAAAGTCAGGAAAATAGTCAGCATTTGATGTTTGAGCATTAATGAACAAGTGGAATTGTGGATGTTATTAAGGAATTTGTTCAAACTCATTCCTAGTTGCCTAAAACATAGCTGACCCCTCTGTCTTGTTAGTCCACAGACCATGTCACCTAGACGTTAAATTTTTTTTCTTCTCTCCACTTCTTAGTTACTTTTCTTGTTGTAATCTTGACATGAATTCAAAATAAGAAAAAATACAAAGAGAAGGAAAGTTAATCTTGAGGCTTCTTATATTCTTCTGTAGAAAACTTTTGGTGAATATACGGAGAGAACAGCATTTGAGAGGCCACTAACAAGTGGTGTTGCTTATGCTATGAAAGTTCTCCACTCTGATAGGGAGCATTTTGAAAAGCAGCATGGGTGGACAATTAAGAAAATGGAAACTGAGAATGAAACACTTGTCCAAGATTGTATTCCGGAAAATCTCAATCCTGCCCCCATTCAAGATGAATATGCTCCTGTGATATTTGCTCAAGAAACTGTTTCCCATATTGTATCGATTGACATGATGTCTGGAAAGGTTTGGCGTTCTCACCTTGTTACCCTTGTTTAATTTCCTTACTTTAAGCAGAACTCAGGCAACCATCTGAAACTTTATTTCACGTTTCTATGAATGTTCTTACTATTAATTTCTCATAAGAGGAGGAAAACTTGTGTTTAGTTATCTCACAGATAGATCCTTTACTCTTTTGTCTTTAATTTTTCTCTATTCAATTTGGCAGCATTGAAATTTTTAATCATTTACTATTACTATTACTATTAATCTTGTTTTTATTATATGGGGCTGAACTTGCAAAATAAATTATACCTTAAGCTTTATGTTACATATTTATCTTTAAAAGGAAAAAGTTAAATGGTGGGATGAAATAATAATGAATTAATAATGAAATTTCACATTTTGGCAGCAATAGGATGACTGCAAGCACTGGAATTTCCCTGTGTGGATGTAACTAGAGTCTCTTGTGCATATACATGCATAGACAGTTTAAAAATTTGTTGCTTAACATAGATTTTAATGAACACAGTAAAATAACGGTAGAAATATTCATTTTTTTAATGCGTACTGATTATCAGGTCTTCTTGGTTCGTATAAATTCATGCTTGTCATAGATTGAAAAGAGACAATAAGGAACAATTATGTATAGAATTGTGAATTAAATTGTTTGATTGTGTTGTTGTCTATCTGTTTAGTTTGTTACTGTTATACAGGAAGACCGTGAGAATATCTTGCGAGCAAGAGCAACTGGAAAGGGAGTTCTAACATCTCCTTTCAAACTACTGAAGTCCAATCACCTGGGTGTTGTCCTTACATTTGCTGTCTACAATGCTAATTTTCCTCCTAATGCTACACCAGAGCAACGCATTGAAGCTACTGTTGGGTATTTTATACAAGAATTTCCCCCAAATTGTTAATAATTAATATTCATATTTTTATTTATAAGCTAGTGTAGTTCATATGTTAGTCTATTTCTAGGTACTTGGGTGCTTCCTATGACGTTCCATCACTGGTGGACAAGCTCCTGCATCAACTTGCCAGCAAACAAACCATTGTTGTAAATGTTTATGATACAACAAATGCATTTGTGCCTATCACAATGTATGGTACTGATGTTGTTGATACTGGGTTACTACATATAAGCAACCTGGATTTTGGGGATCCTATGCGAAAACATGAGATGCATTGCAGGTTTGCTTTCGCCCTACTCAATGGGACAATGTTTAGTCCTAGAGCTTCATATAAGCTGAATTTTGTTTATTTGTTTTTCTATTTGTTCATTATTTCTTTTCCAGGTTCAAACACAAGCCTCCATTACCTTGGACAGCAATCAATGCATCAGTTGGTGTACTTGTTATTACTTTGCTTCTTGGTCACATTTTTTATGCAGCAATCAGTCGAATAGCAAAAGTGGAGGATGACTATCGTCAAATGAGGGAGCTCAAGTTTCGAGCTGAAGCTGCAGATGTAGCAAAATCTCAGGTTCATTGTATTTCTGTGGCAGTTGGTTTTTCATTTTCAGCATAATTTTGAGGCTGATGACAAGATGATTTGTGATTTGATTTTCTCAGCTGATGGCAACATGGATTTTCTTTTATCTATCTTAAATATAATTATAATTCCTGCTATGACCTCTGTATTTTGATTTCCCTTTTTTGTAGTTTCTGGCAACAGTTTCACATGAGATTAGGACTCCAATGAATGGTGTTTTAGGTAATTTAAAATATTAAAGAACTTGATGCTATGTTAGCTACTTCCCAATTCATTGAGCGTTAGTAAAATTCAACTTTTCTAATCATTTTCAGGTATGCTGCAAATGTTGATGGATACTGAACTAGATGAAAGCCAGATGGATTATGCTCAGACTGCTCACATGAGTGGTAAGGATCTCATATCAGTGATAAATGAGGTTCTTGATCAGGCTAAGATTGAGGCAGGAAAGCTTGAACTTGAAGCTGTAGAACTTGATCCACGTTCTATTCTAGATGAGGTTCTTTCACTTTTCTCTGGAAAATCTAATGAAAAAGGAATTGAGGTGAATATTCATGCTTTCGACTACCTTATTTTTGTTCGTCAAGTAATGGTTGGATATTAACTCTTACATAAACTTGGTTCTGTATTCTTTTGGGTGAGTACAGTTGGCTGCTTATGTATCCAACCAGGTGCCAGAAGTTGTCATTGGTGATCCTAAACGATTCCGGCAAATAATAACTAATCTTGTTGGGAATTCACTTAAGGTCTGCTATGTTTCATGCTGCACTTTAATTTTTTGGGCTTTCATGCTTACTATTCGAATTTTGGTTGCCAGAAACATCTCTCCAATGTAGACGACAATTTTCTCACCCTTTCTGTTTACAGGGATATTATCTGTGAACACTGGCCTACATATTAGATCAATTAATCTATTCTCATTGAAAAATTGTTTTCTTGTACATGATTTTTGACCATTTACTAAGTTTACTTGGGAGATCAAAGTTGAGTAAATGAAGAAATGTTGCATTTTCCATTATCTTGGGGATGCCATTTTCTCTGAGTGTTTCTTTATGACATTTTTAATTCACTGTTATTTGGCATTGGCTTTTGTAGATATTTTATTTAACTTGTCTCTGTTCCTCTTGTTACCCTCACTATTTAGATTTTAGGGATTACATTTCATTAATTTTGCTGCACACCAGCTTACTTTGTTGACACCCATAAAATCTCACTTTAATTATTGGTTCACTATCTCTATTCATTTATTTATCTGTTGAATTCCAGTTCACTCATGATAAAGGACATGTATTTGTATCGGTTCATCTGGCAAATGAAGTAAAGAGCCCACCTCACATTATGGATGTAGTTCTGAGTCAAGGGTTCCAGGACATGTCAGACAGAACCTATAATACATTGAGTGGGTTTCCTGTTGTTAATAGATGGAAAAGCTGGGCAAATTTCAAAAAGTTAAGCAGTATGAATCTGATGAATGACCCTGGAGTGATTCAATTACTAGTGACAGTCGAGGATACAGGTATAGGAATTCCTTTGGATGCACAAAACCGCATATTCACCCCTTTTATGCAAGCTGATAGTTCCACCTCACGAACATATGGTGGGACTGGCATAGGACTGAGCATTAGTAAATGCTTAGTAGACCTTATGAGAGGAGAAATTGGATTTGTCAGCGAACCTGGAATTGGCAGTGCGTTTTCTTTTAGTGCAACTTTCAGGGCACCAAAAGCCTCATCTGTGGATACAAAGCGGCAGCAGTGCAACCCTTTTGTTTCAAAATTTCAAGGTTTGAGAGCACTTGTGGTGGATAGAAGAAAAATCCGTGCTGAAGTTACTAGATATTATCTGCGGAGGATTTGGGTGTCTGTGGATATTGCTTATAGTCTTAACTCAGCACGCTCTTATCTATCCGGTTCTTCCAACAAGAGGTAATATTGCATTTGCCATTTCAATTTATATTAAGGTCATCTGAATTTGTAAAAACAATAATTGACATTCGAGCACCACCAAAGCACATTAAATGAGTATTATTGTTCCAAAGTACCATGCGAGGTACCACTAGGGAATTTAGTGAATGAGTCATTTACTAAACATATAATTGTAGAATACAGATTATCTGTATCACATGATCACTGGAGAGGAGAAAGGAGCAATTTGCAAAATAAATTAAGATACTATGTTCAAACTGTTGCATGTTTCAGATGAGAAATGAAGATTGTATGATACTATGATTTTTTTTGGTGGTCTAAAAAACATTGTTTATTTTTTGAAAAGTGGGAATTTTTTTTTGAGCAGAGGAGGTGATATGGTTACTTTTGTTTTGCCAAGTAAACAAAAGTTTTTAGTTTCTGGAAACATGCTTTATAACTTCATAAGTCAATATTTGAAAATTTTGTACTGGTGAATTAGTTGCTGTGAAATATTTTGCTAAATATTACTTTTTCTGTTTTCCCAGTAATTCTCAACAGTGGGAAATGATTCTGATAGACAAGGATGTTTTGGATAAAGAAAGTAGTCTATTGTATGTCATCGAGAAACAGAGGAAGAATGACGTCAAAAGAGACCCGAAAAGTTTTCCCAAGATTTTTCTCTTGGCAAACAACCTTAGTACTGATGAACGTGGCAAGCTAAAATCTGTTGGTGTTGTAGATGATATACTAATGAAACCTCTTTGGTTTAGTTCTTTGATTTCCTACTACAGAAGGAAAGAACCAAACCTTGGGAACTTGCTAAGACAGAAACATATTTTGGTGGTTGACGATAATGCAGTGAACAGAAAAGTAGCAGAAGGCATGCTACGAAGATATGGGGCAAAAGTAACTTGTGTGGAGGGTGGCAGGGCTGCTTTGAAGATACTTAAGCCACCGCATAATTTTGATGCTTGTTTCATGGATCTCCAAATGCCAGAAATGGATGGGTAATTGATATGTCTTTTCTTAATCTCTTTGATGATTCTTTCAGAATGCAAGACACTGTAGTTGCCATTTGTACTGGAGAAATCATGTATGCATATTAATGCATAATAATTTAACTAGCTTTATGCAAGAAATCAGCATGTACATGATATCTTTTGCAAATACCTGCTAGCTAGAATATTTTAACTGGGACTTGTTCTGTTGAGCCTGACTGCTGCACTATTGACCTGTAAAGCTATCTACATAATCAATGACCTGCGGGATTGAACATATCATGTAATTCATCTGTGACTTAATTGTATTTAGAAACTTAATATAACCACTTCTTTTGGAAATGGTATCAGTGATTTTCAGTATGTAATTTAACTTAATGTTGATAGGTGATTTGTCTCAGATCATTAGAGACCCTTTTTGGTTAGGGAAGTTGATATTTCTGCTTGCTTTTCTTCGTATGATCTCATGGAGCAAGATTCTTATAAAGCTATCAATTAATATCTATTTGAATGCTAGTTTGAGGCTGAAAAGATAAATAAGTATTCGTTCTGGCCTTAGAAGACCTGGATAGTGGATACCCTCCAGGGGGAGGGAGGTTGGATGAGAGAGAGACAGGACTAGATCCTTCTGTAAATGTGGGTCCCCCCACCAGGGGGGTCCCCTCCACTCACTGGAGAGGATCTATCTGCAGCCTTAGCTTGAGGAACAAGGATTCCTAAGACTGTTCCGTATGTTGAGTGGCCACTTAGCATATGTCAGAAATATGATTCTATGTTCTTTTCTGGATAGGATCTCACAAAGCTGGATTCCTGACTAAGCTATAATTTTACAAATATTCTCATCATTTTGAATGACAGATTTGAAGTGACCAGACAAATCCGCTGTCTGGAGAGGGAGTTCAATGACAAAATTGCACATGGTGAAGCATCAACTGAGATGTTTGGTAATGTGGCTCCTTGGCACATGCCAATATTGGCCATGACAGCTGATGCAACTCAAGCTTCAATTGAAGAGTGCAATAGGTGTGGGATGGATGATTATGTGTCAAAGCCATTCGAAGAAGATCAGCTCTATGAGGCAGTGGCACGTTGCTTTCGGTCTGGTTGAAGAGTGGAAATTACCGGGATTTATAATCTTTACCAAGTTATGAAGGCATCCTGTTACGCAATGGCTGATTGATCTCCTGTCTAGCATGTCTTCAACCAAGAAAAACATAACATGATAACAACCAGCAATGGAGAGCTGCCCGAAGGATACTTCCTGGCTAGAAATTCTCTGCAGATATAGTAGTGGTTGCAAACAGCTTCAAAACAAGGCATGGCATGCTGGCATTAAATGTGGGGCCTTGTTCATTGTTTCAGTAAGTGCTGGCTTCATCTCAATACTTTCAATTTACTTGTGCTATATACATAATAAAGGAAGCAACCAGCCACCAATGAGCTTTGACTTAATTGATATGGGAGAAAGGATTCAGGTTTGAATCCCACCTGGAGTCAAATGAACCAAGAAAGAAAGAAAAATTAAGGAACCATCTGGCTCATTCTATCATTGAAAATTGAAATACAGATAAACTTTGGTTCAATTTGGTTTTCCCCTCCACATATCACAATTTGAATGGATCTTCGAGGACCAAAAAAGTATTTTGCCATATTATAGTTCAATGATCCAGACTCATTGATGGAGGTTTACGTTCTATTGCTGGCTAATAATGTCGCATATTTTTCTCCTCAGGATGCTGATTGAGAGTGCTATTGATATTCGAAGGACAAGAAAGCGGTCAACTGGAATATTAATGGAAATTTTGTATGTACATAACACGCTTTTGTTCCCACTTTTCTCATTTCTTTTTGTGTATATTATATTTATATTCGAGTCAAGGAAGTAGGAAAAGATATGGTGTTCTGGTGATGAAGCCTGATTGTATAGCGTATCTTGTTGCATGTTGTAAAGTTTTAATAGAGTTGAAAATAGAAGAAAATAAGAGTAGGAAAGAAAGTGGATTGTATGTATACATCTGATCTCGGCGTCATCTTTTATATTCTACCTAAGTTATACCTTGAAAAGCCCTAGAAGATTGGTATACTTAATGACTACAATATCATGGATTCATTTTTGTGTGGGCACTTTTGAAGTAATGGCCATTGGCCTTATGGTTTAGTAACTCATTTTTGCTAGCGGGTTCAATCTCGTTAGCTACTTCACGTGTTTAGCTGGCCCTTGTGTAATTTTTTTTGTTTCTTTTTTTTTTTTTAAAGTTGAAGTAATGAATCAATCTTGGAACCCTCAGCAATAACAAGTTATATCTCATTAGGTGAGGTTGACTAATGGATTGCATGATGTCATTATGTTCTACTATTACATCATTGGAAGTATTGTTAAGCAAGAGGTTTTGTTCAACAATTTTTTAGTGTTCTCTTTGGTTTTTTTCCCCCTTTAACTCCATTATAACTCTTAAAATTTGGGAAAACGTGTGCAGCTAGATTGGAACATAAAAATGGGATTTGTTACTCAAGGGTTAGTCATTTGGGTTCATGATTTATTGAAGTGGATAATAAGAAGGCCGCAGAATTCGGTTTACGGTACGGAACAAGAATTCTGTTGCTGTAAAAGATAAAGCAGAAAGGGAAAGGAGAAGGATGACAAAGAAAAGTGAAACGTATCTTTTTCTTTTTGACATACATGGAAAGTAGTACCTGGTGATATGCATATAATTCTAATTTAATTTGAGAGTGAATGAACAAGTTTGGTGTGGAAACCAAGTGGGATACAGTAAAAACTTCGGATTGAAGGAGGTTTACCAGCGAATGCAGTTAAGTAGTTTTACCTCAGTTTATGGTTGAAAGGTGTGTGAAGTCTTTTTGCACTCCCTCCATCTCAAATTATAGGGCACTTTTAAAAGAGTTTCTCCATTTAAAATATAAAACACTTTAAGTATATTAAGGTTTCATTAAATACACTAATTTCAATATTATCCCTTTTCTTTCTATAATTAATTTTCGTGTTTTCTCTTTTCAATATATTAAATGATGGATATTTTTGAAAGTTTATATTTTTGTTTTGAAAAGATAAAGTTATTAAGTGTATTTAATGAGGTTTATTAGTATATAAAATTTTGTCTGAAAGTGTTTTATAATTTGGGACGAAGGGAATATTTTTTTTTTTTTAATTGTTCATAAGTACTCTTCTATTTGAGGTATGATTGGATATTAAATATAGACACTTCTTTCATTAAGGATTTAAACTTTAGTTTGTGACGTTAGAAGGGACTTGTTCATTTTGTTAAATTTGACCCCGTTTGTAGCTTGTTTGTGTAACCAAAGAAAGATGAAATTGATTGGGTGGGATCATGCAATGGTTAATAGTGCCTCCTTACTTGCACATCTTGGGCTTAATTTGTTGACCCTTCTAACCTAATGGAGAATTTACGTCTTGGGCTTAGTTTGTTGACCCTCCTAACGGAATGGAGAAGTCAAGTTAACCCATCAACATTTCATTTTCCAAAAACCCAATTATATGTAATCAGTCACTGATGGATTCAAAGTCGTCTCACCAGTCACCCCTCAACACCAACGACCAGTCAAATGCAGCCAACTTTTTTTTTTTTTATTTTTTTAATTCTTTTATGTTCTCAACAAAAACATTACGGGTTACAGTTAAATATATTAAAAAAGCTTAAAGTTCATCTCGAAACCTCCTGTAATTGGAACCTGTGGACGAGTTCCTGCACACATCCCAACTTGCACATAAATAAATAAAATTGAAGCCAAGAATTCAAAGAACATGTAGGGTCCACCTGTGACCAGAAATGCAGAACAGGCTGTGAAGAAGGTTACAAATTTCTTTTTCCAAACAAAACAAATGGTCACAGTTTATAATGGAAGATGGCATTTATACTAATTTTCAAAAGTAGAAATAATATAAGTAATTCTTACAATTTTATAAATGTCATTTTCTGATAAAATTTCAAAAAAAGTCGAGAATTGTGGAACGGTAAAGATGAGGACAAATTCTGCAGAAGAATAAATGAATCTCCCAAAAGCCATGACATTGTCGGTGTAATGACAGGGAAATTGGACACAGAAAAGTGAAGGTCTTCGTCTTTCTCATTGAAAGGGATTTTAAATTTGATCAATTGGATGTTATCAATGATTCATATGCATTGGTCCCTAAGTAATGTTAATTGAAGTTGAGACCTTTGACAATAAGAGTAGCTAGATTAAGGGATTTTTAAAAAAATTTTATTCATCACTCCAACATGGCTGTTAAGCTCATGAAAATTTTAAGAAGTCTTAATATTTGTTGAAATGTTAAGATCTTCAAAGCTAACTTTTACTTATATTTTATGGATACTCTATCACTCATTTGATGCAACCACTCCAAAAGTTATCCACCCTTAACAATTATCAAAAAAATTATAAATCTCATAAAAAAAAAGGGTGTTGAGCTCGTAATATTTAAAGTGATAATTTTGATATTGCGATCTTTGACAGCACACCCTTTGATTATAAAAATTTTATGATTTTAGATATGATCTGATCATTATTTCTTTACACCCGTGGGCTTGTATAAAAAAAAAATTGAGACTTTTGGTGGACCGAAGTGTTGCTTGAGTGTCACCAAGAAGCTATCATATCCACATATGGGCATGTCTGTGTGCGTGCACTTTACTGAGAAGTTGGAGGAATTAACATGAGAAAGAGTTAAAGAGTGTTGAATCTATTGAGAGTGGGGGACAAAACACTCTTTGCGCAGCCTTCCATCATGTCTATCTGCTAAATCTACGCAATTTACATACACTTTGCTTTTGCATTTACCGCAAGCTTTAGCTCACTCTGTTAAGCTATAAATGGGTATTTTTGAAAATATGTATGGAGAGTATTATTTATGAGAAAACAACCCTTCAAACAGCACTAAAATTTTGAGAAATTAATCTCACCACTGTTGATCATAAAAATACTCTGAAAAATAAAAAAAAAGAGAACTAACATATATTAAATAAGTCCTGTTGATAGAAAAGTCACATCAAGCTTAAAGTACAAGGAATAAATTTTGTTGATAGTAAAGATTATTTTTCCAGAGGTTTTAAGGGCAAATGTAAACTTCTTTTAACTAAATTGGGATATATACTAAGGCTGAGATTTGAACTTTAAACTAACTGCTTAAGTGATAAAAATTTCTACCAATCATGTTAATTTTTGTTCGTTAGTTAGTTAGTTAGAAAGTTTCTTTTATTTAGAACTTGACCACCTTAAATTTAAGTTCATTGATCAGTAGTATTTACTACCGGATTATTTTGTTACTAAAAAAAAAAAGGTCAAAAGTACTGCAAGGCATTTGTCATTTGAATAAGAAGTAAAATTTTAACAATAAAATTTAAATATAGAAAAAAGAAAAGATCTTGTAGATTTTTTTTTTGATATAACTGTCTAACTTGATCAAAATCGAGCATTATCAAATTCAGTTGGGAGTAGCTATCTTAAAAGTGTTTTTTGCATTTTTATGAACTCAAACTTAAAATTTTATGTTCAAAAAAACCATAAACATTTTCATTAAGGTCAATGCTCTTTGGTGATCACATATAAGAATGCAAAACAGCGAATATGATGAATGCTACAAATGCGTACGAAGTGTAAAGTCTCGACATATATATTGTAATAATATATTTACTTAAACACGGTATCTATAGATATAATCTCGCTTTAGTGATGAGGGAATCATATCGCCTTGGGCCACACCATGTAGAACCCTAATAATTATATTAGTCTCCTTCGGCTTATCGTATGTGTCACGTTCGAAACAAAATCATGAATGAACTCTCTCAGGCCTCATTCTATTAATATCTAATTGTCTCTCGCCATAATTCCTATATGCTATAATTATATCAAACTTCCACCTTTTCCCATCTTCCTAACTAGGCTTAGCGTCCACAAAATTCAAACTTCAAGTACATTTTTTTTAAAAAAGGAATATATATATATATATATATATATATATAAACACGTGTGGAAGCAACATTGGGATCGGCATTCCAAGATGATGCATTTTAGAGCTTTTAGGAGTGGGGAACAAAGGCAACCCTACATTCCACCAATCAATTAAACAATTTATGGCAGTGCATGCCCAACATGAGCTTGCTTTTGCCTTACAATTAGTAACCTTTCGTAGCACTTGGTTATCTGTCCTTATGTGCTTTAGACTAATTATTCCTTGTAGCACTTTTTCCCTCTAACAAAGTGCTAACCAATTTTGATATGTTTCACCCTCTCATAAAACACAAGGTTGTTAGTTATATGAATTATTGGTTTGCTTTTATCAAACACTTGTATTTATTCCAAATTTGTTACACTTAGATCCTTCATTAACTCTAACAGGCAATTGCCTTTGATATGGCTAAACTTCACGCTCTGTATTTTGGCCCTACGTACGAGAGACTTTGAAATCAATGAGCTTCTTAATTTCACAAGATATACACTTTCTTTTATTTACAACTAAATGAGTAACCACAACCTTTTTGGTATGTTTTTCCCTTAGCTAGCATGATAACCACGCCCCTTGGGATTCTTTGGTTTCTAATTTGGAGGCTTGCCTTGGATGTCCTAACAAGTCTTTTTAGTATGACTTGTCTTTTTGCAATGCTCACAAGTAGGTTTGTTCTTTTGGCCTCTAGAATTTATACTCCTAAGCCTTGTTTGGTAAGCAGGTCTCAATTTAGAGGGATTGAGATTGAGATTGGGATTGGGAGTGGGAGTGGGAGTGGGAGTGGGAGTGGAAATGAGACTTTAAAATTATATTTGATATGAGATAACACTTGTAGGAAACACTTATCTTTATTTTATTTTACAATTAAACATAAATTATAACAAAACTATAATACCCCTTAAAATTAAAAAAATTGCAACCTTAACTCTAATCACTCTCCTTCTGCTTCTCCTAAAGAGTGAGGATGATGGCGCAAAGAGGTCATTGCCTTTGCTCTCTGACTAGGCTCCACGCATGAAGGCTTTAATGGATAGCATGCCTAATTCAATCCACGGCTTTAATCCATGGTAAGATTCTCTTATTCTTTGTGTCGATTCAATCCACTGCCTTTGCTCTTCGACCACTGCCTCTGCCAAATAGAAATCTTGAGCAGCATAGTAGATAGTGAACAAGTTTATATCGATGCTAGAGCTTCAACAATGAAGAAATAATGGCAGAGGAAAGGAAGCAAGACGCAATCTAGAGGAAGAGAGAGGACTCGTCGACGACAGGAATGACTTGTGATGGAGATGAAGAAGTAGAGGGAGGGAGATAACTTGCTAGCACATTGGGAGAGAGATAAAAGAGGGGAGAGATTGGAAGGGCATTTTTGTCTTAAAAAAATCAATCCAGGATTAATTTTAGTGGGACTAAGTAATACTAGGGGGTGGTGGGTTTCACCTAAGTGGGAATGACCAATCCTAAGTATTGGTAAATCACTCATACCAAACATGTGAAAGGTAAGATTACTTTAGCCTAATCCTAGTCCCTACCTTCCAATGCTACATACCAAATGAGCCCTTAGTGGCAAGGGAAAATGGATTATGCGTATTACTAGTACCTTTAGTTTTATTTTTTTAGCAAAACTCAATGATAGGAATCTTGACTTCTTACTCCAGCAAAAACTTCATGGATAAATGGCAAAGGTACTTGGCTAAGAATTCTCCCTTTTATAACATCGAGATCTATATTGAGTCTAACAAGGAATTTGAATAGATGTTCTTGTTGGAAATTGTGTTCTAAGGCCAATCATTGTACTATGCACATTATTATTTAATGAATTTCTCTTTTGTTATCATAACAATTACATGTTCAATATGATAACTATATCCTTAGACAAACTATAATGATTGTCCTAAATTTCCCTAGTCGGTCATCTATGAGAGATCATAGATGAAAGAAGACTAGTATGACTTTGATTAATTATAGAGATATAAATCAAAGTCATAAGCACTTGAAAGAGTACAAGGTGCTAGACCGACCTGCTATGAAAAAGTTACATGGTACAAGTCATAAACTTATCTCATATATAACTATATCACTAAACCCTTTGACCTAAGATCATTATGGATTCCTACATGATGACAACTAAATCTTAACCTAGTCAAAAGTCACCTTTAACTAGTTGATTATAAAGGCTATGATTGAGTTTAGTGATATTCATGCAGAGAAATATGAGTGGTCAAGATGAAATTTATCCCTCACATTAAGTGAGAGATGTTACTGGGCCTCTCGATGAGTAAGATTGAGAAAATGTTTGGCCATACTATAATGGAAAGGGTTTTTTCATTGTTACTGTTAGTCCACTCAGAGATCGAGAAAGTAACGGTCAGGTAAAGGAGAATGACAATTCCATGTCTCATACTTGGCCAAAATATTGTGTGATAAAAAGGATGTGATACAGTTGCATGATAGGTTATATCGGATCATTGATCCCTATGTGAATTGAGTAGTTGCAATGTCTTGCTAGAGGTCACTTGTGACTTGTGAGCTAATAGCGTAATTAGCCTACTGTCAATATCGTATGGGCTTACAGAGTCGCACACAAGAACAGCTCAACTTGAGCGTTCAAGTTCATTAAATTTAGAATATGTCTATATTCAATGAATGTAATATAGGGTGAATAAATTATATATATATATATATATTTGATATATATATATATATATATATTTATATGAAATATAAATTCAAAATATGATTTTATATATATATTTTTGAAATATATATATATATTCATATGTGTGTGAGAGTATATATATATATATATATATGATATATGTGTGTGTATATATATGATTTATGTATATGATATATAAAATTAAATATATAATATATATGTATATATATTATATTATATTAGTTTTAAATTTAATTTTATATGATAGATTAAATTTAATAACTAACATGATATGAGAGAATATCATGTTAGTTTTATAATTTAAATTTATAAGATAAATTTAAATTAGATATGATATCATGGGTTAAATTTATGTGATAAATTTAATTACATTTTTGTGGGCCTTTTAAGTAGAAGACAAAAACCCTTATCTATATACTATATATAGATAAGGACGTCCTTTATAAAGAAAGAGAGAGTTAGAAAAATTCTGACGATAAAAATACTTTGAGAGCCACAAAACATCCTATAAAAAGAAAAAATAACATTCAAAGAAGAATGGATGCTGGGAGCGCTAGCACGCTGTTCGAGTTAGAGAGCTGTTCGTGTGGATACCGGTAGGGGGAGTAGATCTACGTTATCAGCTCCTGAGATGCAAACTCTTAAAGAGAACGTTTGCCAAGTTTAAAGAATTAAAAGGTAACTCTTCTATCCACCGTGACTTAAATGAATTTTTTTAGTCCATATCAGGATAGGGACTTTAAAATTTTAATCTTCTGCTGTGCATCCCTATCTAACAGTTCCTCATTAACTTGTTTTGTATTTCAAGATATCTCATTATTAAAATCTAGCTCCTGCCAAAGCGTAGTTATATCCTTATAATATTAAGGAAAAATTAATCATTTGGTTCTTGTAGTTTTAACTCAGTTGTAACTCAGTCTCTCAAATTTGACTCATTAAAACTAAGGAGTTAGCCTGGGAAGGAGGAAGGAGAGTTAATGAACTTACTCTTAGGGTTTAATGGCTTAGAAATATATCCAATCCTCTTCGAATTGAAAAGCTAGTAGAGATCTCTAAGTGTTCTACGTTTTCTCCTTCTACTTCTTCTATTTTTTTGACTAATAAACATTGTTCTTAATCAAAAATTTGGGCCATGTGCCTTAATGCACGTTGGCTACGCCGCGACATATGACACAATTTAAGCTATGCACTACGGTGTATGGCACAGAGTGCCACAACCACATCTAATGTGACCATGCACCGCAATGGATGGTATGGAGGGATTCCCCTTCTTTAGTTTAGTCTCTTATGTTGTGCTATGGTAGACAATGCACAAGCTGTGGCATAGTACACATTCTTCATCCTTTTTGTAACATCTTAAGTTTCCTAATTTGTAAAATTTAGCATTTTGAAGGGTAAATTGGTCAATTTAGATAAATTATTGATTGAGTGAGGTTTATGGGAGACTAATATAGTTTTTAAATCCTTGTACAGCCTTAAAAGAGGGCTAAGTCGATGTTTGAGTAGGCCATGACATGGAAGAGAGTTTAAAATTTTGTGAGAATTTCTGTGCCATGCGCTGCGGCGGGCTTGTCAATGCACCATGACGCATGCACAAAATTAGCAATTATCAGTTCACGAAAACAAATAGAAATAGAAGAGAGAAAGAAGGAAAAGATGAGAGAGTAACGGAGAGGAGTTCCTGGTCTGCTAGGGCACGATCCCTAAGCTATTTGGAAGCATTTGGAGCTTGAATCACCATTGGGTAAGTTTCACATTCCCTCTTCTCCCTCATTATGAG
Source organism: Prosopis cineraria (assembly GCF_029017545.1). Lineage (NCBI taxonomy): Eukaryota > Viridiplantae > Streptophyta > Magnoliopsida > Fabales > Fabaceae > Prosopis > Prosopis cineraria. The sequence continues at coordinate 34,709,550 of NW_026555339.1, read as the reverse complement.
AAAATCTGGACATTTAGGACAATAGGGGCCTTGATTTCGATTTCCTTGGGACCGAACCCATTGGTTTATTTAAAGTATTGAAAAGTTAAATCAAGCCTCTAATTCTAAATTTATGAGTTTTGTGGTGATTGAAAATTTTTGGTAAGGGTTTGAATGAACCCTAGATATAATTTAAAGATTTTGAGATAATGTGGGATATTGGTTAGTGATTTTGATATGTTGGAATGTTTAAGAAGATGGTTAGAATGTTTGAGAATAGTTGGTGTTGTTAGGTAAGGAATTTGGATGTTATAGGCACTTAGAACCTAGTGAATTTGGGGTTAACCGGAGTGATATTTGATAATTGTCACTTCATTGTGTAGATTGAGCATTGCTTGAGCTATATCGTGTGTATAGAACGTGTGAAGCTAATGTTGAGCTATAGTAACCCTTTTGTGTGACAAAAGGTTGAGGTAACCATATAGTTTATTGTATTTATTAACTATTATGACTGTGTAGAAATAAATTTAAAGTGATGAATTTGTTGTTTAAAAATTTTGTGCATGATTTGATGTTAAAAAATGATTTTAGCATTAACATTAATTTGTGAAATGAATTTTGAAAAGTTATTGATTTCACTGGATATGTGTATATATATATGTGTGTGTGTGATATGAAAGTAAATGTGGTGGAAATGTGGACAAGCAATTATAAGTGTGAAAAAGCATGATCATAGGGGGTGAGAGTTCACTTAAGATATGTGGAGATATGTATGTGTGGAGATATGTGAGGGAAAAATCCATATGGTTGGGCTAGCACCATGGGACATTCGGTGCAGCATTATATGTGACTGTTATCATGAGACATTCGAGCAGTTTGGCAACTCCCTAATACCCGTTAGGGTACGGTTAGGAGTCAATGACGCCTCTATCACAAGTGTGTGAAGAGAAAAAAAATCATAGTTCGTAGGTGGGTTAAATTACATTTGGCCAAGTGTTTCTACCATGAAAGTGTGCTTAGGTCAACAAGTGGTTGATTCAGGAGAGCCTATGGTTTCATGTCAGGAAGCATTGAAGGTTCAATAGTTAGATAATCATGCTAGTGTGAAATTGTATGGAATTGTTGTGAAAAGATGCACTTATATCATAAATATGATATACTTGATATTACCATAGTTTTCATACTTTATCATGGTTATTTGTGGTAATAAGCATTTGATGAATTATATTGGTTACTAAGATGTTTATCTCACCCCATTGTTATATTTTATAGGTGAAGGTTCTGGTAGGGGTAAGGGGAAAGAAGGAGCATTTGAAGAGTGAAGAGCATAGTTGTATAACTCTTCTCTTTTCTTCTTTTTGGGTACTGTAATGAATATTGTCAATATATAATGCCAACTTAGGAACATGACATTATTTTGGATATCACTTCTATGGATTTGTTATAAGTATGCATATCTTGATCTAAGGTTAATGTGGTGGATTATTTGTGTGTGTTGGGCTAAGTTACAATTACAAGTGATGAATTTGAAATGAATTATGTGCCTAAAATGACCAAGTTAATGTGTGTGCTAAATACAATCCACCCCTTTATGTTAGTATCAAATAAGGGTTTGGTGGTCATTTTGAGTGTGATTGCTTGTTTGTGTAATAGGAATGAATTGTCATGTTGTATATTGTCTATTTGAAGTGGTCAAAGTGTTTCTGGGGCTAATGGCATTTGGTATTATAAGTTAGACACCTTTATGTGTGTTTTGAGATGAAAACAAGTCATTTTGGATTCGATTATCTATCTTTTAAATGGATGGTTATTTGAGTGTAAACCGGTGCCATTGGTTAGAGGGCTCAAAGAGTTTCGTGTGGATATTTGAATCACTCAAATCGAACGTCGAATAGTAAAATGACACGCTCTGAAAGTTTGGAGGGCTGTCATGACAGCAATCTGTTGTCATGACAATAAGTGCGTGCTGCGGTGCACATAGCCTTCAAGAGACTCGTCCCTCTGTGCCATTCGCCGCGACGGACAGGACAAATTTTTTTTTTTGAAAAGTGGCTTGTTTTAGCCTAATTTGATGTGGTTTGATTTTCGTGCTTCGATATTTATTCTTAATTGATTTTTTTTCATGGTTTGAGCTCAAACAACAATATTTAAAAAAGAGTTTTCTTATGATCCCATTGTTTTAAAACTAATTATCTTTTAAATCCTTGAGTTGTGGTAACTTCTTTATGGGATTTTATTTAATCTTAGTTATTACAACGGTGTGTGAATATTATCCTGGCAAACATTACACTTTTCTTCCCTCTTTTGGACCTATATGGCCTGAACTTAGTCTTGAACCTATTCCTAAGGCTATACCCAAGCTCATATGGTCCTTTAATCCTTTCTAACCGTCCTCTAAATCAATTCTAATTGATTAAATTTGATTATCTCTTTAATTAACTAAGGGATTAAAAATTAGAATGTTACAAATATCATTGTAAAACTCATTAAAATTCAAAGCAATAATATGGGTAGTAAGCTTTGAATACCAATAGTGGCAAGTGAATACTAGTAGTGATAACACAATATGGGTATTGGTACAAGAAGTTGGAATACTAAACAATAGGGGATGTGACTTGTTAGTAGAGTAGTGACAATACTAGTAGTGGCTTATTAATACCGGCAATGTCATGCATATTAAGAACAAATCACACTAAGTTGAATACCAGTAGAGTAGTTCTAATACCCTAAGAGATGTATGATCTCGAGGAAGCTTAATACTGGTAGTGGAACCTTAATACCCAGAGTAACAAAGCACAAAGAGAATTAAGCCTTGATAAGAGTGTGGGTATTGTCAAGAACATTACTCATAAAGGCAAGAATAAAACTAAGCCTTAGAAACAGAGAGACTAATATTAGTATCGGTAGTATCAACACAATACCAGTAGTGATACTTTGAGAAAATTGAAATCTGAGATTAAATCCAAATAGCTCGTTTATACCTTAAATTCCCTTTCTATAGACAATTATATACCTATTAAACAAAATCTTCTCCAATTTGTTATCATTAAAACCATAGTTCAACATAATTGACTCTTGAGATTTCACCAACACACCATTGATGTCAGGATTTTCACATATTACTTCATACTCTTATTCTAATTACTCACTAAAACACTTTGTTCTTCTGTACTCCCTACCTTTGTCTTTTCCTTCTCTTGGATGGGAGTTGCAGCCCCTAATTGTAGAATATCGAAACGAAGTGCTTTTGCCATTCCCCTAAACAATCACAATCACGTTTAATTTCCCTATACCAGAACGCCCTTCACCCACGTTATTCCCAAAATCAAGTGAGTCACTTCAGCCCACTCCATCAAAATACTACACTTTCTAATATAGCTTCGAGCATCAACAAAGAGAAAATAAATGGGTTCAATCAAGCCTTAGAACACAAAATGATAAAAAAAAAAAAAAAAGTAGCGATCATAAGGAAGGGCCAGGGAGTGAAGGTGGGATGAAGAGTGGGAAAAGAAAGAAGCAATGAAAAGAAATGCAGAGTTCCTCACACTAAGAAGAGGGTTTTTCTCTCACTTGAGTGAGTTTAAGATTTGTTTAATTATATCGTAAGATATAGTAGTGAATACTTGAAGACACACCTATGTGCATGTATGTCAATTTTATATATTAGGAACCAATGGCTTCAATTGGAACCATTCAAGTTTTGGATAGTCTAGCTCTTTTTTTTTTTAATTAAACATTATATAATTTTAAAAGCTAAACTAGAATTTGATCTTGATCATAAATCTCCATCTAGACAGAAGAATAAACGCACTCTTAATATGTAATGATTATGCTTTTGGTTAATTGATGGAGGGCATAAGAATCGGTCTCAAATCATTGAATGGGATGACTTGAGTGAAGAAAAATGATGAAAACTGAGAGACAAGAGAGCGTGGTGAAAATAGCCAATGTCGCTTTCTATTTCGCATGTCACTTTTCGATCCAACTGTGAACCTCACATGCAAATTATTGCAAATCAAGAAAAGAGAGGCACCGCAAACATCACGCTCATTTTTCATTTGTCAAGCTAAAACCTAAATCAAATAAAAATAATTGAAAATTAATCTGCAGGCTCTTCTAATTTTTCTTAATTTTAAATTAGATTCCTACAATTTATTTAATTTTAATTAAGTTCTTATAGTATGAGCGATTAAGTATATTGGTCATAAAAGTTAAAATTATTCATGAATAATTGACTTTCTCAAAACAGAAACACTTTAAAATTTGTAGAAAATTTGATTTGATACTTTTAGCAAAAAGAATTTGATTTAATACAATATTTATATTTTATTAATTTTTTATGAAAATTCTATATATATAAGTTATTTTAAAAAATAATCTAATTATATAAATTTTAAATTAATTCCAAAATTATATAATATTTTTATAAATATCTAGAAGCCCTTAATTTCATTTTTTTTAAAATAAAAAATTGAGTGAAGTTAACAATCAGGGACTAATATATTTAATCAATCAAACTACTATAAAGACTTGATTAAAATAAAATAATTAACTACTTAGACCTAATTCAAAATCATGTAAAACTATAAGGACACTTGCAGATTACTTTTTCTTAAAAATAATGGCATTTAATCACCCATAAGTGATGTTAATAAATATAAGAATAAAAAACTTGAGCAACCAAAAAATTTCTCTATACAATTAAAATTACCAGATATATTTATTTAATTTACTAATGATATTTTAAAATTTATAACTCATATTTTACAATATAACCATTTTAAACAGAATAATAAAAATTTTCAATAAAGTCATTTATTAACTCTTGACTTTACATTAATTATCAATTTAATTCTTGAAGGTTGACCTTTATCAATAAAGTCATTTAAATTTTATAATAATATACAATTAGTCCTTATGGTTTAAAGAAAAAATAGCCTTATAAGAACTAATTGTTTATTGTTATGAAATTTTAATTATTTAATTAATAAAGATTAAACTTTAAAGATTAAATTGATAATTAGAGAAAATTTAAAAGGCAAAAACTTGTTATCCCTAAAAAGAATAACAGTTCACATAGATTTTGATTTTCAAGTTCCTTCATTATCATTACTATTTACATGTCTCCTTAGATATCATTATTTCCTAAATTATCATTAAGGCAACATGAGAATATTTTTAAATTTTACTTCATTCGATATAAAAAAATATAATATAAAAATAATCTAAACAATGGATTAAATAGTGCATGTTGACATGACATATCTTAATTTTAAACTGATCATGATGGAAAGGTTGATTAATTAATATGCATAAGCACTAATCTAGACAGGATATATTTATTTATTTACCATTTTTTTATAAAAAGGGTTGAATTTAACGGCAAGCAAGGGATCGAATTTGTCTTTTCCTTCTCTCTAAAATATATTAAAATAATAATAAACAAAAAAGAAAAAGATCGATGATAAGAATGTGTGGGCCCTGAAATACACTTAAATTGGGAGATGACAAAGCGGCAACATGATGTTATTCGCTTTCTTAATTTAATTAATTCATTCATTGGCACATTTGATTCCATAAAAAATAAAATCAATTCCCAGGAATATCATCATCTTGCTACATTAAAACATTCCTTTATCATCTTTAATAATACTTTTAACATATAAAATCTTCCTACTTTCTTAATTTTTCACAATAATATTAATTCTCATTAGTATATATGCTAATTATATTGTAATAATAGGCTAAAATGACTAACTTCATATTAAATCATGAATAGTATAACTTATTATTGAAATGTCTTATAACGCACTTACTTTATCAAAATATAAGAGTATACTTTTTTTTAAACTTCAATTCTACTTAATTTTAATATTTTTCTATACTTTAAAAATTTCCCTTTTAAATGTAATGATTTTCATCTAATCCTAATTATTATATTTTGTTAGTAACCTTTCCATATAAATTAAATGAGATAACTTTATTTCATTATCTTACTTTTATCATTTGACCCCTTATTTTTAAATTATCTATGTTTAAATAAAATATTTGTCACTTTAAAATGTTTCATTAATAACAATAATGGAGCAGAGCAAGTTCTTTTTTAAAAAAGAAAAAGAATATTTTAATTAAATATCGTTAGTTATTGCTAAGACCCATTCTTTTGTTTTGTTTTGTTTTGTTTTTTTTACCAATGCTAAAACCCATTGTATTAATATCTTTTCTGTGTGCATAACCTTAAAAAACAATATAGGGTGTAGTTGTTATAAATTATCTTAGAACATTAAGAGCATGTGCAACTTGTCTTCAATTAAAATTTAATACTTATCAACAAAGTTGTACTCCATCCATTTTTAAATCTGAGCAAATTTTAGCCAACTTACATAGTTTAAAAAACTTAGTTAATCATAATAATTATGTCTAAAATTAAAAACTTGTAATAATTTTTAATTTAATGATTAAAATTCCCTTGTAATTACAATTGGTTAATTATAATAATTTAATGATATTATCTATTTATGAGGGGTAAATTGAAAAAAAAAATTATAAATACTTCTTTAAATTTGCAGTTTTACTTATATAAGAAAACAATGAAATATATGGTAGTCTCTCTTATAATAAAAAAAATGGAAGGAGTATATATCAATGAGAAATTATTGCATAATCCCAATGCACCACACCATCCATTCTTTGTCTAATAAAATTATACAAGTTCAATCAAATAACATCTTATGTCGCTATGTTTTAGGATTTAATTATTTTTTCCTTTGATCTCCTTGTAATTTTATATAGTTTTACTTAATGAATTCCTATTTCCACTCAAAAAAGAATTTTATTTTTAGAATAGAATATCTCTTTAATTAGTTGCTTTTTCTTTTTCTATAATTAATAATAGTAGAATAAATTTATATTTAAAGTCACATGATATATAATATGATATATTTTTATGGGACAGAATATGAATGACATGATACACAAGAGTCCACATGCAAGAATTTCTTGTTACCAATAGTGATTTTGTTGGGCCACAGAATCAAAAGATATCAAATTAATAAGCTTGTGGCATTCGATTGCAAAATTCTGAGCCTATAAAAAATAATTAAAAAATTTCAAAAATTATATAACCGTAATAGGCCAGACATTAACTGATAAGAACACACATAAACAAAAACAAGAAACGAAAATGAAACACATGTACAAGCATATGGTTATAGAAAAAAAGAATTTGGTAATATTTGTTTTTAAATGATTTGTCAGCATTTCAAGAATAACATGATCAATGTATCCTATAAGAGCATGCGCATAAAGTGAAACAGATTTGGTGGACCAAATTAGATAATTATTATTATAGCATCAAGGTTAATATAATAAGATTGTCATGAATTAATAATTTTTCTTCGCTTTATCTCTTTTTTTTCTCTAAAATAGTTATTTTGATGTTGAATGTGGACATTTAAATAATGCAAAAATGTTGATGCATAGTCAGTTAATTTGAATAAACTTAATTATTTATAAAATCAAAACATGTTTAGTTTATATTAGCACGCCACAACTTCTTAGTCAAATTATTCCTCCTTTATCTTTATGCCATGCCTTATCAAAATCCATGTAGCAAAATGGTATATTATATTAATTAAATCGTAATTATCAACTTGTACATCAATCCTCATCCTAGCAAGTAGCAACCAAACCTTTTCTTTAATTGCCAAATATCAAACAATGTACTTTGAGCCAACTGTTTCTGGACTTTTTTTAAAAAATAAAAATAAAAAGGATCAATATATTAAAAAGAAAGAAAAGTAACTGTTTCCGGATAAGCAAAATATAAGTGTTACACACTCACACTCATTAAAAAAATGGCTGTCTTTTATAATTATGTATATATTCTTTAAAAGGAAAAAAAATAGCAGGTCCCTATATGTTAATTATATTTTGTTTTTAGTCTATATAATTTTATTTCATTTTCTTCAATCCTTTGGTTTGATTAGTCTGCAACCCTAGCTGACATCGTCAGAGTTAATTTTGCTGTAACTTTATTACCAACTTCGCTAACAAAGTAAAAATATGCTGACATGGAAACAAATCGATCACATATGATTAACAAAAAAAAAAAAGGCAAGAGCAAAAAGCTTTCTTTTATATTTGGCTTAATTAAATAAAATGCCGGGACAAAATGAGATTAAGTACACTTCAACAAAAATGTTAAAATAGTTATGTACACGTCAGAATAATTAATTTTGTCAATGTTTGCTCATGATTGGTATATGTATTTTTAAATAAATTAATGTTGCAAATAGACCAAATTAAAGGGACAACTAAAAACTGTAAAATATAAAACTATATAAGAATCAAAAGCAAAACACAATCAAAATATAGAGACCTACTGTTATATTTTTCCCTCTTCCAAAAATCCTCCATCAAACTTATATGATTTAAGATAACATAATCTAAATAAGGGTATTTGGATTAAAAAAAAGTATCATATAGTTATGTTTATTCACTCTTGTCCTATTTATAAATTACTTTCAATATGTTTCACAAGAATCAAGAAAAATATTAAACCTTATTAACTCTATTTTAAAATTTAATATTTTTATCTTATATCCCCTAATAAAGGCAAAAAAAATTTTTACTATTTTTTCTAACATTTAATAAGGGCATAAGATAAAAATGAATATAAAAAATAGTGAAGTATTTCATAAATAAGATTAAAATTAATCTTCTCTCTCCTTGTAAATAAGGCTAGAGAAGCATATATTAAAAATAATGTCTAAAAGAAAAACTGGTTTAATTTATTCTTAGGATTCCTTTAGTACGTATAATAACATAGAATGAGTAGAAACAATATTTTTGAAAAAAATTACATATTCATAATGTATAAACAATATTGTCCCTTACGTATTATTTTAGTGTTTGATTTTTGAAGATATGTATGGAGAGCATTATTTAAAAGAGGATAATTTTTTAAATGTAGCTCAGATTTTTTGAGAGTTTAGTTTTGCGGGTACTAATTGTGGGATACTCTAGGAAACAAAAAATTTATAAACAATATAATTCATTTAAATAAAAACTTCATGCAATATGTGTATAGATAAATGTTTGTAGTTTTGTGTATATTTTTTGTAATTAAAAACACACACATATATAACATATTAAAGAAGCAAAAAAGGGAGACTGAGACCAATATTTGAGAAGTTCTAATGCTAAGATAACATCTTATGCATGGATTTAATGCAATATTCTCCCAATTCGATTAGATTGGATTCAATTGACGATCTATAAATGAATTCTCTTGCAGCTCATAATATTTTCAAATTAATATAATTGAAATCAGGGAGGAGAAAAAGGTTAACAAAATAAGTCAAAGATCGATTGAAAATTAATCAATAAAAAATTGCTAACATTTTTTATTTTTATTAAAATATATTCATGTATAATAACAAATGCTTTAAATTAATTAAAATGAAGGCAACAATGACATTAGCCTTTAATTGAACATTTCCACCATTCCAATCATCGATGTAATCTCTATCTTAGATTATGAAAATAAATAAATAAATAAACATAAGTGTCAATAATATAATATTATGAAAACAATAAATAATTAATAAAAGAATCGGAAAGGAATACAAATGCATGTGAGTTGAAGTGGAAGGCACTGCTTCCCATATCATTGGTGCCTTTTCTGCAAGCAAACTTCTGCTCTATACCCAGCCCTGTGGGCCAATCACAACACACTTTCTTTCTTTTATTAGCACCCTGCTTTAAAGTTCCAACATTAACTTTAATTCAAGAAATGCATACTTTCAATCTTTAAAAATCTATCTAAATTTAAAGTTAATCTTGTAATTTGAGAATGTAAAGTTAAGCTTTCATACTTCAAAATTTTTAATTCAATTTTATATTATTTCTTTTTTTTAAATTATAAAAAATTTTTAAATAAAATTACACATACCAATAAAGCTTATTAAATTTATTTTACAATTTTATTTTTTCAAAAACAAAAATATAAGCTTCCAAAAATGTCATTCGTTTAATATTTTATTTATAAAAAAATATTAAAGATAAAGAATATATAGGATGGGTAATATTAAAAAAACATAGTAGGAAAACTTTAATTATTTTTATTAAAATGTCTTATATTTTGATATGTCAAATCTTTTTAAAAGTAGCTTATAATCTGAGATAGAGGGAGTAACTTGTTATGCATATTAGATAATTTGTTGTTATAATGTGGATCACAGGAAAAATGTCAAAATAGCCATCATATTGGAACTTGTTGGGACTTGAATGCATGATTTTAAAAATACACTTTTTGGTTTTGGTCCTCTAGGCTTACTTTAATTTCATTAGTTCACGACACCCACAAAATACTTTATCAATTATATGTGTGACTAAGATTTTATTTGCAAAATAAAATAGATACAAAAAAGTCACCTTTTTTTGTGAGAAAAAAATTATTTTTTTTTATTGTGTGGCTTTGTTAGTTTTCAACTTCTTCTTCAAATTTCATCTCATCTCATTCGGTAAATGTCACATTATAGGTGTAGAATTTTATTAATACTTAAAAATTTATACTTGACTATAAATAAATAAATAAAAATGAATTCAATAAATGTTTTATGAGGATGGATTTCAATCATTTTTTTACAGCTATAAATCATTAGATTAAAATATATGCCATAAAAACGGTAGAGTTGAGATTTGATGTTCTCTTTATGCTAACATATATGTGACAACCGTTCAATTGAATCAACAATCTTTATAGTGCCACGTGGAATATTCGTTGGGTGAGGAGATTTGAGGCACTCATTAAATCTAGATCCAATCATTTGATGGTTTTGACATTAAAAAAAAATTATTCTCAATTACCCTAAATATTTTTCTTAATGTTTTCCTTAAATATTCGGAATTATAAAAAATAAACTTTCAAGTTGGTTTTGAAATTTGTTTGAAAATACTTAGACCATTATTTATCATGCAAATGTCATGTCCAAGGATATTAAATTTTCCTTCTTCTTTTTTTAACTATGAAAAAGAAAATTTCATTAAATCAAAGAAAAAACAGGATCTTAAATCTTATTGAATTTGGATTCAAATTAGAAAAAATAAACAGTGATGACTTTCATTTTCATCTATCTTAATCATTTCATGCCATTTTCAAGTATCAAATACTTGCAACGTCATTTATATATATATATATACAAACACTTGAACATTAGACAATATAATGTTGGATTATCAACCATTTAGTATTAGGCAACTAAATTATCAGTCACACATAATATCATCATGTTTTGAATCCTCGTAAAAAAGGACTCAAATGACAAGGAAATAGAAAAAATCACTAAGGTTTCACATGCACATAAATAAAAGTCCTATAAAATCACAAAATTGCTTTGAAATGACACAAATCCTTTATTAAAATTATTAAATAGCTAGATAGTTGTTAATTTTTGTTGCTTAGAATTGTAAACTAATCAACTTCATTGACAACTATCTTGTGATAATTAACAACTCCAATATAGCTAATTTATGACAACTTCCATAAAGATATGAGACTTCAAAATAATTTTGTAATTTTATGGGACTCTTTTATATTTAGATTTTTTGTGTGGGACTTTATGCTGATTTTCCCAAATATATGAAGAGTTATTTTCACTTTTTGCCTATGTGAATGATGAGTTTGTTTCTTTGGTTGTTTCTTTTCTTTTTTCCCCATTAAATATTAAACATGGATTCATTTCACGTGTTGCATCAGTCATCATATAGCTAGATAGCTAGATATTTATGTATCAAATAATTGGATGTCAGTTACACTTGATATGTTAAACACATGAATACTCTTAAATAAGGATGCAAATTAAATGAGAGAGAAGGAGAAGTGACTCTCACTCCTTGATCAATATAAAATCTTATAGAGATTATCCTAATTCTTTCTATTCTTTCCTAACTCTCCCTAATCCTTCCAAAAATAATTAAAGATCAAAGTAATTAAGGAGAATCAATTTGTATGCCCAATAGTTGCATTCTAATTCTCTAAATGTAGAATAGTTAAAACAAATATTTATCAAAAAAAAGAATAGTTAAAACAAATTATATTAAACATGAACTTATTTCACGCGCTGTGTAAGTCATCACATAGTTGGATAGTTAAATATTTATACATCAGATAGCTAGATTGTTAGTTATACTTTTCATGTTAAAAATATGATTGATCTTAAATAAGGATTTAAATTAAATGAGAGAGAATGAGAAGAGATTCTCACTCCTTGATCAATGTAAAATCTTATAGAGATGAATCTAATTCTTTATGTCCTTAACTCTCTTCTTTCCAAAGTAAAGAGTAAAGTAACTAAAGTGGCATTTATATTGATAGATTTGGATTTATATTTTACATTAAAAATATTTCATTTCAAATTTTATATTTGAAATCCATGCATTTAAAATCCTTTATTTGGGCAGTTCAAAAAATTTCAAATGAAGAAGAGAGATAAACTGAGATTCAAAATGAAAATAAAAATTTGAGAATGATAAGTTTATTTCTAATTTTTGATTGACAAGAGATGAGAAAAGATATGAGAGTCATAAAGATATTAATAGTAAAAACACAAAGAGAACAAGACGTTTGAAATAATTACAATTTTAAATGACTAGGGTATATAGAGAATTTAAAATTATAAAAAAATTATAATTTGAAAAGAATTTGGAATTGAATTAAATCCAAATTCATAAATATTTAGGTATCAAAATGAAAGATTTGGTTCAAATTTAAATCCTCAGTAATCCAAACACACTATAAGGTGATTCAATTTGTATGTTTAGTGGCTGCATTGTGTTTGGGCTAATATATGACTTTCACCCTAAGTCCAACTATTTAGGCTAAAAATATTAATTTCGGCCTGAGCCCACCTAATTAACTTCTCGAAGAGGGGTGGTCAATGAGGAAGACTGGGTCAAGCACGCACCTCTTCAAGAAAAAGAGAAAGTAGAGGAACATAAAAAAACTGTAACTAGAGGCCTTAAAAATGTTGAAGGTGGAACCAAGAAAAAAATGTCACTTTGTGCCTATAAAAAAGCAAGTCACCATGCACATACAGGTTTACACAATCTCTCATAAGACTTCAATAACTTAACCTCAAAACCTTTTTGCCCAGTGCAAAACTCAAACCTTAACCCTATCTCACCCTAAGTTCACCCAATACAACTCCTTTTATCATTACCGGTTGTAAATTTAACATAGGGTCTTGGAGCACCACACATTCAATAAAGAGTAATGAATTCTCCAGTATTAGTAGAGCAACAACTCCTAGCAAAATAGCAGTAATATCATGCCAAAGCTTTTCTTTTAGTTTTTTTCATCTTATATTTGTTGTAAATTCTTTTTTATCATTATCAATATCATGTTTGCTCTTGCTATGTAAGTCTTTCATGTTTCTTCATTCTATTTACTTTTAAGCACTTACATCCTAAAAAATTATGATAAAGGATATAAGGAACTCACTGTTTGATTTAGAAGTTAAGTATTTCATACTTTTTTTAGGACATACCCCTTTGGCACGCCTATACATTATGAACAATTTTTTGGCAACCTAGCAAGACCTATGCATGTGTACTTATAACACTACCACAAGTCGAATATTTTAAATATGAGGATGATTTCTTTGAACCAAAGGATTTAGAGGATTGTACTATGTATTGAGCTTCCCATGAGCTAGTGATCTAAGAACCAGAATACCCAAAGATCTACTCATGGAGATCCAGCAATCTTCGCTCCAGGAGAGTGATGGATCAGCACACCCCTAAAATCAATAACCTAGGCTCCCCAAGAGCTAGTGATTTGGGAATTAGAATATCAAAAGATCTACTTATGGATCACCACCCAAAGAGTTCCAGAGATCTGCTCTCAACAAAAATCATGGATCTAACCAAAATGAAACCATGTTCTTGTATAAGCAATATGGAGCTACACCCTTATCGCTTTCCCATGAATCATTAAAAAATAATGACAAAAATTATACTATATCTCAGGGCATGTAATGTGATATTGTGGGCATATAACACAAGTCAACTATATTACAATTTAGGAACGAGTATGATAAGAAGAGCTAAGGTGTAGGCCATCTTCTTAGCCACACATTAGTACCTTGAATAAGTATTGGGAACCTTGCAATGCAACATAGAGTGCCAATCAAATGTCCTAGATCCTTTAAGGGAATACATGTCAGCTTTAGATAAGTACATCGAGTCTATAAAAGGCGTATTTAAAGAGCTCCAGGGGCACTCCTTTGACATCTTTAAGAATAAGCTTTAAGAGGAGGATGAGCCAAATATAATGACCACACTTTACAATCACCATTAACCAAATATTGAGGTAATCATGGGACTAAACCCATTAAGGATTACCCAGTTTTTATAATTCACAAATGGGGAAAACACAAACAATTAGGAGAAGCAACTTTAAATCATTTAAAATGGGATCCTTAAACTTTCAACATTTAAAACTCTCCCAAACACTTTCATTATTCTCAAATCAAGGTTCCAAAGTAATGTAGAAGCTTTAAAAAATGGGGCCTAAAACATTAAATTTAAGATTAAAACTTGTGAAATTATGTAGAAAAATAGGACATGCACTGTGGCGTCCCTCACCTCTATGCCATGTGCCACGGCATGAGGCGCCATGTGCTGTGATGTATTGCATGAAATATGACAACAAGTAGCTGCTGTCATATGACAACACTAGGAATGAACTTCCGACGCATCTCAAATCTTCATCTGACGTTTGATTAAGGTAGTTTTGGTGTTTACACGGAGTTTTCACCTAGCTCTAGCTAATGGTATAAGTTTCATACTCAAACTTATTTTCTACAAAGAGTTGGACACCCAAGCCCATTATCACTACTTTTTCACAAAATTTTACCACCAGGGTGTCCAAACTCACACACAAGTGCTAAAAGCCTATACTGATCATTCGACTACACTCAATGGACTTTAGAGGACTCATGTAACACACTAGTCTAACTAAAAATACATAAATCACAAATTCACACTCAACCCCATATTTCATAAAACATAAAGGGAGGGAATTCTTGCACTAAACCTTTATTTTCATTTCAAACTAGTTAAAATATACATTTTTCTAATTGTACAAGTATTTTGGCCCTATACAAGAGTTTACAATCAAAACTCACTAACTCAGGGTACAAAATACACAAGTTACACACTATAGTAATATAAATGGTTTAAAATAATCATGTGAATCCTAGCTGGCAAATTAACATAGATAATACACATAAAACAAACACGTTGAGGCATACAAAAAGGATTACTCTATGAGCTAGGCTTGAATTCGATAAGCTAGGCCTTAAAATATTGAGAATTAAGGGGTGAATACAACCATTTAGTAACCAAATTTTATCTAATCTATACAGTTGCATATCAATTTAACAGATGCAAAATAGGCAAAATCACACAAGTATATCACATTTGATGAGCATAGCCACAGTTAATAACACTAACAACCATGTCACTGGGCCTATAGCACATATAACCACATGATATAACAATACATATTATGGAATTATAATAATACCAACCATACACCCTTAACACATATCGGACCACAATAATAACAACCATATGGTTGGATCTATGATCAAATGCCAACCTTATATCCTCCTATTACCTCTAACATGAAACTGATAGCTATCAAGCGGCTATCCCTTACGGACTAACTCAACCTTCTACTTATAAGGAGGTACCGGGCCAGAGTTAACTCACTCAATTATGTAATCCAGTTTCCACCAATACTAATAACTATGGGATGTCATACCCCTAATCTAGTCTCCTCATGAATTAGTGAAGACTAGTTAGGTTTGAGTCTTTCATAGAACAAGTAGGACAATTTTGAATTAAACATGGGACAAGGCCTACCTCTTGATTTCAACAGTCAGTGTTATGGCAAGCTCCCGATTCCAACGGTCGCTGCTAATGCCATGTGGGTTTACCAACTACTCTTCTCACTAGGTGAACTCCTGGCAACGATCATGTTATGCATATTTAACACATACTATGCACTTGTGGCAATTAATGTCATTTGATACATTCCTCTCATCAAATCAAGCATACAAAAAATCTTATTCTCCACTATACTCCACATGTCAATTAGTGCATACACATATATTCACAATCATTATCATTAATCACATGTAAATAAACATACATATCATTTCCTACCATATTGCATCATCAAACATGCCAATTTGCATCAAGATTTTAAAACATCAATTATGTTTCGAATCAATCATTTCAAAAATAACCAATTAATATTCAACTATATAAATTAGGTTTTTTCCGGTTACCTTAAACCTTTGAGAGGTCAAATATTTACCCCTCACAATACTAACTTTCAAAGCTTCTTCTAAGCTTGAATGGTGCCAATTGAATCATACTACAATCTATTTCACAAAGATAATATTATTATCCCATCTTTGGTAATTTTTAATAATATAGCTCCACATATCCTCTTTCATTCAAATCATAGACTCACACCCAAACATACCCAGTGGGTTTACTAGGCTTAATAGACCCACATTATCATTAAAGAGTCATTAAACTATCATTAATGATCAATAAATACTCCCAACTACCTCATTAATTGCTAATTTCACCTATTAATGGCTCCCAACCATTAACCACTCATAAAACTATTAATGTTGGGTTTAAATACTCTAAACCACTCCTATTATATTCATTTTAGTTAATGGGTTCGGATCTATAACTCCTATGGATTAAAAATTAATTTTTCAACTCAATTCTAACTCAAATCTTCATAAATGTGGTAAAGAAGGGACGGGAAAGGCATAAATGACTTACCTTAGGTGTTAGAAAGCTTATAACTATCCTCAATGGTCCCAATATGCATGCCTAGTAGAGAAATTCTGTGTTCTTTGTTTTCTTCTTTCCTCCTCTTTTTATGTTACACGCAGACATCAATAGATTTAAGTAGATTTCTAGCCATGCCCACGACACATGACACAGAAAAGCCCAATTCACACTTGATTGCCTCTATACACTACAGTGGATCGTGCATATGCTACGGCAAGTGGCATAAAATCTATTCCTTTACTTTTTCCCTTTCTTTCCCTGCCTAGATGACCCAATTTCACTTTAGACCCACATTTAAGGTTGAAATCATAATTGAATACACTAATTAGACCCTTTTTGTCCACACACCTCATCAATTCATTAATCACACTTATTAAGCTAATTAATTATACTTAATTTTCTCGAATATTACACCAATGACCAACTCCTGGCTTTTGGGTCTAAGTATATTTAGAGAGCTTAAGGACACTCTACTAATAACTCTAAGGATGATCTTTACAATTATGAACCTGAGGCTAACTTTGGGCCTTTAGAACAAGTTACAAGTAAAGAGCTAAAGGCCAACTCTAGGCCTTTAGAGCTAGTTATAAAAGACGAGATCAACGGGAAACTCCCT
This sequence comes from Prosopis cineraria, assembly GCF_029017545.1. Taxonomy (NCBI): domain Eukaryota; kingdom Viridiplantae; phylum Streptophyta; class Magnoliopsida; order Fabales; family Fabaceae; genus Prosopis; species Prosopis cineraria. The sequence goes on along the minus strand of NW_026555339.1, from coordinate 34,692,068 downwards.
TAGAGAACCGAACTCTCTAGGGCTAATAAACTAGAGGTGAACTCTATGTCTTTGGAATCATTTAGAGAGCAAGATCCACACATAGCCCTTAATTAAGAAAGAGTCAGCTCCTTAAGTAAAACTTTCATTTAGAACTTTAATTAAAAAGAACTGGCTCCCTACGTTCCACGTTGCACACATAAGGAATGCATGAAGAATAGAAAAAATTTAAATATCAATGCAATACTTGGTCTTTGATGATTTCAGCCAAATTTGTATCTGAAGAGCAAATGTTTGCCTTAAGATATGATTTTTGCCCTAAGCACAACTATTTAGGCTAAAAAGGGTAATTTTGGCCTAATCTTACCTTAACTTCTAAAAGAGGGGTGTTTAATAAGGAATACTTGGTCAAGCATGTGCCTTTTAGGGAAAAGAGAAAGTGAAAGAACCTAAGGAAAACTATAACTAATGGCCTTAAAAATGTGGAAGGTGGAACTAAAGGAAAATAGCCACTTTATGCCTATAAAAAGGGAAGTCGCCAAATATATATGAGTCTATACTATCTCTTGTAAGACATTAACAACTCAACCTCAAAATCTACTTGCCCATGCAAAACTCAAACTTTGATCTCGTGTCACCCCAAGCTCCCACAACGTGGCTCCTTCTATCATTATAGATAGCAAATTTGACATAACTCCCTTAAAATGCCATGCATTTATTAGAGAGTAGTGAATTCTCTAGAAATCAATAGAGCACTAGCTCCTAGCAAAATAACAATAACAGCATGTCAGTGCTTTTCTTTTAGTTTTTTTCATCTTATATTTGCTATAATTTCTCTTCTATCATTATTAATATCATGTTTGCTCTCACCATGTTAGTCTATTATGTTTCTCCATCTTTATTTCTTCATTCCCTTTACTTTAAGCATTTGCACAAGGGGAAATTGTGGTAAAGTACCCTAGGAACTCACTGTTTGATTTAAAAGCAGGTATTTTCACACTTTTGAGAACATGCTCCTCTACCATTCCCGCACACCACAAACACATTGTAATTCTCTCAATCTATAATAGTTATAACAAATTATATTAGATGTGAATCATTTCACATGCCATGTAAGTCATTATACACCTGGATAGTTATATATATATATATATATATATGCATTAGATAGCTAAATTGTCAATTACACTTGTTATGTTAAAAACAAGAATACTCTTTAATAAGGATTCAAATTAAATAAGAGAGAATGAGAAGTAATTCTCACCCCCTTCAGCAATGTAAAATCTTATAGAGATGAACCTAATTATTTTCATTATGTCTTGACTCTCTCTCTCTCTCTCTCTCTCTCATTCTTTCAAAAGTAAAAGTCACAAACTAATTAAGGAGATTCAATTTGCATGACATTGATTGCATTGCAATTGGGAAAATTTCATTAAACCCTTCTTAATTCAACCCCCTAAAATTTTGAAATGTCAATTTAGTCCTTATAAGCCCATTTAGGCAAAATTGAAATTAGGTTTTTAAGGAAAATGGCATAAATGACCCTAATCCCCTATGTCAATTATTTATTTTTCATATAATACTTGTTCATTTTGCCTACATAAGTTGTTCATTAGCCTAGGGTCACTTGTTTATATTTATAGTGATGATGTGTTAATGAGAGTTACAAATTTCACCTAAGTCAGTTGTTCATTTCCTATACATTAATTGTTTATTTTCCCTATACAAGTTGTTCATGTGCCTAGCTTTACTTATTTATATTTATAGTGGTGTTATTTTGTTAATGAGAGTTGTAAATTCCACCTACAATGTTCATTTTCTATACATTAGTTGGTCATTTTCCCTACACAAGTTATTCATACTCCTAACTCTGCTTGTTTATATTTATAGTTGTGTTATACTATTAATGAGAGTTACAAATTTCACCTATGTTAATTGTTCATTTTCCTACACGAGTTGTTCATGAATTTATGTTCACTTATTTATTTTCATAGTGGTGTTATACTATTAATAAGAGTTATAAATTCCACCAACATCAATTATTCATTTTCTATATATCAATTATTCATTTTTCCTACACGAGTTGTTCATACCCTTATTTTCACTTTTTTTTATTTATAATTGTGTTATACTATTAATAAGAGTTGTAAATTTCTTATATATCAATTATTTATTTTTCATACATTAATTATTCATTTTCCCCACATCAGTTGTTTTTATTTGAGGGGATTAGTGTTACTTGTATCATTTCCCTAAAAAACTTAATTTTAATTTAGCCCAAATGGAACCCAAAGGGATTAAATTGATGTTTCAAAATTTTAAAAGGGCTGATTGTAAATATGTTTGGTTAGGGGATTTAATGAAATTTTCTCATTGCAATTCTCTCAATGTAGAATAGTTAGAACATATTATATTAGATATGAACATATTTCATGACACGTAAGCCATCATCTATCTATTTCATGATGCATAAGTCATCATCTAGCTAGAAGTTAGATATTTACACGTTAGACGATAGCTCAATTGTCAGTTATACTTGTCATATTAAAAGTGTCAATACTCTTATAAGGATTTAGATGAGCAAGAATGAGAAATAATTCTCACTTCTTGATTAATGTAATTTAAAATCTTGTAGAGATGGACATACTTCTTTCCTTTCTTTTCTAACCCTCTCCAATTCTTTTTAAAAGTACATAGCAAAGTAATTAAAGAGATTCAATTTGCTTGCCATAGTTCCATTGTAATTCTTTTAATGTAAAATAATTAGAACAAGTCATATTATATATGAACTCATTTCACGCCATGTAAGTCATATAGTTGGGTAGTAAGATACTTATATATTAGATAGCTCTAGGATATCGGTCACAAAATCACAACACTTGTTTCTCTGAAGCAAAATGCCTATTTTAGAGATTTGTTAATTATGAAATTGATGTTTGTTAAAATGGAATGAGGAATTGTTTCTTCTCGAATAATGACTTATTTACCATATCACAATACTTGTTTCTCTCAAGCAAAATGGTTGTTGTTTGGACTTACCTTGTTAATTGTGGAATTGATGCTTGTTAAAATGGAATTTTTTCTTGAATGATAACTTATTCACCATATCACAACACTTATTTCTTTCAAGCAAAATGACTATTTTCTTGACTTGTTAATTATTAAATTGATGTTTTTGTTAAAATGTAACAAGAACTTCTTTTTTCTTGAATGATGACTTGCTCACCAAAACACCTCCCTTGTGATTGACCTATTGTTGAAGTTATTACATTTTTTTCCTTGCATATTATAATCAAATGCCATTGGTAGCATGATAATAGAGCCGGTAATTTGGGCGGGCCGAACTTATTTAGGCCAAGCTCAATTTGGGTTGGGCTTATTCAGATTGGACTTAAAGTGTCCTACCCCTTCTCAAAAGCTCATATAGCCAAGCTCGACCCTAATACCTTCGAGCTTCGGGCTTATTCGGGCAAGCCCAAATATCTAAAACTTTTTAAAAGTATTTTTTCTTTATTTTTTGAACTAATTTTAATTTTTAAATAATTCTATTAACCATAAAATATTATCTTAATTTTAAAATAATAAAATAAAAAATAATTTATCAACTTTGTATTTAAGTAGCTCTGTTATTATTTTATTGTGTTATGTATAATTTATTCATAAATGTTTTCTTTACTTTTAAATTAATATCTTAATTATTTAAATATTACTCTTATTATAGTCATATATAAATATTTTATATATTTTAATTAAATTACATTATTTTAATTATGATTAAGTTAATCTCAATTCAACTATAGTTAGACTATTAACTAAAAATTATTGTCCTAATTAGTTCAAAATTTTTAATAACTTTTAGGTAAATTGTACTTTTTATTTTTATGAATATAAAAAAAATTACCATTATTATATTATATAAAAAAATATTTAATTATGAGTAAAATATTATGTTTTTGAAATCATATTTCTTTAACTTTTTATATTGTTTAACTCTCATATATAAGGGATTCTTATTCTAGTTTACTCTTAATTTTTAATTAAGTCTAGCATGGATAATAAAAAATTTATTATTCAAGAATATTATTCTATTTATTATGTTTATCTAGTAGTAGAATGGAGAATTCATACATGGCCAAATTTTATTTTTAAAATTATTTTTATTTTTAATTTTACTTTAAAATTAACTATCTTAATTTATAAAAAATATGAAATTATTTTTTATACCCAAATTATTTATAGAATTCAAAATTTTTTTAAAAAAATTGGGTCTTAAAATATAAAAATTAATATTAAAATATATTTTAAATATTATTTTAAAATATTTTATTGATTAAAAATAATAAAAATATGAAATAAAACTATTTTAAATTTTTTAAAAAAAAAATATATTAAAAAACTCATATATATAGTATTTTGGTATAAAATGATATAAAACTTAAAAAATTAATTAATATTTATCATATTTTATATTTTTTAAAAAAATTTATTTTTTTTATTCGGGTATTCAGGCCAAGCCCGAACCCGATCGGGTTTGGCTCAAATTTCCTCGGGCCTATTCAGGCGGCTTGAATAGGCCTAAATAATAAAAAATAATATTTTTTTTGGGCTTGACCTTAAATTTTTTGAGCGGGTTCGGGTTGGCCCGTCAGGCTTGGCCAAAATTACTGGCTCTATATGACAGTCATTGACTTTTTAAGTGATCAAGGGTCTTTGGTTCAAACTTCCATGGCCACCATTAGTGATTAAATGGTTTAATTGGTTGTCGGCGCTAGAGGTTCAATGGTGGACTTTTTTTAAAATAAATATGTATCAAGGGTATTTTAGTCTTTTTGCATAATTTAATTTCATTTAGTCCTTGATCATGAATAAGTTGCTTGGGAGGTTATTGGATGTGATTTTTCCTAAAAAAATGTATCATAGAGTTATGCTTATATTTGAAAAATAATGCCTGAAAGAAAAATGGATTTAATTTACTCTTATCTGTCCTTTAGTACATATAATAACAAAGAATGAAGGAGAAAAATATTTTTGAAAATATAAATCACATATTCATAAATTATAAATAATATAGTCCCTTAAACATCATTCCAATTTTCATTATGTGTGGATAAATAGTAAGGACTTTTACTCTCATCTATCTAAATACCACATGTTTTATGTGGACACTGTTATCATTTCATGCCACTCACAAGTACCAACTACTTGCAATGTCATGTACTTGAACATTTGACAATATATATAATGTTGAATTATCAAACACTTAGTATAATTAAATTATCAGTGACACATACATATCATCATGTCAAACAACTTGAATCCTTTTAAATATGGACTCAAATGACATAGAAATAGAGGAAATCACTTTGTGAGGTCTAACAAATAAATAGAAGTCCTATAAAATCACAAAATTGATCTGAGATCACGATGCCTTTACTAAAATTTTTTTATTATTGCTAGATAGTTGTTAATTTTTGTTGCTAAGAATTGTCAACTAAGCAACTTCATTAACAATTGTCCAATAGTAATTAACAATTTCAACATAGCAAATTTGAATTGAAAACTTTAGTAAAGAATATGGGACTTCAAAGAAATTTTGTAATTATAGGGGACTTTTCTATATTTAAATTTTTTGTGTGGGACTTTATGCTTATCTTCCCAAATAAATAAGATCAATTTTCATTTTTCGCCTATGTGAATCTTATGGAGATGAATCTATTTCTTTGGTTGTTTCTTTCTCTTTTTTCCAATTAAATATTAGATAATAGAAATTAAAGTTAAAAGGAATGGAACAAATTCTTGAAAAATACTTACACCAATGCATATCTTATATCTCACATGCATTCATTTAACTCCGCATAAGCGTGAAAATCAGATAGTTAGATGTTCATGCTTTAGACAACTAAATTGTCACACACATACATGCATGCCACTTTTTTTTTAACCAACTACATACATGTCATGTTAAAAAACATGAATGCTCTTGGATAAGAATTCAAATGAGACATAATGAGAAGTTATTATGTAAAGTCCCATAGAGATCAGAACCTAATTATATCTATGCTGTCATAACTCTCTTATTCGTTCAAATGTGCATAGAAAAGTAATTAAAGAGATTCAATTGCATGCACAGTGGTTGCATTGTAATTCTCTCAATATAGAATACTTAGAGCAACTTATAGTAGACATGAATTTATTTTACATCACATAAGTCATACAAAATAATTGGATGCTTACACATTAGAGAGGTGGATTGTCACTTACACTTATTATGTTAAAAAAAACTTGAATACTTTTAAATAAAATAAGATTCAAATAAAAGAGAATGAGGAGTGATTCTCACTCTTGATCAATGTAACATAAGCCTAATTCTTTCTATGATTGATAAGCCTAATTCTTTCTATTCTATCCTAACTTTCTCTAATTCTTCCAACAGTAATTAAAGAATAAAGTAATTAAGGAGACTCCATTTGTATGCCCCTGATGGTTGCATTGTAATTCTCTAAATAATAAAATAATTAAAACAAATTACATTAGACATGAATTCATTTCATGCGCCACATAGTCATCATATAGCTGGATAGTTAGATATTTATGTATCAGACAACAAGATTGTCAATTACACTTGTCATGTTAAAAGATTGAATACTCTTAAGGAAATAAGGATTCAAATTAAATGAGAGAGAATGAGAAGTGATTCTCACTCCTTGATCAACATAAAATTTTACAGAGATGAGCCTAAATCTTTCTATTCTTTCCTAACTCTCTCTAATATAATTCTTTCAAAAGTGAAGAGCAAATTAGTAACTAAGGAAATTCAATTTGTATGCCAAATAGTTGCATTGTAATTCTCTAAATGAAGAATAGTCAAAAACAAATTATATTAGACATGAACTTGCATCGTATAAGTCATCATACAGTTAGATTGTCAGTTACACTTGTCATATTAAAAGCATGAATACTCTTAAATAAAGATTCAAATTAAATGAGAATGAGAAGTCCTCTTTTAAGAGTATTATTCATGCTTTTAACAAAACAAGTGTAACTGAAAATCCAAATATATGGTTCATATATATATAATTATCCAATTGTATGATGACTTACGTGGCATGTGAAATGATTCATTTCTAATATAATTTGTTATAACTGTTTTACATTGAGAGAATTACAATGCAACCAGTAAGCATACAAATTGAATCTCCTTACTTATTTCCTCATTACTTTGGAAAGAATTAGAGACAACAACAACAACAACAACAACAAGCCTTTATCCCACTAGGTGGGGTCGGCTACATGGATTGCAAGACGCCATTGTGCTCTATCATTTATTAAGCTTTTAGAAATATTATTAATTAAGAGATCACGTTCAACAACTTCCAAGAGTGTTCTCTTAGGCCTTCCTCTACCTCTCTTAATCGGACTCAAAGTTATATGTTCCACTCTTCTCACTGGTGCCTCCCTTGGTCTTCTTTGTACATGCCCAAACCATCTCAACCGATTTTCTACCATTTTTTCCTCAATAGGTGCCACCCTCACTTTTTCACGTATGTTTTGGAAAGAATTAGAGAGAGCTAGGAAATAATAGAAAGAATTAGGATAATCTCTAAGATTTTACATTGATCAAGGAAAAGTGATTCTCATCCCTTTATCAAACTAAAATCTTATAGAAATGAACCTAATTATTTCCATTATATCCTAACTCTTTCTCTCTCTCTCTCTCTCTCTCTCTCTCTCTCTCTCATTCTTTCAAAAGTAAAGGGCACAAAATAATAAAGGAGATTCAATTTTCATGACAGTGGTTGCATTGCAATTCTCTCAATATTTAGAATAGTTAGAACATATTATATTAGACATGAACTTATTGCCTATAAGCTTTCATCCAACTATTTCATGACACATAAGTCATCATCTAGCAGCCAGATGGTTAGGTATTTACACATCAGACGATAGCTCAATTTTTAGTTACACTTGTCATGTTAAAAACATGAATACTCTTATAGGGATTTTAAATTAGTGAAAATGAGAAGTAATTCTCACTCTTTGATTAATGTAAATTAAAATTTTATAGATATGAACATAATTCTTTCCTTTATTTTCTAACCCTTCCTAATTCTTTTTAAAATCACATAGCAAAGTGATTAAGAAGATTCAATTTGCTTGTCGTAGTTGCATTGTAATTCTTTCAATGTAAAATACTTAGAACAATTCATATTATACATGAACTCATTTCACGCCACGTAAGTCATACAGCTGGATAGTTAGATACTTATATATTAGACAGCTGGATCATTGATTACACATGTCATGTGTTCAAAAATGTGAATCCTCCTAAATAAGTGTTGGAATGGGAGAGAATGCGAAGTAATTCTCACTCTTAATGAATCTAAAGTCTAGAGAGAGAGATGAGCCTAACTCTCTCTTGCATTTCCTAACTCAATCTTCCAAAAATAAACAGCAGGGTGATCAATTGCATATGGCCAGTGGTTTCATTGCAATTCTTTCAAAACAAGAAGGGTAATTTCTAATATACTATTTCATTACGATTGTATGACGCGAGTTTTATTTTTTATTTTTATATTATTGTTTCTTTTCTTCACTGGGATAAATATAATTCTCACCTTGCTGTTCTCTACCCTCTTTCTCAAACTCCAGTACTCTACGCACGCGCAGAGAATCTTGTTCCCTGGGGATTTCCAAGCTTTGAATCACTCTAGACAATGGTAAGAAACTGATTTGATTTTCAAACGCACAAGTATTCTTCAACTTAAACCCATTTCATAGTGTTACGATCCCCTTGAATTTTTTCTACCTCTTGATTTCTATTAATGTGGAAGAGTCTTTTAGCTTAACTGGGTGTTTTTCTGGTAAAATTGTAACACATATCCTTTTGCCGGTTCAGATTCCCATTTTCTTAAACGGTTCGATGATTTCTGGTAAAATTGTAACACAAATCCTTCTTTTCCAGTGTCTCTGTTTCTGTGGTGTGAGAGAAAATGCTGAACTTCTTTCCCCTGATGATTCTTGGATTCAATGGAGTTCTTTAATGACCTGTTTTGGCAATGAATGCAACATTGTACATACCGTTCTTGTCATCAATGAGTCAATTTTTGTTTCTATTAAATGAAAACATATCAGCTTCTTGTGGTGTGGATGATTTGCAATGAACCTCTTTGCTTGTTATACACTTTTTCTTTTGGTAAAATGGAATTTCAGTTTTTTAAAGACGTTCTTGGCTAGGAATATTTGGTTTCTTCATGAAACTAAGATTAGAATTACTTGCTTTTGTGGTTTGCGCATCTTTTCCCCTCTCCTTTCGGCTTAATCAATTTGAATTACTTTAGAACTTTGATAACCTGTGATTTATGTATAGGTACGATTTCCTAGTTGAATAGCGACATATTTTGCAGAGAATATTTCTGCATGTATCAGTGCACCAGAAATAAAGGTAAATCTGGGATTATTTTGGAATAATAATTTTTGCTGGAACGGATTCTGGCATTCCGATATAATGCAATTTAGATGGGCATGGTAAATTATATTGCTTCTTCAAAACCTCATTAAACTTTGCAGCAGTCAGTGCCGTGCCGATGAAAGATAATTGTTAGATGTCTGATCTTTGAATTTAGCTTTTGGAAAGTAGACTTGCACATTCAGTTTGTTCCCGTTTTCTGAGTTTTTTTTTTTTCCTTTTCTTTTCTCTATTTTCCTATTTTATCTTCTAAGAAAATCATGTAGAATTGGTCATTTTCTGGTGTTTCTTGGACTTTTTACTTTTTGACTTGACTTGAGTTTTTATTCTTTTTTCAAAAAATAAACAAGAAGAAGAAGCTTCTAAATTTGGCATGAGAGTCAAGTTGCTGATAATACACGGAAGAAGGAATAGAAAATTAGACTAATTGTTATAATTTACCAGATCTATTTATTCTCATGAATTAAAGCCATGAAAATATTCTGTTCTTGCATTTATATCCAATTTTGAAGATGACTTGGATACCACTAAGCCAAAGCTTGCTGTTATCTACCTGACTACTTCATCTGCAGCTTTCTTTCTCATTGCATTACAGGAATACTGAAACTGATGTTATTGTAAATCTGCTTCTGTGATTTCTTTTGCAGATTATGCTAAATCTGTGGTACATATAGTTTGCTACAGTTTCTGCATAATCCGGATGTCTAAAGAAAATCCAAGCCCATCCTGTTTTGTCGCCATGAGGACCAGTTAACCGTATAGAATTCAGTCATTGTTACAGAAGGAACTCTGGATACCCGAGTATCTATTTTTACGATGCAAGCATCAGAACACCATAGAAACTCAAGCATGCACTATCAACTCATGCAACAAACGGAGCCCTACTGCTTGCCGCAGTACCAAGCCTTGAATCATCAGATATACAGCAATGACATCAGAAGCCATGGAACCCACTTCCCTACTCCATGTTCTTCTGAACTTTATTGCACATTGGAATCATCCTCTGAAGCTGGAATTTTCAATGCTTATAACTCCCCTTTAACTGTGAGTTTCTCGCCTAATGGCAGCCCAATCTCTCAGCAAGATTCGCAGTCATACTCATACCCACCTGACCAACGTCATTCTCCTGACTATACGTATAGCTCTCCCATGAGTGGGTCCTGTGTAACTGATGATTTGCATAGCTTCAAGCACAAGTTGAGAGAGCTGGAGAGTGTAATGTTTGGCCCTGACTCTGATAATCTTGATAGCTATGACAGTACCTTCAAGGATGGAATTAACTTTCTTTCACCTGAAATGGACGGTTGGAGAAAAACAATGGAAGCAATTTCTAGTAAGGACCTGACACAGGTTCTAGTCGCATGTGCACAAGCAGTTGCAGATAATGATTTGTTGATGGCTCAATGTTTGATGGATGAATTACGCCAAATGGTGTCAGTTTCTGGCGAACCAATTCAGAGGTTGGGGGCATATTTGTTGGAAGGGCTTGTGGCTCGATTGTCTGCCTCTGGGAGTTCAATCTACAAAGCTTTAAGATGCAAAGAACCGGCAAGTGCTGATCTTCTCTCATATATGCACATACTTTACGAGGTCTGCCCCTACTTCAAATTTGGTTACATGTCTGCGAATGGAGCCATTGCTGAAGCCATGAAAGATGAAGACAGAGTTCATATTGTTGATTTCCAAATTGCTCAGGGAAGCCAATGGATTACTTTGATTCAGGCTTTTGCTGCTAGACCTGGGGGGCCACCCCACATCCGAATTACAGGTATTGATGATTCAACATCAGCTTATGCCCGTGGAGGAGGACTAAACATAGTGGGAAAGAGGCTTTCAAAGTTGGCTGAGAAATTCAAGGTGCCATTTGAATTTCATGCTGCAGCTATCTCTGGCTGTGATGTTCAGCTGCATAATCTTGGGGTTCGACCAGGGGAGGCTCTGGCTGTGAATTTTGCATTCATGCTACATCACATGCCCGACGAAAGTGTCAGCACTGAGAATCACAGGGATCGACTGCTACGTCTTGTGAAGAGCTTGTCTCCAAAAGTGGTGACACTTGTTGAGCAAGAATCAAACACGAACACTGCCCCGTTTTTCTCTCGTTTCCTTGAAGCTCTGGACTACTACAAAGCTATGTTTGAGTCAATCGATGTGACTCTTCCCAGAGATCACAAAGAGCGAATTAATGTGGAGCAGCATTGCTTGGCAAGAGACGTTGTTAACATCATAGCTTGTGAAGGAGTGGAGAGGGTGGAACGGCATGAGATGCTTGGCAAGTGGAGGTCCAGATTTGCAATGGCTGGTTTCACACCTTACCCTTTGAGCTCATTGGTTAATGGTACCATCAAGAAACTGCTTGAGAATTATTCTGATAGGTATACACTTCAAGAAAGAGGTGGGGCTCTCTATCTTGGTTGGATGACTAGAGATTTAGTTGCTTCTTGTGCGTGGAAGTAAGAACTGGGCATCCTGCGAGTTCTTAAGTTTGTTATGAGTTCTCCATAATAAACACATCACATGTGGAGGAGGTTTTGAAACACCCAATTTTGTGGTGTCGAGCTTATTTTTTTAAAAAAAAACTTCTCATGTTTTTTATTAGAGAACCCGATAACAAACACTTAAAAATCATACCTGAGTTTCATCTGAGAAAAGTGCAGATAAGTCTACTTGTCCTGCTCAATACCTGCTCCAAGTGGATGGAAGAATCCTCGTTACAACAAATGTGACTCTTCCCCTTTTCCTTGTTTCAAGAAGTTAAATATGAAAATATAGCTAGTTTTCTTTTCTTTGTTAGCAATATTGTTCTTCAATGTCATGAACTTTTTCCGGCCCTGAATTCTGAGCACTCCAAATTGTTTGGTTAGATTGCAGTTATTATCGTAATGAATGTAACTCAAATCACGGGAAGAATTAACTTCAAAGATTAAAGTTCATCTATCTTAGAGGAAAAGTTCAGTAGTATCATTTGGTAAATTATTATATGAATTTAAAAGATGCATGGCAACCGTAGAAGAAATCTCTGTTTCTGCCCTTTGTTGACTTCAGTGATACAATGTAGATAGTTAAATGACGAACCTTTTTATCTAAATGCCAACCAACTTTTCAATAATTCAGCCAATGGACTTTGACTATGACTTCAACAAGTTCATGGTTATTTGCGATTGATTGAAAATGATTTTCAGTCCAGTTCAAGCCCTTTATTTACAATACTTATAATGCACATAAAAAGGTAGATATGATAAAATTAAGGGAAAGTTAATCATTTAGTTTTTATAGTTTTAACTTAGTTATAATTTAATTCCTCAACTTTAACTCATTATAACTCAGTTCTTGAAGTTTTGACTTGGTTACAAATTAATCCCTAAATTTTGCTTCTTGCAATTTAGTCTCTAGAATTTCAACCTATTAAATATTAGCCCTTCTATTTTTAAAAAAAATTATGAAGATTGAAACTTTTAATATTTATAATATTTATAAAGATTAAAAGGGTTTAATAATTTAAAATAGTAGTAATAAATTTTAAAATATTTTTAATCTTTATAGTTTTATTTTTTAAAATATAGGGATCAATATTTAAGAAGTTGAAATTTCAGGGACTAAATTACAAAAGGCAAAGTTCAAGAAATGATTTACAATCAAGTCAAAACTTCAGAAACTTAGTTATAATGAGTCAAAATTGAGAGATTGAATTACAACTAAGTCAAAACTATAAGGACTAAAAGATTAATTTTTCTTAAAAGTAAATATGAAATGTGAATTTTATATGGACATACTTATGTCAACGTCTTAAGTATAACAATATGGAAGATTTAATTTGCTTTGAGTCTTAGCCTTGAAGGAAAAATGACAAGCAAAGACCTTATAAGAATATTAATGTCAAACTAAGAATTTTAGTATTAAAACATGATAGAAGAAATACTGAAATTTAAAAATATCAGTATTAAAAAATCCTAATTTAACATTAATACTCTTATAAGGTTTTTATTTGTCATTTTCCCTAAATTTAACTGCTTTTATATGGAGAAACTCTTTTAGATGTTGACTTAACTTTACCCCTAAGAAATGTTTGGTTTGTGAATTTGATTATTTGGGTTGTTGGGTTAGTGGACATGAACTTCTCTCAGGTGGTACGCCCTTTTGACTTTTGACAAAATTTACAGTCTATATTTGAAAATCTAGACAATAAGTAAAAACATCTATATTCAATTCAACTTAATTTTAATCTAAAATCAACACAGACAAAACATTTAAACATCATGCTCCTAAACCCCACATGAAGAAACAATATTAATATAATTCTTCAATAAATCCCACATCCTTTTTTCAATAAAATTTGTTTTCTCATGAAAAAACAATATCAATATGGAACATTGATTTGGCATCAAGCTGCTCAATCACTTCTGATTGGTTCCCTTCACCCCATCGCATCGTCTGCAGCTCTGCATCGGTTAACTTTAATTTAAAGTAACCTTTAATATTAAAAAAAAAATTACAGCTACAATTGATTACTTCTTTTGTTCAGGCCATATAGACACGGAAGCACATTACATTCTCAGAGAGAAGGACCCCCGGGGGGGGGGGGATAAGCCTGGACTGCTCATCATCAATCTAAGCTGTTCATATTGATTTTTAAACAGTCCAGATTCAATCTATTTTTATTGTTATATTTTAAATACTTTTATTTCAATAGATATATAATCTTAAAAAAAAAAATTCATAACTATCATTTAAAAAAAAATTATCATATAAAGACAGTTTAAAATTTTGTCAGTCTAATTTGAATGGTCAGAAGTTATCACGGCGACAGGTAAGTATGTGGTGCTCGACACCATGAAAGAACAATCCTGCTATCTATCTCATTAAAATGACATGGCAGAAAATTCATTCCAGTTGCCCAAAAAAAAAAAAAAACAGCAACAGCAACAGCAACAGCACATTACTAATGGTTGACAATACATCGTAAAAAAAGAAGAATGAAAAATGAAAAGAAGAACGAAAACTAAAATACATCCACACGTTTTTGTACAGCCTTCACTTATTTATCCCATATAAATAGTAGTATACAAGTATGTCCAATGTAGTAGTATCCCCTATTATTATTTAGTAAACCTTTCCAAATTCTAAGAACAGAACAAGAGGGAGCAAGCGAAAAAGAAAAATGTTAGAATAGAGATAACAACCATCATCCCATTTAATACTTATTCCTACATTAACTATGTTATTGTCAGCTATTTTGGTCCTCAGTAACTAGCTTCAGCTTTAAACAGCATTGCCAATTTAGCTTTGAACTGGTTCTGCATCAGGTTCAGATTGCTTGTTTAACTTACTTTCTTCTGATATGGTTCTTACCTCATCCGTCTGCTGTTTATTTAATCTACATGGAGGCTCAGAACCTCGATGGCATGTGGTGCCAAGGCCGCCTGAATCATTTCCAGCACCCGTGTCGCCCTTTTGTTCTTTCTCACTCCAAGGACTTTCAGAAGCTTGAGTAGCAATCCCTTCAGATTCAACCATATCACAAGACTTTGGCTTTGCAATTTGCTCACCATTTGGTCGCTTCTGTGATCTGCTTTCTAGGTCCAAGCAAGTCTGTTGTTCTGCTGGATCAACAAAAACAGAGTTTTCCCCAGATTTGGTTCCTGAATCACTGTTGATGATTGTTGTGGATGTGTTTGCTGCTCCGTCATGACTAACAGTCCTTCCAGAGGGGCTTTCATGATCATGATGCCCCTCATAGGTGGTTATCACAATTTTTTTATCATGAGAGGCCCTTTCCACGTGCTTTTTGACAGGGCATCCGGGACTTGAGCACCGATAATAACTTCTGGAAGAGCGTGGAGCGAAAATGCTGAGTCACAAACTTGAGATTAAATATAACTATAATGAATGCATCTATATTTCCATGTCACCTCACAACACAGCAAATTAGCATCTGAAAACAGTTGTGAACAATATGTCCATAACTTGATAAGCTATGCTGACAGCCACACTTACCAAGGAAAAGGGACAAAGAACAGCTAAAATTTATCGGAGAGGGAGAACTTTGGACAAGATTTAAATAAAACTCCTCGTGTGCGCAAAGAATTTTCCAACAAAAACACATGCACACGTTATTTTTAAAAGAGATCCAATCATATGATCTTGAGCTTTAAAAAAATGTCTCCATGTCATGTTTATATTAAAGAATTTAATAGGAATTGTTTATAATTTTTACGTTCAAAGAAATTCCAAAATTTTGAACCAAAAGAATAGAGAAAGAGACTAACAAACAAAGATAAAAGAGTCTGCGGGAGAAATAATGTGGGAATATCTAAATTTTATTGTAAATATTAGCGCTGATTATGAGGGATATTTTAACCTGATTATTAGGGATTATTGCTGATTATTAGTATTTATTAGTTCATCTCTGAACTTTGTATATATATATACTGGCTGTAATTCATACTTCTGAATTAATGAGAGAAATATTTTCTTCTCTTAAATTACCACATGGTATCAGAGTAGAGGCTCAAAATAAAAATTAGGATCTGATGGGTACCTAAGTAGGATGGAGAATCCTACCTCAAAAGCTAGCTTTTGAAGTGGGAGAACCAACTCACTTATATACCCCATTAAACATCCCATACTCAATGTGGGACTTGGTATCCCATACTATCAAGTCTCAATCAATTGGCCCCCCATGAAAAACCGACATCCCGACGGCTATACTCCACAGCACTTAACTCGGTCTCCTTCCGGTCAGAACCCTCTATGGGTAGCCCTTTTCGGAACCGCCGACAACAAGGCTCTAATACTAATTGATAGGTACCTAAATAAGATGAGAAACCCCACCTCAAAAGTTAGCTGTTGAAGTGGGAGAACCAACCCAATACCCCATTGAGCATCCCATACTGCTCAATGTGGGACTTGGTATCCCATAATACCAAGTCTCTATCAGGGTTCCTGAAAGTTTATTTTTTGGATGGATCACACAAGACCTCCTGTACAGTACCTTAAGGCTTTCATGTGGATGACAATGGAGCATGTCTGGACTCTCACTGTGATCAAGAGGTGCCGATTGGCCGACCACCAGAAAACAAAGCCCAACGACAATGCATGTGAGATACATGCACCACCACAAAGATCTGCGCTAGAGAGGTTTGCTCGGTGCAGGGAGGCGCTTGTTCGTTGGGTTTACCTTTTACGAAACAAGTCTGAGGCTGCATCCACATTCATGAATTTCTTTAACATGAATAAAACCCAGTTTAACAACACCATCCAACTCTTACCCACTAACAATGGCACCAAGTACTTTAACCAATCTTTGAATACCTTCCCCTAAGTGCACGGTATTGTACATACTAGTTCTCATACCCATGCGACTTAACAAAATAGGGCTACCAAAAGAAAAAATTGCCATATTCTTGACATTGCTAAAACATTTATGTTTACCTGCAATGTGCCTAAGTTTTATTAGGGGATGACATTTTGACCGCAACCTACCTCATCAACCATATGCCCAGTCGGATCTTATCCTTTGAAACTCTTCTCCACAAATTGCAAAGTAATTTCCCTACATCCCATCTTGAAACTACTCTTCCATTTCATGTGTTTAAGTTGCACAACCTTTGTCTATAACCACCAAAGCACCAAACTTGAACCTCGAGCCACCAAATGCATATTCATTAACTATTCTCCTACTCAAAAAGAATACAAATGTTTTGATCTTGTTACAAAACCTATATTTGTCAGCCTTAATATCACCTTTCATGAAGCTACTTCATTCTATCCCAATCTTCACTTCAAGGGGAGAGAATATGCGAATCTCAAACTTGAGAACAAGAACCTAACAGAGAATTAGTGCTTCCTAAGCCATGGTTTGAACGAACTGAACCATTACTAACTCCTGAACTATTACCTTCATCTTTTCTTATACCACAACCTGAGGAACACGGACAAACAAGAGGAGATGCAGAAAGACCATAAAGAGAAGAACTATCTGTTTATACTCAGAAAAAGAGATTGAAAGATAGTGAGTAACTTGTATCTGAAGCACCAAGAGAGTCAGAACCAGAGGTAGCTCTTGAGGCAGAAACTCCTAGAGACTTAGGTAATGTAGAACATGTAAGTGAATCCATTGACCTTGATCTTCCTGTTGCTTTAAGGAAGCAACCACATTCTTGGACTTTTCATCCAATAGAGAGATTTATTTCATACAATGCACTTTCTCCCTAATATCGAGCATTTGTTACTAATCTTGATAAGGTGAAAGTACCTGAGACTATACAAGAAGCCTTAAGCATCCCTAAATGGCAAAGTGCTATCATGGAAGAAATAAGAGCCCTAAAAAAGAATGGGACATGGGAACTAGTTCAGCTACCTAACGGAAAGAGAACAATGAGTTGTAAGCGGATGTTCACCTCAGAATACAAGGCTGATGAAACTCTTGACAAATTGAAAGCTTGCTTGGTTGCAAGGGGGTTTACTCAAACATATGGACTGGACTATGAAGAGACATTTGCTTTGGTGGCAAAATTGAACACTATTAGAGTTTTATTGTCTATGGCAGCTGATCTTGAGTGGCCCCTTCATCAACTTGACATAAAAAATGCTTTTTTGAATGGAGAATTGAAGAAAGAAGTCTATATGACTCCACCTCTCAGGTTTGATAAAGATAGGGAGAAACAAGTCTGTAAACTAGATAAGTCTATATATGGCTTGAAACATTCACTAAGAGCTTGGTTTGACGGGAAAAGTTCTGAAGTCCAAAGGTTACAAGCAAACCCTAACGAACCATACAATGTTTGTTAAGGTCGAGGGAAGTAAGAAGTGCATTCTTATTGTCTATGTTAATGACATAATACTCATAGGAGATCACCTTGAAGAGATAGAGAGAGTGAAGACTACCATTAGCAAGAAATTTGAGGTCAAGGATCTCGAGAAGTTAAAACACTTCCTTGGGGTGGAAGTTGTCCGGTCAAGAAGAGGAATTTATGTTTCTTAAAGAAAATATATACTTACTTTCCTGACAAAGACAAGTATGTTGGGCAGCAGACCTGCTGAAACTCCTATTGAAGTAATGAAACCAAAGAAGAAGCCTAAGGTAAATAAGGAAGGTGAAGAAGAAGAGGAGGAAGCCAAAGAAAAGGAAGAAGCTGCTGACAAGCAGAGATATCAGAAACTCGTTGGAAACTAATACATCTCTCTCTCATACAAGGCTAGATATAGCATTTGTTGTCAATGTAGTCAGTCAATATATGTATGAGGGAAGTACGGATTGCTTATATTAAAGCCATACAAGATATGTCTGAGGAGATAAAAACTAGTATAAGAACGCCTAGTGGTCAAACAAAGGATTTTTCTATAAAGATTGCACTACATCAGGGATCATCTCTGAGTCCTTATCTGTTCAACTTGATCTTAAATGTTTTGACGGAACATATTCAAAGGGAAATTCCCAAATGTATGCTTTTTGTAGATGATATAGTTCTTATAGCAGAGACAAGAGAAGAGGTTAATTGCAAACTTGAGTTATGGAAGAGGACATTGGAGTCGAAAGGTTTCCGTCTAAGTAGGAGTAAGACGGAATATTTATATTGTAAATTTGGTAAGAAACTATTCGAAAATAATTTGGAAGTGAAATTGGGAGATCAAATTATACCTCATGCGGAAAAGTTTAGATATTTGGGAGCCATTATTCAAGATGATGGCGAAATCAGTGGAGATACTTCACATAGGATTCAAGCTGGGTGATTTAATTGGAAAAAAGCTAAAAGAGTTATTTGCGACCGTAAAGTGCCTAATAAACTTAAAGGAAAGTTTTATCGCACTGCTATCAGACCGGTAATGTTATATAGTAGTGAATGCTGGGCTCTAACGAGACAGCAAGAGCATAAAGTTGAAGTAGCAGAAATGAGAATGTTACTATGGATGTGCGCACATACACGTAAAGATAAAATTCGAAATGAGCACGTATGCGAAAAAGTGAGGGTAGCACCTATTAAGGAAAAAATGATAGAAAATCGGTTGAGATGCTTTGGGCATATACAAAGAAGACCAAGGGAGGCACCAGTGAGAAGAGTGGAACATATAACTTTGAGTCCGATTAAGAGGGGTAGAGGAAGGCCTAAAAGAATACTCTTGGAAGTTGTTGAACGCGATCTCTTAATTAATAATATTCCTAAAAGCTTGATAAATGATAGAGCACAATAGCGTTTTGCAATCCATGTAGCTGACCCCACCTAGTGGGATAAAGGCTTGTTGTTGTTGTTGTTGTTGTAGTCAGTCAATATATGAGTTGTCCAATGAAAAGTCATATGGAGGCAGTCTATAAGATTTTGAGATATCTTAAAGGTACTCCTGGTAGTGGCTTGTTCTTCAAAAAAACATGAGTAAGGATCCATCGAAGTTTACACTGATGCAAGTTAAGGTGGAACCTATACAAATCAAAGATCAACTTCCGGCTATTGCTCATTTGTGTGAGGAATTTAGTTCCATGAAGAAGCCAAAAGCAACGAGTTGGTTCAAGAAGTAGTGTTAAGTTTGAAGAGCTTTGGCTCAAGGAATAGCAGAGGAGTTGTGACTGAAATGAGTCTTACATGAAATACAAGTTGAAGCAAGATCACCATTGAAGCTCTACTGTGATAATAAGGCTGCCATGAATATGGCCTTAAATCTAGTACAACATGACAGATATAAACATGTTGAGATAAACTGACACTTCATTAGAAAAACAATAGAAGATGGAATTCTATGTTTAAGTTATTTGTCTACAAAGTCGCAAACAGCTGATGTTTTAACTAAAAGGTTACTTAGACCTGCATTTGAGAATTGCATAAGCAAATTGGACATGAAAAGTATCTATGATCCAACTTGAGGGGGAGCGT
Organism: Prosopis cineraria; assembly: GCF_029017545.1. NCBI lineage: Eukaryota > Viridiplantae > Streptophyta > Magnoliopsida > Fabales > Fabaceae > Prosopis > Prosopis cineraria. The sequence continues at coordinate 34,671,758 of NW_026555339.1, read as the reverse complement.
GGGAATATCTGAATTTTATTGTAAATATTAAGACTGATTATTAGGGATATTCTAGCCTGATTATTAGGGATTATTGCTAATTATTAGGAGTTATTAGTATTTATTAGTTTGTCTCTGAACTTCATATGCATATAGTGGCTGTAATTCATACTTCTGAATTAATGAGAGAAATATTTTCTTCTCCTAAATCACCACAAATAAACATTTGTTTGAAAAAACCAAGAATATACAAGAATCCTAGGATCCCAGAAAAAATTGAAGTATGAGGGATAGAGGACAACCGGATATAGAAAAACCATTTTTATAATGCTGCCAAGAAAAAAACACAGGGATTCATAAGAAGTTATCTATATACATATGGGAAAAAAATATCTATGTACAGAATTTCAAAGAAAGCACATCCTTGTGTATCTAGTAGATTAATTGAACTAACAGTCAAAACTACAACAATTAAGATTAACAATAGAATGCTCCTCGTACATAAGGATACAGTGCAGAACAAATAATATTGGTAAAAGATCATTGCTCTCTTGGTAAGCCAAAGAAATGTAATAGAAATCAGAAGCAATTTTTTCATGAATAAAAATATTGAAAGCTGGAGAATGATAGGAAATAACACAGAAATTGTCATATATTGCAATGTCACAAAAGGTACAGAAGGAATATAGTTTGAGTGATACATAATAAATACTATATGGCGGCTATAACTATATCATGAGCAATGACGTGAATTTACAATGAATGGGTGTCAGGTTGGCTGCCACGAAGCACTAAGATATATCTGAGTTGACATTAACATGACTATCATGTTCTACCTATATCCACAACCAGCTAACACAACGAAAATAGACAATAAGATTAAGTACGTAATCAACTAAAAGAAAACTTATACCTTGGATTTGGATTTCCTTTTACTAGTTTCTGCCCATACTTGCGCCAACGGTACCCATCATTAATAAAATCAACCTCACTTGAAGTCTGAACAACATGACGAGATTCACCAGCTGACTTCTCAGCCCCAGGGGCATCAACATTACTAATGTTTTTCTTCCTGTTCAAAATCAAATGTGAGTATCAGAAAAGTTAGACATCATATATGTGATATATCAATTCAAATAGCTGTAAAAGTAGGTATTGTAATATTGTACAAGCGTTTTGACTCAGGATCCTCATTGGCAAGAACCACATCCCTTGTTCCAGTCGACTGTAAAAGTGCAGCTTTGACCTCATTAATTGTGGAAACTGTTGAAACAGGATGAGTTTCTAGAGACTTGATCTGTTGAGGCACACATCCATGCTCAATGGATGTGTTGTCTTCATCAATGATGCCAAAAACTATCATTAACTTTTTGAAGGATACAAACTTAAATGCAAGAAAAGTTTGCTTCTTACCTTTCATGATGGGAAGAGAGGGCTTGTCTGATTTTTCTTCAGCAGGTCGTGGACTGTTTACTTGGGGATGATTATGCTGGCCGATGCAAATGGTATCTGTAATCTGTCCATTATTTGACTGTTCCAATTGCTTCTTTGCAGGGCAGTTGGGATGTGTGCACTTGTAATAGCTCCTTATATATTCATTTCCCTTGACATTTTTCTGGCCATATTTTCTCCAATTATATCCATCCTTTGAGACTTTTTCACGTGCTATAGAGAGACCATCCTGACCACACTGTAATGTGTGTGGAATGGTACTAGGGTTTTGCAAGGGTTTCTCTTGAGGTAAAGAGCATATACTCTTTTGCTCTGATTTCCGTGCATTGCAAGTAGCATCCAAATCCCACACTTCTTTCTCAGCTACACTTTCTTTTGAACTCTTTTCACATATTATAGAGGGGCTTTCATCACTAGATTGTAATTGACGCTGATTAGTATTAGGACTCTGCAAAGGTCTTTGAAGTGGTGAAGTACATCCACTACCTTCTTGATCTGATTGCAGTGCATCAGGAGTAGCATCAGAATCTTGCACCTCTCTCTCAGCTGCAACAGAAGGAATTCTTCCTGCTCCCTCTGGGTTGGATGAGTCATTTTTATCATCACAAGTCTCTTGTGACACAGTAATATCACTTTGAGAACTCAGCCTTTGAAGCGATTTATCAGAAGAAGCATTGCAATCAGCACTTTTGTCCGAAGAAACCATGTGCATCTCTTTTATATCAGAAGCAGAAAGATCCAGATGAATTATATGCTTCCATAAATGCCTTCAGTGCTGGACTTGAAAAAAAGCAATGTGCTGGTAGCAGTACATATGCAAGACATATTTAAATAAGCAATTAGAATAAGAAAAAAATTTGGATGCACTGTATCAGAAAAGTTATCAATCCAGCAATCATAAAGTTGAAACTTAAAGTTTATGCATTTCATACAACTTAAGGAAATTCATCATGCGTCATTCATTTCTAGTAATAAACCATAGTTATTAATGGCTGCTACATGTATAGCCTTGCAAGTTCCGTATAACTTGGCTATCATTATGCCACAGGTGCTATTTTTCAGTTGCTGTAGCGCATGTAATATGCATTAAAGCAAAATAGGGACCCTGATTAAATTCACTTTTAAGATGCTCAAGTCTAGCATTCTTTGATCCAACTTTCACCAGTCAATGGCAGTTGCCAAAGATTCCTGCTGTCCACTACCACCACCAGTTCATGCTCTGTATCCACTGCCATGACCTGACCTTTCTGTCAAACCACCTCCACCACCTTCATCAAATATTGAAGAGGAAATCGATTGTTTGCCTATGGTTCAGTTTTCTTAGGTTAAAGCTTAGAGACCATCTGTGTCAAATATTTATGTATCTTATTATGATTTTAGCACTTGATGTTGCAATTTATGATCATTCTGCTGATACGAGTGTTGCAATTACAAGCGTCATGCTAATTTAGCCTGCACATTGCTAGGTGCTAGACCATAGCATTTTTTAGCACTTGTTACTGCAAGTGTATTATGAGTTATAAATAACTATGTAGTATCATCAAGAACTCAAGAGTGATGCTAGTATGATAGACATACATAGAGCGCCCAAAAATCTCTTATCTCAAATGACTTGTATACCTGTGTCAATGCTGAAGCAAGCAATATATGCCATATGATTAGTGGTGGTCGAGTCTGACATGAGTTGCATGATAATTAGTCACTTGATTGAATCATCATTTAGTGAGATTTTTGTGATGGCATAACTTGCATTTCTATAACAAGTTCTACTTCATCATTCATTTGATGCACATATGCAAGATGTTGAGATATAGATTAACAAAAGCAAAGAATGTGGAGGCTTCTTCACAAAAGATTTTCAGATATTAAAGGCGATGCTTCTTTTCTCAGTTACTATTTCTCATCAACGTTACAGGGCATCATTTAAGAGGAACATGAGAACCTTAGAGTACCATAATAAAAGACCAAGCGCTTTATACCTTTCACTCCTTTAGTAGATATTATTAGAATATTTATCCCAACTTAGGACTGACATGATGAAAGTTGCATATATACATGGAAATATGTGCACGCGCACATTTTCAGGTGAAAACAAGTTCAAATCCTAAACCAAAATTAAATCCCCAGCCTCTTTCTGATATTACTTGCATTGGATTCCAAATATCACACTTTCTTGACACGAAGACAAAGCTCTACAGGATTATTTTCCATTTCTTGTCTAAAATTAACCCTAGCAAACCCAGTGGGTTTTGCAAAGATTTAATTTTCTGCTTTATATATAAAGACGAACAGGAACACAGATTTTCATAATTAAGGTCTTGCATACCAACAATTCAAAGACGAAAACAATCAGTTTTCCACCTTCTCTAAGAATTTCCAAAAAATCACAACTTTAAAGCTTGATTACCGCAGCAAATCAACAACAAAATTGAATTTCTAGAAAAAAGAAAAGCAAGAGCAATTCCAGTCAAATTCTTCAAAAACACATAAAGGCGCTTCAAAAAAGAATCAACCCTCCAATTGTGAGCTGAAATAAAACCCACAAACCCTAAATCTTCAGAAGGAACCATTACCTGGAAGAGGAAGAAAGCAAAATCAGAAATCAAGCATGCGTGGAAATGGGAAGAAGAGAGAGTGAGGAGTGGGTGGAGGGAAGAAGCATAACAAGAACATACTTCTTGTGGGTTTGGTTTCGCTTTTCAAGTATGGAATAATGAAAGAAAGTCCAACATGTATAAATTCCATATTTTACCAAGAAAAGCAAAATTTGTGATGCCGAAGGAGAAAAAGTCCACTCCCAAGTGAGTATCATAGAGAATATGATCTCTCTACGCTTTGATTTGTCAGCCGCTTCGATTGGATGCTTCCTCTTTTTTTGTTTTTTGGACAGCACATATCCTTTATTTGGGCCTCATCCTGCAGCACTCTTTGACTTATTTTTGGGTCTCAAGCCCATTTTTTACCACCATTTCGAGTAGGGCTGTGCAAAAATCTCGTGATCTCGTTCGGTCCGGTCCGACCTATGAAAATTCAGTCATATTCAGTCTTGTAAAATACTGGTCCTATAGGACCAAAAAAACCAAAAAGACAGGACTGATTTTTCGAGTAAGACCAGACTAGAGACCAAGCATCTGGACTAAGTGGTCCGGTTTGATCCTATATAATTATTTTAATATAATTAAAATTAATTTATAAATTATTAATTAATAAGCCTTAGAAAAAAAAGTCTTAATCCTGCCTTGCACTTTGCACTCTGATCGAAAAAAAAACCTCAACACTGTTATTTAACAGCACTTAGCGTCTCAGCCACTCACTCAACTTTACTCTCATTCTCAATTTCTTCAATGCGCCAAAGCCCTAGCCCCTGTCTTGCACTTTGCACTCTGATCTTGATCTGTTCGAACTTTGAAGAAACATGTCTGTGGGCTGATTTTTATTACTTCTGTTCCTGCTGATTTTTATTACTTCTGTTCTTGCTGATTTTTTTCCTCTGATCTATTTTCGGTCTTTCCTCTGATTTTTTATTGAAGTTATGTATTTAAATCATTTGGAGTTTGGACTGTAACTAAAATATTATTTTCTTGGTGTTAGAAATTATTATGGATTTATTATGATTATAAGTGTTTTTATTATCTTAATTGAGTTTGTTAAGTTGAAATAGATTATTGGTCATCATAGAAAAAAAAAAAGAAAAAAAAAGGCCAAGTGAGTATTGGACTAACAGGACCAGTCTTCCAATCCTATAAACCAAGTCCAGTCTTGTTAATCTCCGGGTTTTCACATGACCAGACCGGACTACGGGTTACCTAACCCAATTCTTTTTATGAAAAGGACCAAACTCCGGGTTAGGTTAAAGTCCAGTCCCGTCCAATCTTTTGTGCAGCCTAAATTTCGAGCTTGATTTTGTTAATGGACTTATTCAGTTAAGAAGAAAAATTTATATCCCGATCTTTGTCTTTTCAATTTTGTCATTACATTTACAAATAATAACCGAATGTCTTTGTATGCAAAAATAATAATAATAACCGAGGTCAAACTTACAAATAATAACGTAAAGTTTGGAAAATATATCGAGTTTATAATTTAAAATGAAATCATAAAATGAAAACTAAAATTTATGTAACTGCTAGAGAATTATTCACCTAGTATGTTCTAATTTAAAAACAACATAATTAAATTATTATTAAAAAATCCACGAACTCCTTCCGTCCTAATTATTAGACAAAGTTAACTAATTTTTTAGCTTTTAAAAAGTGATAGTTAATGCTTTCCCTAATTTTTTATTCGAGGAGAAATGTCATATTTTTCATTATTTTTTATAAGCAAAATTATAAAATTTAAAAAGCATTTATTATATTTCTTCATATTGCGTCTCATTAAATTAGAGTTTATTTTCACGATACAAATTCACATGCTATGATTAATTACAAGGGTATTTTAATCTAATTTTTTGAATTTCAGACATAATTATTATATTTAACAAACTTTTTTTAAATGTGTAAGTTGGTTAAAGTTTGTTTACATTTGAACATAGATGGAGTACCTTAAATTTGTTTTAAAAAAAAAACATGTGACATTCTACTTTTTTTCTTCACTGAAATTAATGACTATACTCAAATATTATATAAAAATTAAAAGCATGTCAATAACTTGTTACAATTAAAGAGTGGTAAGGTTGGAAAAATGATTTAATTACCACGTTATTGCCTCATATTTAGGATTAAGTAAGGCTTGCAAAATTTGTTCTATAATTTTTAATATGTACTTCTATGAATTGATTAATTGAAAATTTAATAATAGAAATTAAAGAAAATAAAAAATTGAATAATTAAATTTTAAAAAAATAATTATTTGGTCTCTATAATTTTGATTAGGTTATAACAAAATCTCTAAATTTTAATATGTAGCAATTGAGTATTTATAATTTTGATTCAACTAATCCTTAAATTTTTACTCAATCAAACTTTTTTGTCATTTAAAACTTTAATCTTAAACTTCAACAAATAACTTAGTTCTTGTGTTTCTCTTTTTGTAGATAGTAGGGTTAAACTCACAATATTATTAACAAATACACAAAATGAGGGCTCGAATCTTCCACAAAATCTCGATACAACAAAGAGACAATCTTTTTAGGTAGCACCTTTAGAAAAATATAGTTATTTCAATTCAAAAAAAGGAAACCCACTTAAAATGAATATATGAAAAGGTGAGACTGAATGTTATATGTAATCTCTACCTTAACATCAACAAATTATATCACTTCCATGCAAATTTAATTAGAAGTCCTTAAACTCTTAAATTACTACAATTCACAATTAAGAAAGAATAAAGTAAATAATTTTTTAAAATAGTTGGGGTCCCAAAAAATTTTTAAAGACAAGTTGAACCTTCAAAATATAAGTATTTATATATAACTAAGGCATATAGAAATGTACAAATACCATAGAAAATAGGGCAAAGCAATCAATTTTGCCCAAAAAGGGATCATATGCCACGGCATGTGGTACAAAAAACTATTCCATATTTCTATGTCATGCACCACAGTATACATAATAGTTTCTGCTATCATGACAATTCATCTAATATAAACTTTTGATGTGCGCTATTTCTCCATACAATATCCAACTAAAGTGATTCAAGCACTCATGTGAAACTTCTTTTATAATCTAACTAATGACAAAAGTTTTATCTCAATCTAATATTTCTTTTAAAAATCAGACACTCAAATGCAAAACAATCATTTTATGTCATTTTCTCCTACTCATCCCAAATCAAAACCCTATATCATTAGCCATCATTAAGGTCTTAATCACATCCAATGAGATATTTTTCACCTAATTAAATAGATACATCAATAAAAACGCATTCACATTCAAGTTTGGCCACTCAAACACCTTTTTTTACCGTAATAAGGCCTTTTTTCACATACAAGCACATATTCATATACTTGACCATAACTCACACATTCAAACAATTCAAATATAGAAACTTGCACTTGTACCTGTATCTCAGCCCATACTGTCACATCTCACTTATTTTCACATCTCAAGGCTAAGATACTCACATACACATCTACAAGTACAACCAAATTCACATATGTAAAGTCTCCTTACTATTCTCCAATTAACTCTAAATTTAAGGTAAATAAGGGATTAACCCCAATCTAAATTACCAAGTTTATAAAATTACAAAGTATGATCTCAAGTTTTTCAAAATTTAAAACTCCTTAAAATATCTTTGCAAGTTGAAAATTAGAGTTTAATTAGTATGCGGAAGCATAAGATTCCAAAACAATCAAAACATTTGCATAAAAGTTGAAAACAATGAAATAGTGCAAAAAACAACCGTGTGTCGTGGCTTGTCAAGCGTGCATCACGACACGTTGCTCTCTATGGAATGCATCGTGGCTCAAGCACCATGCACCATGGCGCATTGTACAATTTTAACAGCATTGTTTCTATCATATGACAGTAACTGGGGTAAACTTCCATGTGCCCCATTTTTTCATTCGATGCTCGATTGAGTCAATTAAGTGTCTATAAAAAACTTTTTCCTAACTCTATCTAGTGTTACTAATTTCACAATTAAATTATTTCTCAGTTAGAAATGGGACACCCATTTCTCAAAACACTCATTTATAGATTTCACACATAACTTAGGTACCCAAATTTCATTCTAAGTGCCAAAAGCCTAATTTGCACCCTAAACCATGCTCAATAGACTAATACAGACCTATGCAATACCCCATATCATAACATATCACTTCAACCACATTTTTCAATGCTCAACCCCTTAATTACAAAAACAGAAAGGGGAGCTTCAATAATATAATCATCATAATCTTTAAACATCATAATCATTCAACAACATTCACATTTTTACTCACTTCTTGCTTGCACTAATATTTTGACCTTTTAGATTTCACAATTTACACATGTACTCAACTTAAGGCCCAAAATACATGGTTTAACAAAAACAACACATAATGCAAATAATTACACATGTAAACTCCTAGTTGGCAATATCATCAATAATTATACACATAAAATACTTAAAATAAAATAGGCCCACAATTTTAGGATCGAAATCCTAAGCCTCAATCTATTTCCTTCAATCGTGTCCTAATGACCTATTTTCTGTAATATTAAAAAGAAATGAGTGAGTACAACCACTCAGTAACCAACGTTTATCTAACTCATATTAATGCATGTCAATTAATCTAAATACAAGTGGCAATCAATTATCAAACTCACACCATTTTAGCATGTTCAAAGCATACATTCATAATCCTCATTGATAATATCACATGTTCTTGAAGAATGGCATGATAACTCAATTTCACATTATTATAAAGCAAATCACATGCTTTTCATCACTAGGGTCATAATACAGATAACTATGTACCTTTTTTATCACAATATGCAAGATCACACCTCCCGCATATTCTCCTTATATCTCTAATATGAAACCGTGGGTTATAACTCATTGGGATCATTTATGATATGAGACTATCCTAACCATTCACGCGTGAGGGGCTACCCAGCCAAGGTTGCCTAACCTACTTGTGGATCATAGTTTCCTCTAAATCTCATATTATGGGGTGTCATTCTCTTTAAACTAGCTTCCTCATTGAACATGTGAAGAACCAGTTAAGTTCGAGTCTCTCATTGAACAAGTGAGGTAGTTCCTTATTAAACAAGTGGGACAATAAATATAAATAAGCCACAAGTGAGGTAGTTCCTTATTAAACAAGTGGGACAATAAATATAAATAAGCCCAGGGCAAACCATCAAGCTCTTATGGAAGTCTTACCACTTGGATTTCAACTCACTCTTCCTCTTCTTAGGTGAACTCTCGCCTTTCATGATCATGCAATGCATGAATGTAATATTACATAGCATGCAAAATTACATAATGTTCAGGCATGCTTAATATCATCAGCATACTCATGTTTCATATGTTCATCAAATAAACATATCTCAACAAGTCATTAAACTCTACTTTACTTTGCATCATTAAACTCTTCTTATACACATTTCATTGAACTCCACAAACAACGCATCATTGATCTCCACTTTTACAACAAAAAAGGGTATTTAGAGACTATCATAAATCCGTCTCTAATGACTAAAAAATCTGTCTCTAACGTATTAGAGACTGATTTTGCGACGAAATCATACCCGTCTCTAAAAATAGTAACGCTAAATTTTTTGAGATGAATATTTGTAGGCTGTTGCTAATAGAGATGCATAAATGTCATCTCAAACTTTAAACAACACATTGCTAATTATGAATTAAATCTGTCTTGATAATTATTTAGAGATGCATAGATGTCGTCGCAAAATTAAAAATAATGTGTCTCTAAAATAGAGACAGACCTATGCCATCGCTAAATTGTCATAAATCCAGTCTCTAATTTATTGATAAATCATCTTTGAAATATATTAGAGACATATTATATCAGTCTCTATTTCTTAAAAGATCGTCTCTAATTAGATACAGATAAAAAATATCTCTATTGTTGATAATGTTAGTGACATAGTTAGAAACGACTTTCAAGCATATCTAAATCTATCTCTATTTTTGTTTGCTATTTATTTTTTACTTTTTGTCATATTAAAACTTGTAAAACTTACCTGAAACTTCACAATGATAATTATAAATAAGTTACTAACAACATTTTCTATAGGAAGCAACTATAAAAGAAAATGCATATATTGTCACTAGTATCCAAAACATAATATGTGACATGTACAACTTGGTCAATTCCCAAAAAATACATGAATATCAAATAAACCATAACATCAGTGATCAAAAAAACAACTTTACAAAAAGAAAACCAAATGATCAAGTTTCTTCCTCATCATCATCCTCCAAGTGAGGATTGCTAGTGGAGTCATCTACAACATTAGCTTGAGTTGGTTCATGGTCAACAATTGGAGAAGCAAGGATATTCATTTCAGATGCATTAAGGCCAAGACATTGAAATGCTAGGCACATCATTTTTCTATTTTGCTTAACTTCATCCTCTAACTTCTCTTGTTCTTGTTCAATTCTTCATTTAGCATAGAGATTGTTTTTCGCATCATTTTAATCTCTGATTGAAAAGCTACTTGCTCATTATCATTACTGTGACATGAAGCATAAGATGAACTCTGCTTCACAAGACCATAAACATGTCCTCTCTTGTTGATCACCCCATCTAATGAAAGGGAAGATCTGGTGATCATAAGAAGATAAAGGATGAGTTTCAACATTGTCATTTGTTGGTGTATCTAACATCATCACTTCTTCCTTTTTCTTGGTGAACTTTTCCTGAAAAACAACAATTAAGTTGTTGGCCAACAAGTACCTTAATCGTAATAAAATACAATATTTTCACAAAGCTTAGCATGTCAAACCAAAACCACTAGTTAGATTCTAATCAACATAGTTCACAAAGTTGAGCATGCTAAACTAAAACAACTGAATCAACATAGTCAAAAACCTACAAATAAGTATGCCTCTAATCTTTTCTTTGACAATACATAACAACAATAGCAAAAACATAAAAGGAAATGATTATAAATATCATATATTAAAACACTACAAAAATGTCTTCTACCTTCTTTCAAACCCAAGCATTTGTATTCTTACAACGTTTAAGTTTTGCAAAAAGTTCAAAATTAGCAGGATCTCTATCCAATTCTACATGTTGCGAACTTATCAATCAAAATTGACAAGACAAAAATATTTTTGAATATTTTAAAAGAGATATGAGATTTCTTGAAGAAATTACCATTCTTTTCTTGTATTTTGATGTAGAGATGGAACCAACAGTGTGAAGTGAGGCACCACTATTAGTGTTTTTATTTATGCTATTTTTTTCACTTATGGCCCACCACTTTGGGTCATTCCATTTCTTATTCAATTCTTCTCTATAATGAGGTAGAATTCACAACCCCTTATCTTCTCTTTAATCGAACCTTGCACATTGTCTTTCTCATACTTCTCCCTCCCTTACTATTAAAATGCTTCCTAACCATCAAATCATATTGAAGAAGTGCATGTTAAAAAGTTTGAAGAACAAGCAGCGTGAAGGGAAATAAATGAGCTAAAAGTGAACTGTACGTGCATATAGCAAAATCTGAGATGCACATAGAGAAAGGAACAAAACGAGCAAGAGAGAACAAGGAGCGTACCTTTTCTTCAAGGGATTTGGGAAGAATGAAAAAAAACCAACAGTGTGCTCTGTGGAGATAGGCGGACATGACATTGAAAATGAAGTTGGGGAAGAGGAGGAGGGAAAATGAAATTTTGGGCAGAGGAATTAGGATTTTATTATTATTTAATTAATTATCTCTATTTTAATATTCATTTTTATATTTAAAGACTCACTTTAAAAAAATGTTGAGTCCTATACATTGTTTGAGACTTGAGTATCTAAAAAAAATATTGTATATTTTTTATAAAATAAGAAAATTAATTTTAAAGTAAAAAATTAAATTAAAAATAATTTAAAAAAATAAAATTTGTGCAGGTATGAATTATCAGCTCTATTACTAGATAAATATAATAAATAGAACAATATCCTTAGATAATTATTTGGTTATAGTTCATGCCATACTTGGTTAAAAATTAAGAATAAATTAAAATAAATACCCTTTATATATAAGGGTTAAACAATTTAAAAGGTTAAAGAAAAAACAATTCCAGAAAAAAAATAATATTTTACTCATAATTAAATAATTTTATTTTATATAATATAATAATGATTATTTTTCTCATATTTTTAAAAAATAAAAAGTATAGTTTACCCAAAAGTTATTAAAAACTTTAAATTAATTGGGACAATAAATTTAAGTTAATGATCTAACTGCGATTGAATTGAGATTAACTTGATCATAATTAAAATAATATAATTTTTAAAATATAATAAAATTAAAATTGGTTCAAAAATAAAGAAAAATATTTTTTAAAAAGTTAGTTGACTAGTTACTACTTCTCTTATGTTTTGCAAATCCAAGCTCCTCAGCATAAGTATGATCATCTTATAAAAATAAATTATGATCAAATTTATTAAAGGCCCCTAGCAGAGATGTGTAAAATGATGTCGTAATAATGTATCACTAATGTGACAAATAAATGTTTGGCAATAATGTTAGGATTTTGAACATAGTTGACCGCAATTTTATTAATTGATTTTTAAGGTAAAAAACTCCAAGAACCTACATCTAATATTAGTAATGGCATTAGATAACATAACTTGGGATATATTGACAGAAATGCGAGGAACCTAATTTTGGGGCAGGGATAAGATTACCCGCAAGACATGACAACAGTCCATGGATCACACTAACGTAACTATTCAAAAGTACATGATTTCTTAGGATAAGTTATTGGAAAAATGATAATGAAGTTTGAAAGGATTAATTTTATATCAATTAAATCTCAAATAATTGTAAAAGGCTAATAAAATTCTATATTATTTTTCACAAATCAAACTTACGAAAGAAATGATGAAAATGCCCCTATGATTAAATATAACATGTACATTCATCAGCTTCAGCATTTTCCTCTCGATTTGTCTCTTTCCCGCCATTAATGAGAGATGTATGTAAGTGATGGAACTGCACGTTGAAGAATACCCATTCCTAAAACAGAGTTGTGCTTGGAAGAGGTGGAGTTGCCTTAATTATTGACTCAAGGAAGCTCAAAGAGTTGTGCTGGTGCGTTTAGACAAATGTGTCTTTTTTTTTTTCAAATCCCTGCATCTAAACAAAAAAGCGTACTCCATTAAGGTCTGGTTTTCTTACAAAATGGCTCTTGTAAGGGAAAAGATGGAATGGTTTATTGCAACTAAACATGAAAGATTTTTTTTTATTTCATGTTTCTAAAGATTTAGCATGAAGATTTGACATTTTGCAACTAAAATGTAAGAATTTATCATTAAGTGTCCATATTTTAAGATGAAACGCTGTTACTGTTTCACTGATGCAAAAATCACTTATGTCAAAAGTAACTAGTTTCTAAGTGATATATTATTTTATTTTATTTTTTTTATTGTAGGTTGATATTATTGGGTATGATGGAAAGTAGTTGTTTTAAGGAAATTTTTGTTATTTTCATTTTGGTGGAGATATTGTAAAAGATATGCATGGGATAATGCATTATGATGGGGGGAGTTGTAATGGAAGAATGATTAGAGAAGGAATGTCTTGTGAAGGACTTGTTAGATTGTTTTCATCATGCTTGAATTATGATTTAAATGGAATAGAGTTGAAGTACACAGTAAAGTTTGATTGTAGTGCTCTTTTAGACCTTAAAGATGATGAAAGGATAAATCAATTAATGAAATTGAATGATAATTTTGCTCATGTGTACATCATTGGGAAGATACAGCAAAGTACAAAGGCAACAGGAGATTTAATTGATGGGTAAGTTTTTTTTAATAGTTGCATGATTAATATTATGCTAATATGAATATGAATGGTAGTAATAAACATGATTTGAATGGAAATGCAGAGTAGGATGTTTAGCTAGGAATTCACATGCGACACAAGATTTTGAAATTCTACCATGTGCAATACAAAGTATCCCAACACCAATGCTTGAACTAAATGCAACAAAGTGAAAGGATTTGCTAGTAGAACCTATGCATCATGTTGAAACCCATGAGATGTCAAAGCCAAATATGTTGACAGTATCTGAGCTCATAAACCAAACCTTTTTGCTGCCTCCTAGAACATCTTGATCAGTTGGCAGACCTCGTCGTGTGAGGATTGAGTCTCAATATCAACAGAAGAAAGTTTATCATTGTTATCATTGTCATGAAGCAGGTTGTACATGGAAGAGGTGTAGAAATCCAAATTTAAGTTGATGTTATTGTAAATGGGTTACCACATGAACTTGGATTTGGGTGATATACATATATGGGTAGTTTTAGATCAAGTTAGATTTGGTTAACATATATAGGTTTTTGTACATATATATTGGTAGTATTAGGGGATTTTTTTGGTACATAGCAACCCCTTTTTTATAAATCCAAGTTCATGCTTTTGTGTATGTGGACAACTGATATGTGCAGATGCATTAGATGAATTAATACATGTAGCTTATATGTACAGTTCATATCTTCTGTAATCACTAAAAATGTGTTGTCTTAAAATTTCAAACAAAGGTTACAAATTATTTGTAAGGTAGTTGCAAAATTTGATATGTCAGTTGCAAATTACTAGAGCCATGTCCTAAAACAATTTGGTAGCTTTGCAAGTTCAAGAATTCAATAGTTATTCCACCCAAAATCTCGAGAAGGAGTTGCAAATTATTCATAATAAAGTTGTAAAATTTAGTATGTCAGTTGCAAATTACTGGAGTCATATTCTAAAATAATTTGATAGCTTTGCAAGTTTAAGAATTTAAAAGTTATTTCATCCAAAATTTCGAGAATGAGTTGCAAATTATTCACAAGGAAGTTACAAAATTTAATATATTAGTTGCAAATTACATGAGTCATATCCTAAAATAATTTGATAGCTTTACAAGTTCAAGAATTCAAAACTTATTCCACCCAAAATTTCAAGAAGGAGTTGCAAATTATTCATAAGGCAATTAAAAAGTTTGGTATGTTAGTTGCAAATTACTGGAGTTATGTCCTAAAATAATTTAGTAGCTTTACAAGTTCAAGAATTCAATAGTTATTTCACCCAAAATTTCAAGGAGTTGCAAATTATTCATAATAAAGTTGTAAAATTTGGTATGTTAGTTACAAATTACTGGAGCATTGTCCTAAAATAATTTAATAGCTTTGTAAGTTCAAGAATTCAAAAGTTATTCCACCTAAAATTTTGAGAAGGAGTTGCAAATTATTTGTAATGAAGTTGCAAAATTTGGTATGTCAGTTTTAAATTACTGGAGCCATGTCCTAAAATAATTTAGTAGCTTTGCAAGTTCAAGAATTCAATAGTTCCACCCAAAATTTTGAGAAGGAGTTGCAAATTATTTGTAAGAAAGTTGTAAAATCTGGTGTCTCAATTGCAAATTATTGGAACGTTGTCCTACAATAATAAATTTAAGAATTTAATAGTTCTTCCACCCAAAATTTTGAAAAGAAGTTGCAAATTATTCATAAGAAAATTGCAAAATTTGGTGTCTCAGTTGTAAATTACTGGAGCGTTATTCTGAAATAATAACTTTTTTAAGAATTCAATAGTTTTTTCATCCAAAATTTCTAAAAGGAGTTGCAAATTATTCATAAGAAAGTTACAAAATCTGGTGTTTGAATTACAAATTACTGGAGCGTTGTCCTAAAACAATAACTTTCTTAAGAATTCAATAGTTCTTCCACCCAAAATTTTGACAAGTAGTGGCAAATTTGTCTAGAGATAGTTGCAAAACTGGGTACCTAAGTTGCTTGGCAACTTAATTGATTAGGTTTAATGTATAACTTGAACATTACAAATACATTTTAATATTAAAAGTTGGGAATAAAATTGTGAAAACAAATTACAGAGTTACAAAGTTGCAAACTTGATTAATTAGGTACAATGTATAACTTCAAACTTAAAATCCATTTGAGCATGTCCTCACTTGTATGAACTACATAGTCCCCCTTCAGCTAAGACACTCAGGGAAAAAATTTGAAGAAAAAGCAATTTCTGCATAATCGGAATGGTGAATGTTGATGAGGATCGGACTCTTCAACTAGGCAAATGTGTCACACCCATTAAAGATTAATGACCAAAATAGATTACAGATTAATGACTTAAGCAACTGATTACTTAGGGTAGAGAAGAGACGTCAAACAGGACTAGAATAGATATGACAGACAGCTTTACTGGATAGTCCAGGGAAGAGACGACAGAGAGCTTTACTCGCTTGCAATGAGACAGGGAAGAGACAACGAACAAGTAATTGTAGGGCAGGGTAGAGTAGAGAAGAAGCAACCTCAAATTTTCATCAGCCAAATAAGGGTGTTTCGGTCATTTCTCATTATATTAAAATGCTACTCAAGGATCTAGGGACTTAACTGGTATTTCAGAATGTCTTGGGATTTATCTTAAATAAAATTGGTCCTTTAAGACTTAATTGTCATTTTCCCTAAGTTATTTATTTTCTTTTAGATTCAATGTGAAAACTTTAAGAGCTTAATCACATCTTATCACTTTAAAATGAATGTATCATCTTAGGCTCATAAGTCTTATTTGTACATATTAGGACTTGTCTTACTCAATTGAAGCTTGATGTTACCTCATTCTAGCTTAAATTGGATCATAGAAGTTAAGCCTTTCTTTGCATGATAATTTATGCGTGATTCAGTATGGTCACAAATGTGATTTGTCAACTTAGGCACATTAACTGACGTTTCACGCTTGAATCAGTAGTAATCTACATGTGATTTGTCACTTGTGTTTGTGTGATGTCTTGATGAAGCTTTTGTATTCCAATTCACGCAAGTTAACCTTGTGTACGCACGATTGAATTGTCAACTTATATTCCTTTACATATTGTTAAGTGTCATTTGATGCCTGAAAGTGAATATGTTAACCCATGATTTGTCATTGAGTCTTTTTAATACATTTTGCCTAAGTGAGTCTTTAGCCATTTTAAGCCTATTTCATCTTGAACACTTGCGTGATTTATCACTTATTGTTCCAAGTCTTTTCAATCAAGCAATCCAAACTTGAATGCACATTAGTAACACGCGTGATATGTTTCACAAAATAGCTTAGTCTTGTAATTAGCCATTTCATGTGTGTGTGATAGAGTGTTTCATACGTGATCTGTCTTGTCAAATGGCTTGGGTTTTGTAACTAGCCATTCCATGTGTGATGGTGTGTTGGTCCCACGTGTGATTCGTCACACAGAATTGGCTGAGACATTCTACCAGTGAATTCATGCTTTGAGAACCTGAGGGTCACACACCTGTTCTATTTTATCACATAAAATGGTTTGCATATTCATATCTTCCAAAACACGAGTGAGTCACCCTAATGTTTATCCTTGAATTGTCACATATGTTTGACTGAAACTTGGCTAGCTCCATTTCACGCATGAATCATCTGGTTGCATGTAAGAAGTGTCACCAACGGCTATAACACTGTTTGATGGACCCCATGGCACGGGTGACATAGCATTAATGGCAACGAAGCCTGAGGATGGTAATCATGAGCATGGTGACATAGAAGGAGCCCAATACTTCCAATCCAACGTACTTAAAGACCCATTGCAATATATTAGAGGTCCAATGACAAGAGCCTGAACCAAAGCCATGAAGCAAGCCTTGTTCAGTCTTGTGCAAGAAGTTCAAGAGCTTGGAGAGCATTGAGGCACTCCCCTCAAGTCCAAAGGAGAGCATCTATACGTGTATAATGTATTTAAGATCCAAACTCATGAAGAGTCAAGCCCAAGAGATGCAGACCTTAGCCCAATGCAAGGAAGACTACAAGTTGAGCCTCTTGCATGCAAGGAGGCATGAAACCCTAGTAAAGAAGTCAAAGGTGGTGTGATTTCAAATCCTTTATGATCCCTTGATTGTCTCCTAAATTATTTCCTATTTTAATGGTCCTTTGATTTGATTTTCTATTTTGAGTCTAGTCAAAGGTTAGAATTAATTATAATATTAAAATTTTGTAATCCCATAATTTTAGGATCACATCTCCTAAATTATGTGGCTGAATATTTTATCATTATTTCTCCTTTTAGTATTAGGAAATTAGGGTTTTAATTTTAGGAAATATTTTTCTATGAGCCTATATAAATTAGGCATGCTCCCTATTGTAAACGACACAGAAGTTGAATGAAATTATTCATTTTAGAGTTTATAACTCTTGTGAGCCTTAGTGCTTTATGGTGGTATCTTGTGTGAGAAACCGACGTGATCAACTCTTGTGGTGTCTTCGAAGGTTGAGGTTCCTAGAGGCAGGTGCTCTAAGGATCTTCTCCTAGATCATTATCCTATTGTTTACTTCATACCTTTCTTTATTTCTGTCATAAATTTCGTCCCTTTCTTTTTGTTCTTGTGTTTTTGTTGTTTCAGGGTTCTGTCCCTAAACTAGCACGATTCTGCTTCCGCGTCCCTATCAGATTGGCATCAGAGCTTTGGTTGCTAGTTTTGGTTTAAATTCTTGTCCTTCCTTCTTCTTTTTCATCTTGAGTTATTTCTTTTTGTGATCATCTCTTATCTACCCCATCTACTTCTATCTTTTGGTTTTTCTCTTCTTCATCTTTGTGACTTTTTATCTTATGTGAGTTTTCATTTTATTAGCCTTCTCAAAAAAAAAAAGAAAAAAATACCTAGAAATTCGTGCAAAAAAAAGGCAAAAAAAAGTGTTAGTGTGTTGAGAAAAAAAAAGAGAAAAAAATCCAAAAATTCAAAAAAAAAATTTTACAAAAAAAATATTGCTGTGAGTTATGACTGTAGAAAAAGGCTATTCTTGAACTCCAAGTCACCAAGAGGTTGCTTAAAGAGAAAAGTCAACTTGGGTGATAAGAAAGTCTTTTACGTTGATCACTTTCTTATTTTTTATTTTTGGTAGCACTTTTCAAATTCTCTACTCTCTTATTTGCTATTTGTGCTACTCTCTTATTTTATTTAGTTTTTTTTATTTTTGTCTTTGAGTATTTGACTCTTTGACTTTTATTTCTTTCTTTCTTATTTTTTTGTCACGTGTGGTTTTTCCTTTAACAAGCTTAATTTTATTTGAAAATTTTGCTTTCCTATTTGTTTCAAAATTGCAAAAAAAAAAAAAATCCTCTTTTCACCTTGTGCTTGTTTTCTAGTTTCCTTAATTTAGAAGATATTCACTTGATTGTTCCTTAGTTTCTTGATTTGTGGGTTTCATCATTGGATTCTATCCACAAGCTTAGTGAGTGGTAAAAGGCAAGTGTGTTTTTCATCATTAAAAAAAAAGCCATTACTTTTTTTTTGTGAAACACGAGTGACTTTATCTTGAGAGTAAACACGTGAGTTTGTGTGTGTGAGGACCTATTTTTATCTTATATGGTTTCTAGTGCTTTTGTGAACATGAGTAACAAGGATGAATCCCCTAGTATTGATATGAACTCTGTTTTAGAACTTATCAAAACACAGTTGCAGCAGTTTCGCTTGGAACTTGATCATAGGTTCCATAAAGAGGATAAAGATGAGCCGGAGACTTCCTCTTCTAAAGGAAAGAAGCATAAGATCCCCAGCGATGATGAGGAGTATGAAGAACCCCCTTCTCCTAAGGGAAAGAAATCCTTAAAGCGTGGTGTTGACTTACCGGACCAAAAAGTAAAGTATCCTTCATTCAAGGGAAGCAACAATCCAGAAAAATACCTTGATTAGGAAATGAAGATGGACCAAATCTTCATGACTCTTGATTTGTCTGAGTCAAGGAAGGTAAAAACTGCTTCTTTGAATTTCACTGACTATGTGTTTATTGGTGGCAAGATTTACAGTACAAAAGAAGCCAACTTGGGAAAAAGCCCATTAAAACGTGGGAGAAGCTTAAAAGGTACTTGAGAAAGGCTTATGTCCCCAGCTACTACTATACAGAGCTGAATAGAAAATTGAGAATGTTTTCTCAAGGATCTATGACAGTGGAGGAGTATGTGCACGAGTTGAATATCTTAAAGTTTCGTGCAAACATTCAAGAAAATGAACGTGAAGCAATGTCAAGAATTATGGATGGCTTGAGGCCAGAGTTGAGAGATAAGCTTGACTTGTACACTTTTGTGGACAAGGAAGAGCTCATACACAAGGCTATAAAGTTGGAGCAGAGAAATAAGAACAAACGTTCCAAGTCCTCTTGGAAAGACTCCAAGACAACTTCCAAATGGAAGGATTCCAAAGCCAAAGATACATCCCAAGCCAAGGAAGAAATAAAGACCAAGTATGAGGGTAAAACTTCTAACCCTAAACCTTCTTCTTATTCATCTAACACTTCTCTATTAAGTGTTTCAAATGTCATGGTGTGGGCCACATGGCGAGAGATTGTAGCAATAAAAGGGTTATGATCTTGAGAGATGATGGTGGCTATGATAGTGTGCATGAAAGTGATAAAGATGATGCTGGTAATGTTGATGATGATTCTACCTCCCATGAATCAAATGATGAGCTTGAATGCAATGGGTAGTTGACTCTATCTTGGTGGCAAGAAGAGCTCTCAATATTCAACCAAAGGAGGATGATGAACATGAGCAACGCGAGCATATTTTTCACACTAGATGCTTCATCAAAGAGAAAGTGTGTAGCATGGTAATTGATGGTGGTAGTTGCACTAACGTCGCTAGCACTTTACTTGTAGATAAATTATCTTTACCTTTAATCCCACACCTTAAGCCCTACAAATTGCAATTAGGGTTTCTAAGCAAGTGTTGATTACTTTCTCTGTTGGAGTTTATACTTGTGATGTATTATGTGATGTAGCCCCTATGCTTGCTGGACACTTGTTATTAGGTAGGCCTTGGCAGTTTGATAGTAAGGCTACTCATGATGGTTTTAGAAATTGTTACAAGGTGCCTTTTAAAGGCAAGACTGTTGTATTAAATCCTCTTAGGCCCATCCAAGCCTATGAAGATCAACTAAAGATTACTCAAGATTACAAGCAAAGGAGAGATCTCCTTGATTGTGGCATGAGTGAGAGAGAAAAGAAAGAGAGTATTACTTTACTTGAAAATCAATCAAAAGAGAGGAAAAAGAGTGGTGAGAAGGTGAGAAAAGAAAAAAATAGAATGGTGGGAGTGAAGGAAAATAGTGAAAAAAAAATATTATTGTGTGGGAAAAGTAAGATTCAAGAGGCTTTGATGAGTGAGCAAGCTCTTATTGTAATTCCCAAGAATATTTATTTTTCTACTAATACTTTTGACCCCACTTTGCCTTCTAGTGTTGTCTCTTTGTTGCAGGATTATAGAGATCTATTCCCTATGAAATTCCTGATGGACTTCCTCCCTTAAGAGGAATTGAGTATATGGATAGATTTCTTGCCTGGAGCTGCTATTCCAAACAAGCCTGCTTATAGGGCTAACCCTGAAGAGACTAAGGAGATCAAGCGCCAAGTAGAGGAATTGATGATGAAAGGCTTTGTGCGTGAGAGCCTTAGCCCTTGTGCTGTCCCTGTTATCTTGGTGCCAAAAAAAGACGGATCTTGGAGGATGTGTGTTGATTGTAAAGCAATCAACAAAATCACTGTAAAGTATCGTTACCCTATCCCTAGACTTGATGATATGCTTGATGAATTACATGGTGCTTCTATCTTTTCTAAAATTGATCTTAGAAGTGGTTATCATCAAATTCGTATGAAAGAGGGTGATGAATGGAAAACTGTCTTTAAAACTAAATTTGGATTATACGAATGGTTAGTTATGCCTTTTGGTTTGACTAATGCTCCTAGCACTTTTATGGCATTAATGAATCATGTTTTTAGAAAGTTTATAGGCAAGTTTGTTGTGGTTTACTTTGATGATATTTTGATTTATAGTAAATCTTTGACTGATCATATGAATCATCTTAAAAATGTGTTTGACATCTTGAGGGAATATAAATTATATGCTAATTTTCAAAAGTGTATCTTTTGCATGGACTCTGTTATCTTTTTGGGATTTGTTGTTGGATCACAGGGAATTCGTGTAGATGAGGAGAAAGTTAAGGCTATTCGTGAATGGCCAACCCCTAAGAATGCAAGTGAAGTGAGAAGCTTCCATGGCTTAGCAAGCTTCTATAGGAGATTTGTTAGGGATTTCTCTAGCATTGCTGCCCCTCTTAATGAACTTATTAAGAAGAATGCGACCTTTAAATGGGATAAAACACAAGAAAGGGCCTTCCAAACCCTAAAGGATAAATTGACTAATGCCCCTTTACTTGTTTTGCCTAATTTCTCTAAAGCATTTGAAGTTCAATGTGATGCTTCTGGTATTGGTATAGGTGCTGTTTTAATGCAGGATTCTAAGCCCATAGCTTACTTCAGTGAAAAGCTTCACGGCACAGCTTTGAATTATTCCACCTATGACAAAGAGCTTTATGCTCTAAAGAGGGCCTTAGAAACATGACAACATTATTTGTGGCCCAAGGAATTCATCATTCATTCTGATCATGAAAGTTTAAAGTTTCTCAAGTCTCAAGGTAAGTTAAACAAGAGACATGCTCGCTGGATGGAATTTATTGAAACCTTTCCTTATGTGATTAAGCATAAGCAAGGTAAAGAAAATATCGTTGCTGATGCCTTATCTCGAAGGTATACATTACTTTTCTATTTGCATGCTCAATTACTTGGTTTTGAGATTTTAAAAGATCTTTATAAAACTGATCCTGATTTTGAAAATATTTGGAAATCTTGTGAAAATCATGGATCTGGTGATTTCTTTAAATTTGATGGATTTCTTTTTAAGAAAAATAAATTATGCATTCCTATTTGTTCTATGCGTGAGTTGCTTACTAAGGAAGCACATAGTGGTGGTTTGATGGGACACTTTGGTGTAGATAAAACTTTGGCTATTTTGTCTGATCATTTCTTTTAGCCTCACATGCGGAAAGATGTCATATCTGTTTGTGATAAATGCATTAAATGTAGACAGGCAAAATCTAAGATCCAACCTCATGGACTTTACTCTCCTTTACCCGTCCCCTCTCACCCTTGGGAACATATCTCTATGGATTTTGTAATTGGATGATTGCCTAAATCTTCTGCAGGCAAAGATTCCATATTTGTTGTTGTTGATAGGTTCTCTAAGATGGCACACTTTATTGCTTGTGCTAAGACTAATGATGTTGTTAACATTGCTGACTTATTCTTTAAAGAGATTGTTCATTTGCATGGTTTACCTAAGACTATTGTGAGTGACAGAGATGTAAAGTTTCTTAGTCATTTCTGGCGTATCCTATGGCATAAATTAGGGACTAAGTTACTTTTTTCCACTAGTGTCCATCCATAAACTGATGGTCAAACTGAGGTAGTTAACAGAACTATGACTACATTATTAAGAGCAATAATTCAGAAGAATTTGAAGAATTGGGTGAATTGTTTACCTCATATTGAATTTGCTTACAACAGGGCTGTTCATTCTTCTACTTCTTATTCTCCATTTGAAATTGTTTATGGTTTCAATCCATTATCTCCTATTGATATTTTACCTTTGCCTTTCTCTGAGCATGCTAACACTGATGGCAAGGAAAAAGCTAAGTTTGTGCAGGACTTACATGCTAAGGTTAAAGCAAATATAGAGCGAAAGAATGAGCAATATGCCAAGCAAGCTAATAAAGGCAGGAGACGTGTGATTTTTGAGCCTGGAGATTGGGTTTGGTTACATTTAAGGAAAGAGAGATTTCCTAATCAAAGGAAGTCCAAACTTCAAGCTCGAGGAGATGGACCTTTTCAAGTTTTGGAAAGAATTAATGATAATGCTTACAAGATTGATTTGCCTAGCTCTTATGGCAATGTTAGTGCCACATTTAATGTTTCTGATTTATCTTTATATGATTCTGCAGATTTGAGGACGAATCCTTTCCAACTGGGAGGGAATGATGGACCCCATGGCACGGGTGACATAGCATTAATGGCAACGAAGCCTGAGGATGGTAATCATGAGCATGGTGACATAGAAGGAGCCCAATACTTTCAATCCAACGTACCTAAAGACCCATTGCAACATATTGGACGTCCAATGACAAGAGCCCGAACCAAAGCCATGAAGCAAGCCTTGTTCAGTCTTGTGCAAGAAGTTCAAGAGCTTGGAGAGCATTGGGGCACTCCCCTCAAGTCCAAAGGAGAGCATCTATACGTGTATAATGTATTTAAGATCCAAACTCATGAAGAGTCAAGCCCAAGAGATGCAGACCTTAGCTCAATGCAAGGAAGACTACAAGTTGAGCCTCTTGCATGCAAGGAGGCATGAAACCCTAGTAAAGAAGTCAAGGGTGGCGTGATTTCAAATCCTTTATGATCCCTTGATTGTCTCCTAAATTATTTCCTATTTTAATGGTCCTTTGATTTGATTTTTTATTTTGAGTCTAGTCAAAGGTTAGAATTAATTATAATATTAAAATTTTGTAATCCCATAATTTTAGGATCACGTCTCCTAAATTATGTGGCTGAATATTTCATCATTATTTCTCCTTTTAATATTAGGAAATTAGGGTTTTAATTTTAGGAAATATTTTTCTATGAGCCTATATAAATTAGGCATGCTCCCTATTGTAAACGACACAGAAGTTGAATGAAATTATTCATTTTAGAGTTTATAACTCTTGTGAGCCTTAGTGCTTTGTGGTGGTATCTCGTGTGAGAAACCGACGTGATCAAGAGCGTGATCAACTCTTGTGGTGTCTTCGAAGGTTGAGGTTCCTAGAGGTAGGTGCTCTAGAGGATCTTCTCCTTGATCATTATCCTATTGTTTACTTCATACCTTTTTTTTATTTCCGTCATAAATTTCGTCCCTTTCTTTTTGTTCTTGTGTTTTTGTTGTTTCAGGGTTCTGTTCCTAAACTAGCACGATTTTGCTTCCGCGTCCCTATCACTGTTCCAATAGTCTGTCAACTACTAAAACTACATATATGATACAATTCTAGTCTAGAATAAGAATTTTTGATACTTGAGTGAACTATTCTTCTTTTGAGCATTCTAAAAAGTTTTCAATTGTGCATTAAAATATTACATTCATTATTTATCATTCTTGATATAGTTTGAAAAAAAGCTCTCACAACCTTTCAAGCTTTCAATTGTAATCAATCTACTCTTTTAAGAGAGTTCTTCTTTGTGAGTTTTATACTTTAGTTGAAATCTTAAAAAAATGTATTTTTTTCAAGTGTTTTGTAACAACTTGCTAGTTGTAGTAAGGTTTGTTATTGAATCAAGATAAGTTAAGTCTTGAGAGTTGTATCATGGTAGCAAATACTCATTAAAGCTTGTAATTTTAGTTGAAAATCTCAAGGGTAATCTTAAAGACTAGATATAGGCCAAGTTTTGAGTTGAATCAGGATAAATTTCTTATGCCTAATCTCTTCTTTCCTTGCTTCAATCTTCCTCTCCTTCAAGTTTTTCAGAAAAAATTAGTATCATTCAATTCACCCCCTCTTGTGTGCCAGCCTATCCAACAATATATAAGCTCATAAAGAAGATTATTTCTTAAAATTAAAACCTTAATTTCCTAATACTAAAAGGGAAATGAAAATAATATAAAATAAAGGAAAAAATATTCAGCCACATAATTTAAGAAATGTGATCCTAAAATTACGAGATTACAAAATTTAAAAAATAATATAATTAATCCTAATATTTAACTAGACTAGAAATAGGAAATAAAAGACTAAATAAAATATTAAACTAATATCTTGATCTTAAAAAAAAAGTAATCAAATCATATCCTCTTCAATTTTAATATATATTTTAATGATACAAATTTACTCTGAACTGTTTTGAATTTAAGTTAAAAATTTTAAATTTAAACAGTATAAATTAAATCTGTATGATCAATTTATAAAAAAAATAAGAAATTAATATTAAATTTGAATTCATGTGATTAAATATGAATAGTATATATTAATAATAAAATACATTTATTTAGGATTTGATAAATTTTTATTTTAAAAAATAAAAAAATAAAAGATATAATTAAATTTCAACCGTTCAGATTAATGATTCAAGGGTGATAAGTGATCAGCAACGAAAGCGCTTCGTTTATACTTGCGCGTACATCTCTCTCTCTCTCTCTCTCTCTGCTTTTTTTTATTTTTTTGGGTCTAGTTCAATCTCTGCTCTTTCTTGGTTTTGGCCAAAATTCAATCTCTGCTCTTAAAACTTCCAAAAAGCTACCCTTATCTTTTGCTTTTCTGAAAACCCTAATTCTTGTCGTTGCCCCAATTCTCAATAACGATGCTTCTATCCCCCGGTCACTCGCCTCGCCATGTTTCTTCGCCCTCTCCTTCTCTTTCCCAAGTTTCTGTGCAAAATCCCAATGATTCATCCTCTGAAATCACTCCCAAAATCCCTCGCAAGAACCAAGCCGTCCTCGATGAAGACACTTACGTTGCCGCCATCGAGAAGATCATCGAGCGCGACTTCTTCCCTGATATCTCCAAGCTTAGAGATCGCCTTGACTGGCTGGAAGCAATCAAGACCGGCGATCCGATTCAAATTCGTGATGCCCAGTTGAAGATCATGGAACGCCGTGGACGGAAGGTAACTAATTCTAACGCTGATGGTAGAACGCAAACACCTGGTTCCACTTTTGCTAGAAATTTTACTCCTTTTGATGAATTTGATGGCAAAACCCCGAGAACACCTGGTTTTCCGAATGGGGAAGCATCTGGCGGTGGGGAGCCTAGTGAGGAAGGAGGTGCGGTGGATACGTCACTTAGCCTGGATCAATTTCTTAGCAGGTATACGAGTGAGGACAATTATAGTTTTTCTAATATTTTGGAGAAAGTAAATAGGAAGAGGAAGGAGAGATTTGGGTACCTGAGAGAAGGGGAGAAGGAACATGTTGCAGCTATTGAGGATGCAAAGAGGGATAGGATAACAGATGGATATGGAACGTCTGATCAGCCCCCAAGTACCTTGGAGGGGTGGAAGTATGCTGCAAAAAATCTGTTGATGTATCATCCAACTGATCGTGGGGAAGCCCCTCTGACTGAAGAGGAAATGGCGGTAAGAATGAAAGGCTTGACGAAGGAGATTAATCGTTCAAATACGAGATTTCATGGTAAAATGATGGAATCTAGGCCCAATGATGATGGAACCGTTGAGGTGCTTTATACCCCTGTTGCTGGTGCAACTCCAGCTCCAACATCAGATAGAGAAATGGAGAAATTAAAGAAGTACGATTTGGATGATTTAAGGAAGACTCCAAATCCG
The DNA here is from genome assembly GCF_029017545.1 of Prosopis cineraria. Lineage (NCBI taxonomy): Eukaryota > Viridiplantae > Streptophyta > Magnoliopsida > Fabales > Fabaceae > Prosopis > Prosopis cineraria. The sequence continues at coordinate 34,644,519 of NW_026555339.1, read as the reverse complement.
TTCTATGTTGAATCTGGAAAAAAAGCTGATAATGGTTATAGCTTCGTAAGGACACCATCTCCGGCTCCAGGAGTTGATGAATCCCCATTTATTACTTGGGGTGAAATTGAAGGTACCCCATTGAGGTTGGATCCAGAGGATACACCAATTGATATTGGTGGCAGTGCCGATGGACCTCATTATAAGATTCCTTCTGCGCCTGCAAGGGATGAAAAGGCTCACTCACTTTCTAGGGAGGCTGCGCGTAAGCTGAGGGAAAGATCAAAGATGTATCATAAGCCTCCGTTGCCATCACCATATCGAGGTGGGAGTGCTAGTCCAAGTGGTCGGACTCTTTCTCCTGCTGCACAGAAGTTTGTAAGGAATGCTATTGCAAAATCCTCATCGACTGTTGACGAAACCCTTCGTGCTAGTTACCGTGGTTCTAGTCCTGCTTTGACTACTCCTAGAAGCGCTAGGAGCGTATCGAGGTTTGGTAGAGATGGAAGCATGGGTTCTAGGTCTCCATCGATTAGAGAGGGGTCAAATGCCCCTTGGTGATATGTTTCCATTCTCTTGATATGTATAATATTTCATATTTTGAAGTCTTGATAAGTTGACTGTCACAACTTTTTCCTTGGATAAATCTAGTAATGACACATCACCTATGTAAATTCAGAGAAAATATCAGACTGAAAATTTAAATGAATGTTGATCCCTTTTAATTTGTGAGTGTTTTCCTTCTTGATTACTGTAAGTTCTCCTATCCAGTAGTCTGCTATGCCGAAGATATTGCATTATGATAATGTGGTTGGGTTATGAATTGGAATGTTATGTTTTGACTTCGGCATTGATTTTGTTATTGCCACAAATTTTGTCGTTATGTCTTATATCAATTTAGGTTGTTCAGAGATGTTTGATGTTTATTCCAGAAAGGTGCTAAAAAAATTGAGATGAAACCCATCTGGATGCTGGCTTCGACTTGTTTCTCTCCACTGTGTCTTTATTTCTGTTCTGGGTTGCTCATATCAATTTTTTAATGGCATAGATTAATCTGTACTTCTAAGAACTGTAAAATCAAAATCATCAAATTCAATTCCAGGGCATATATTTCTTGTTAGGTTTCCTCTTTGAGGCACCTGCACCTTCATTTTGATTTTTGTTTCATCTGTTGGCTGTTTAAGGTGGCAAGTGCGTCAATCAATTATGGTATGAGCATCTGCAGTCTTACCCTTGTTAGCAGAATTTCAAAACGAGATATCAGAGGATCAGGGGTCTTTTCCTTTCTTTTCCTCCCTTTCCCTCCACTTCCTCCATCTTCACCATTCAAATTTTTTTATTAAACAATTTTTTTAAATAAAAAAATTAATGAATGGTGGAGATTTAAATTTTTTTATTAAATAATTTTTTTAAATAAAAAAATTAATGAATGGTGGAGATGGGGGAAGTGGAGTAAAATGAAAGAAAAGGAAGTGGAGAAACTCTACTTTCGATATCAGAATGTGTGTAGAATGAACAAGTTTATCCTGGAACACTTGTTCCGTAGCGTGTAACTGTGTCCCCATTTTCCTAACTCTATCGCTCCATTATTATTCTCTCAACGTAAGCCCTTGCTATGTGATAAAGTTCCACACTAATTTTAATTTGAGTAGACATGAAGATCCATCTCAATAACTAATAACCAAGTGTTTATACTTGTTAAAAGATATAACATAACGAAATAAATTATTGAATCTGAGAAAAGCAACTTTTACTCGCTAATCTTTCTCTCAGTTATCAAATTAGAGTCAGGGGTTGGATTTATCGATAACCTAGTCTTTGTGGTTTATTAAATTAAAAAATTATAGATATTGAGTTATTTGAAGTCAATAAAAAATAATAAGAATTGGCTTATTATGAAGTCAATAAAAAATAATGAGTTATTTTAAGTTAAATATTAGTGATGGACCAATAATTGAATCTTTAAAGATCAAAAGTCATTAATTCTTTTATTAAATATAAATATTTTCAGTTCATATCAAGCAGACAAGCAACATCTTTGTATTTTTTTTTTCTGTTTTTTTGGAAAAAGAAAATCAATATATATACAAGAAAAAGATTAAGGCATAGTTATACAGTTTAAAAATTAAGGAGAAAAACTAAAAATAGAGAGAATTAATGTAGTCATCTTGTGATATAATAATATCATCGAATTAAAAATTAGATATGAGTGATGAGACGTCCATAACTACAGCATTACTCCAACACCTAATGATAGGGTCAGGAAAAAAGTCTTTTCAATATAGTTGACTCTCAATGATAACTTAGAGCCATTAATTAGGGTCGAAGCCTGAATTTATAGGGCCAGTCTTTTAAGTTTGAAAAAATTGAAGATCGGGTCATTACTTTGATATTTAAAAAGGTAAATCGAGCTTAAAAGTTCGCCCCAAAAATAAAAGGGTTGGCCATTTTAAGTCTTATTATATTTTAAAAAAATAAATAAAAAGAAGACACCACATACTCAAACTCACCACTCAATTGTCCTTTTAAGATCCAAAGATAAAAAGGCCGGCCCTTTTAAGCCCTAATATATTTTAAAAAAATAAACAAAAAGAAGACACCACATTATTCAAACTCACCACTCACTCTGTAACCCAGACAGTAGACAAACATATTATTATTTGCTTACTTTAAATATTTTTGCATTCTTTAAATGCCTTAAAATTATGATTTTGGTTTATTATTTATTGCAAATAATGAGAATGAAGAAGGAAGATATGAAAGGCTTAACATATTTGCCATAGATGAGGATCCATAAGGAGAATGATCAAATCATATTGATGTTGATGATGATAAAAATCATCAAAATTTAGCTGATGATGCTACTAACATGTAATTGATGTTAAAGTTGATTTTAGGATGTTATTTTTTTATTAGACTTAAAATTTTTGGTGTGAATGGATTTTATTTTATTTTTTTAGACTTAATGTGATGTGTAATAACTTTGTTAGAATTTTAAATATATTTTTATTTTTAAATTAAAAAATTAAAAAAAATAATTAGGGCTGAGGCCCTGATGGCTCGCCTTTCAACCTTAAAGGCTAGGGCCGGGTTGCTAAAAATAAAGCCTTAAAATATAATCAGATTTAAAGGGATTAACTCGTTTAGATCTTGGCCTTTTAAAATTGGACTGACTCTAATTAATACCTCTAAATGGTGTAACTGTGAGCTTAAAATTCCTTAGGGCATTGTGAACCCACCAAAGCGGCCATATGAAGCAAAGGATAATGCTTCTAAAAAGCAAAGTCATCTCGGCAATGAGAGTGCCACTGTATGATGATCTAGCATTGGGTGTGTTGTCTTTTTTTTTTAAATTAATCATTTAATTTTTATAATTTTAACCTATTGTAATTCAATATCTAAATTTTAATTTATTATAATTTAATTTTTATAATTTTAACTTAATTATAATTCAATCTTTTAACTTTAACTCTTATAACTTAGTCCTTACAGTGTTAGCCATTTAAATATTGATTCTTATATTTTTTAAAAAAATAAAACTATAAAGATTAAAACTATTTTATAATTTTAATATCTATCATCTTTATAAAGTTTAAAAGAGTTTAATAATTTAAAATATTAGTCCTAAAGTGATTTTGCAAGACAAAGAATATTTTATCCAGCCAGACATACAAAGTAACATTTATGTTTGCCATATTGCCATTTAGCTTCAATTTGCATGTCAGAATAATGGATGGTTAATAATAATGGAGGCCAGTAAATTTGCCGTGATTTGTAGATTTTGCAGCAAATTGGCTCCTTGAGACTTGAGAGCATAGGATTGTTGGAGTTGTGTATTAATTTGGATCTTCTGGAACATACTACAGTGAATAGCACGAGTGATGGTTTAGCTGCAAATTCTTGGATGAAAGCATCATCATGAATAACTGTATATGACTCTTTTGATTCGCCATATCTTTGAAAGTGGATCACAAACATGATGGTGGTGAGCGAGGAAGGCATTATTGGGATATGAGCACGGGGTATGCCTGAAACTACTCTTGTGAAAGGACAGCTTCATGAAGCTGCTTTTTAGTCTTTAAGGAGAAGAAAATATTAGTTAAAATAGAAAGAAAGTCTTACTGCTTCCCCATTCTTCTCGTGAATGAATCAGTTTCAGATGCAATATTGGATCATTTACAGACATGGTATGCATTCTAAGAGAGAGTTACATTAGAATATTTACTCCGTGTCCTTATCGTGGCCTCCCCACACCCCCCCAAGTATTTTCAAAACTGACAATCATAAAATTAATCTCATTCGAGCCAAAAAAAAAAAAAAGACTAATCTTTTAAAAATTTTAAATGTCATTTAAAAAGTTGTCTTCTCTTAAGTGATATTTTTTATATAAATTTTTAAGAATTGAAGTTAGAAATGATACTTAAAGAACTCAAACAACTAACATATGCACAACACCTACTTGATATAACCAATTTTTTTTTTTTAACACTTGGAGCATTAGCAAAATTATTCTCATGGAATGCATCATGCAAAGTTTAAAATATAACTTGTGAATAGTACATAGTTTACCATAAGGGGGGAGAGGTGTTCCATAGATTTTTTGGCTCTATATGGATGGAGACAGTGCAGCAATCTTCAACGCCGTCGTTTCAAAGATGCGTCCAATTCTCGGGCACTATAAAAAGGGCACCCCTGTCACCACCCATATATTGCGCTTCTTTCGTTTTCAAGCTCACTTGGTATGAAGTTTCTTCCACGGACTTGCTCTCTTGTAGGCGAGAGAATCCTTAACTTCTTTCTTCACTGCTCTCATTCACTCTTGCTCTTTTTCCAGGGTTTCATTTGCTGAGCTTCCGGTTCGTCAGCTACGGTTCGCCTTTGACTGATTGTAAGCTTTTATTTTGCTCATTCAAACGTTTAATTGTACTTCTTTCAAGATTTTGATTGCTGATCGAAAGACCTACATTGTTCGTACGTTCAGCTTGTGAGGATTATGTTTGTTGTTTGGAATATCATTCTTGGTTCTTGGTTTGTTATTTATGGACCTGTCCAATCCAAATGATAGAAAGTTTCGTGCTGGTTTTGGATTTTGTTCCGATTGTTAATTTTCAATCCTTTACGTGCTGCTTTCACAACTTTCTTGTGCTTTTATTATGTTCTGTTGCATGAACCACGATCTTAACTCAGCCTGATGAGACAATTTCCTTCGGCTGTTCACGTCTCGGTTTACAATATATTTCCTCAAACATGAAGATCTTTAGCCAAAAGAATGCTGACAACCTGCAGTAATGACAACAAGAATGCTTCCGGGCTTTCAGGAACTAATGCATGAATGACCAAAAATATTTCAACCGTTCACAGTAGATAATATGGTTGAATATTTCATAGCAATAAACTTTAGTCTAGCACAATTATCATCAGACTATGACATTTTGGCCTTTTTTTTCAAAACAAAACTAAAAATGGTTTGGGAAAGTTTTTTTGGAGCTGATCATGATTAGCTTAACCCTTCAATTTTCTTCCGTACATGGGACTAGTTTTACTATTGCACATTCAGAATTAATCCAAAGAAAACCACTGTAGTTCGTGCCTACCTCTGTCATTAATTTTTGTCTAGTCAAGCATCTTAAGTTTGAGACAAAAAAATCCTCATTTAATTTCGTCATGATTTCAATTGAAAGCACTAACCAATATTTCTGTCCTACAGGATTGGTTACTGAAAATGCCAGCTGAAAACTCATACGCAAACACATCTGATCTTATAGAACCATTTGCTGAGGTTGACCCAACTGGTAGGTTTGGGCGGTACAATGATCTTCTTGGCAGTGGTGCTGTGAAAAAGGTTTATAGGGCCTTTGATCAAGTGGAAGGTATAGAGGTAGCCTGGAATCAGGTGCGACTGAGGAATTTTACTGAAGACCCTGTGCTTTTAAATCGTCTTCATTCTGAGGTTGAGCTTCTTAGAACATTGAAGAACAAATATATCATTGTCTGTTATAGTGTATGGAAAGATGAAGAGTGGAACACTTTAAATTTTATTACTGAGATATGCACTTCTGGGAATCTGAGGGCTTATAGGAAGAAACATCGTCATGTGTCCATCAGAGCATTGAAGAAGTGGTCGAAGCAAGTTCTTGAAGGATTGGAATATCTTCATACTCATGACCCCTGCATTATTCACAGAGATCTCAACTGTAGTAACATTTTCATTAATGGGAATATTGGCCAGGTAAGTACATGACTTTGAATCATGATTTAGGACTTGTCTACCTAATGTCATAATATTAATCAAAGAATTGGGGGGGGGGGGCGTTATAGCTACATTGTGACTATATTCGACGTGATCAATGAGCAAAGTAAATATACGAAAATGTGCTTCAATAGAAAAATGGAATATTATTCAAGATCCTTGAACCCCACCAGTAATTTCCATTTTGAACCATATCAATCTTTTCTTATTCGATAAGATTCAAAATACTTGCTTATCTTTCCAGTTCTAAATTAATGAATTAGTTTTTAACTTTGTCTTTTTATAGGTAAAAATTGGTGATCTTGGATTGGCTGCAATAGTTGGAAAGAATCATGCAGCACATTCAATTATAGGGACACCAGAATATATGGCACCAGAGCTGTATGAGGAGGATTACACTGAGATGGTGGACATATACTCTTTTGGAATGTGTTTGCTTGAGATGGTCACAATGGAGATACCATATAGTGAATGTGATAGCATTGCCAAGATATAAAAGAAGGTAACAACAGGAATAAAGCCGCAGGCTCTAAACGAGGTCACTAATGCAGAGTTGAAGGCATTCATTGAGAAGTGCATAGCACAACCAAGGGCACGTCCTTCAGCCACAGATCTCCTCAACGATCCTTTCTTTTCTGAACTCAACAATGACCAAGGACGAAATCCAGATCCAATTGGTTAATCACATCATTTCACACTTTCCTAGTCTACCACTTGTTTTTTGGCCCCAAGTGATGAGTATATCCATTAGTGTTGCTGTTAGTATGTTGCATGATTTCTTATTGGATATCACTATATCACTATATGCATGTTGAAAATACAGTTACAGTTATGTGAGTTGCATAGATGATTCTGTTGCCCGCTTCATCTGTCTAAAATGTTTCTTGTGAAAAAGCAGTTGTAGATTTCCCTTGAAATGTCTATTTTCTCTGTTTCATAAGAAAAACAGACAGGATCCATGATTCCTTTTTCTCATATTGCAACATAAGAAGACTTGGAACCATTTGTAGCTTTCTGTTTTTGCTATTCGCCATATGTTATGTAGCATTGGTCATATGATTATCTGTTTGAGAGAAGCCATGAAATCAGTTGGATCAAGCTATCTGACTCTTGCTAGTGTTAACATGCTTGACCTTGTTCTATAACTCTTGACCTTGAATACCCAAAAAAAAAAAAAAAAATTCAGACTCTTGCTTGCATTGAAGGCTGTAGTATTTTTGGTGTCACCTGAAGTCGACTGAGAAAAATAGGTTATTGAATTATAATACTATTGGTTAAGGTGTTATACTCGTCTTAAGATCTCATAATATATAGACTCAACCACAGATTATTTTTAAAGATTTGTTCCCCAATGGGAGGTTACCATTACTCACTTGGCTTTGGCCTTCGCAACTTTGCCTTGCACATTCTAGATGCAAGTATTTGTTCAATTTTTTAATGGGAGAAACATCAATTATGTTAATGGGAGAATATTAATGAAGGACCTTGAAAAAATTTAATTTCTGACAAAGACCTTAAACAAATCGGATAGCTGTTAAAACAATGATTTCATTTGTTAATTTATCAATGTTTACTTGTTAAAAATCATGATCAGATATTAAATTTTTAATTGATATTCTCCCCTTTTCTTGATAGGAATAAGTGCATAATAGAGATGCAGTTTTAGGTGATCTATTAAGTATTCATGCTGTTCATGTGTCACGACCTAATATCCAGCACAAACTTAACTTACAATTAATATGGATTTAAACTTCAACTAGTCCAAACTAGATATGAATTCAAACCTAAGTGGCTACTAATCTTTTCTAAGACCAATTCCTATTTATTGGTCATATATTATGTACTTGGGATGAATACATGATAGAAATGGAAGTTGAAGGTGATATAATGACTCACGATTTTATTTTTTTTATTACTTACAGATCATGGACAATCTTATTCAAGGCACGGTCTAATATTAAATGTGAGTATTTTTTCTAGTAGAAATTTAAATTTTAGTTCATTATATTGTGATGGATTGACCCTATACCTAACTTTTGTTAGTACTTGTAGGTTTTATTTTATCATGAATACATGCATTATTTTTTAATCAATCTAGTTTAAATATTGAAGCCAATAGTTAGACTAAGTTATTTTCATAAGCATATCAGGCCGAAGTGCAAATCTCTTTTACGCAAAAAAAAAAAAAAAAAGAGGAAAGAAAGAAAGAAAGAAAAACAGATATGGAATCCAAGGTAGTTCAACTGAATCCTCCTCTTAAGAGAAGAGTCAATGGGCGCTCAAATTACTGCCTAATTATAATAATAATAAATGGCTTTAGTACTCTCTCGCGTTTGCATGCAGTTTTTTCGAGAATGATTGCTTCATTTCTAAGATTAGAGAACTTTAATATTCATCCAATTCTTCTTAGAGATCTGCCACCAATACATATAATATGGAAGAAACAAAACACTGTATATTAAGAAAATAATAATAATAATAACGCTTGTGAATTGTAACGAAGGATATTTTGTCCTCTATATTTTTAAATTGTTTAGTATATTAGTGATGTAAACTAAAAAATCATGAATTTTGAGTTACGTATTTATAAATTATTAATCTTTAAAATTTAATTGTTTTTTTTAAATATTTCTAATTTGCAAAGATAAGTTTAGTCATTAATTAGTCCAATCGTATGACTTGATGCTCATTGTAATGATAAGAGCCATCATGTATATTCATGTCTGCGATGATATTTTTAAAATGATATATATATTTTTTAAAAGTGACAATTAAAAAAATTATCTCTATCTTAAATCTTGCATCTATTAAAATAAAAATGATTAAAATTATAAAAATAAACTAACATTCAACTTATATTGCGTCCAATCCGAATGAGTGATGAGAACCAAATCCAATAACTTAGGCTATTTGCAAATTTTCCAGCATATTACATTTTACTAATTTCTAAAGGATTTGTTCAACGGATATTTCTGAAATTTCTTTTTTCTAATTTTAATTCTCTCGACACATTTGTTCTAAAAGGAAATTGGTTAGGTTAATGGATTTAGATTCTCTGCAATGTTTTTTTATGCAATGACAAGTGCGATCTATTAAGAAGATAAATCTATTATAATTAATACACACACACACAACAAAAGCATTATTTTACAAATGCATTTAAACACCGCATGATATAAGGCATTAGAGATGTGAATATATAATATAGTGGCAAAAGGATATGAGTTCCTCCAACATTTGAAGACAGTCCCCTTAGTTACGATAGAATGTGGGATAAATTGTGGCGAATCAAATAGGCATTCAGAGGAGTTGTTAGATGGAGACTTTGAAAAGAAACTTCGATGAATCAATATGTTTTAATTAAACTCTGAAAATTGAAATAGTAGACTATTTTGGTAAGGTAAAAAGAAAATAATAAGCAAAAAACTTGACTAGCGTGAATTGTAGGGATCCTTATCTCTTAAACAAGTAATTAAAAATTTATTTGACCATAAAAAAAGAAAAAGAAAAAATGACAATAAGGTCCCATAATAAGGAATTTATGACAGTGATGTCTTTGTCAAACTTTTTTAAAAAATAAATTGTAAATATTTATTTAAACAATTACAAATAAAAATTTTAACCACAAACTAAGAGTTATATTTAGAATTTAAATATTTTATTTACAATTAAAATTCTTAAATTTATAATTGTATAATCAATATTTACAATTAATTTTTCAAAAAATTGTTATGACCTAACTGTAATAAATTAAATTCCTTGTTTTATGATTTTAATCTCATTCTCCAAAAAAAAAAAGTAATTAGAAATTTAAGTTCTAATTTTTTATTGTGTACAGGTATCTTTTTATTAAAAGTAATCATGTTTAAGGTATATTTAGACACTAAATAAAGATACTTTTCCTCATAGGGATTCAAATTTTAGTTCGCTACGTTATGATGAATTAACTCCTCCTGTTAGATTCAATTCTTGTAGTTAATTTTTAATTCTTTTACTAATCCAGATTGAGCTGAGCTGAGATCCTCTTGGACAAAAGTTTTATTACCAAACATTATTCCATTTTCAAGAATTCTAATTAAATTGATACAATTCCATTGAAAAGTTCATCTTTCAACTAAGAGTAGTCTTATACGTGATAAAAAAGAGCAGATGATAATATTAATAATAAAAAAAGTCATACAAATTGAAATAAAGCAGAAAATGGCCAGAAAAGAAAAGGTCAGCATGCCACTGAGTCTTTTGCTCGTATAAAGAAACAGAATTAAAACACTTCAACAATTGGAGGATATCAAATGAGATGTTTTGGCAATTCCTGTGACTCCAGTCAGAATAAAAGCACCTTGATGATCTAATTGTTGAGTAATGTCCTTAAATTTTTGGATCCAAAAAAGAATACAGGCGAGACCCAAATATTGAGGGTCCACATGATTGGAATTTCATATCAAAATTCTACACAACTCTACACCATTGAGAACAATGGAAGTTCCACAACTAGTGAGTCATCGTTTTTTAACACATGGTAACTCTGATTTTCCATTGTTCACGTGTGACATGTCTTGTAAGAAGATAATTTAATATTGGCACAATGAAATCAAGAGGTGAAAGAAGCTGAGAATTCCAATTGCAAGTGTTCTTGCAGAAATAGAAATTCCTTGATAATCTTGGATGGGGATTGATTGAAGTTACCATGTAGAGCTAGATTCTGCTTAAGCCCGATGAAGTGAAGAAGGAAAGGAAAATCCCTTGTAAAATATCAAGTTTACCATCTATAGAAGATGCTCCTAGTTATTAAAATAAAAAGTGACAGCATTAATGTATTGGGATGGGAAAGGTGGAGGGTGAAAGCCAAAGCAAAAGAGTGAAGGGCTAATTCCCCAATTTCAGCAGACGTGCCGTCTTGGGCACTGACAATGCCATATGCTCCTCCCAACAAAACTTCATTCCCACTTCATATTTTAATCTCTCTTTCCCAATATCCTTTCTTTTTCATATCTCCAAACCAAATCAAATCCACTGTGCAACGTAACTTGTCACGTGTGTGTGCAATTCCCATGCTTTTTTAACCACCAAGATTCCAGTGATCTCGTTTCAACTTGTAAACATCAGAAGTCCTAACACTGACGTGAAGCTGAAGCTTGAGATGTTAGAATGCATGAAAGGGTACCATCTTCTAAGCACGAATAATTCAACTTCTCCTCTTCCGAGAACGCCATTGATGCCTTAAAATTTGGGCTTCCAGTTTCACTCGTGTGCCTTTGACCTTGACTCTCTCTCTCTCTCTCTCTCTCTCTCTCTCTCTTCCCCATGCTTCCCATATATCACACCCCATCTCTGCCACTTCTCTTCTCTAATATCCATCTTTCTTGTTCTCATCACTGACCCTTCAGATGTGTTCCTTTCTCTAGCTGGTCACTGCCTCAATCTATATATCCATGGCTCTTGGCACCCCCTCAAGTTACTCCTTGGCTTCGAGTCCTTTCTCTTCGCCCAACCTTGGAGCCTTGCTCAAGATCAAGGTCATCACATGGTAAGATTCTCGGTCAAGTTGAATCGATTCCTTAATTGTATGCCACGGTTGCTTTCTTGTTCCTGTGCTCAAGTGTTAAGATTCAGCAATATAGGCAGTGTAGTCAGTTGTAAACAAGGTGTTTGCTGTTTTGCCACAGGAGCCAAGAGACTGGTTTGCCTGTTTCAATTCGCGTTCGGGTTGGAGATAAGATCTTTAATCTTCACAGAGTACGTCTGCTGGTGAATTTAAATTCAAATTCAGCCCCTGAATGTTTCATTTAAAAAAAAAAAGAAAGATTTTTAACCTCGGAATGTTGTGAACAACTTGCAGTTTCCACTTGCCTCAAAGAGTGGGTATTTCAAGAAAAAGTTGAACAATGAAACATCAGAGATTGAGCTGCCGGGAGATTTCCCCGGGGGAGCAGACGCCTTTGAGATGATTGCCTTGTTCATCTATGGCTCATCCTCACTGATCGACCCTTTCAATGTAGCATCCCTCCGCTGTGCAGCAGAGTTTCTTGAAATGACTGAAGAACAGTGTTCAGGAAATCTGTGTGAGAGATTTGATCTTTATTTGAACCAAGTGGTGCTTCAGAGCTGGGATGACACGTTGATTGTACTGAAAAGATGTGAGATTCTGCTTCCTTGGTCTGAAGATCTTCTCGTGGTGAGTCGCTGTATAGAGTCTCTTGCTTTTATGGCATGTATGGAGATTCTTGACCCAGAAGGAAGAAGAGACACTCCGGTTGTTACAATGGATGAGCTAGCTTCACAGTCTTGGAGCTGTGAAATGAAGGATATGGTTCCTGTGGTGAGTATTTTATTTACCTCGTTATTTAACATATTTCTTCACTTAGATTAATCACAGGCTGTTTGCTATATGTAAGATAGAGACAACAAAATAGAATAAGAAAAGTAATTTTATAGATAAAAAATGTTGCTCATATTTATGACTGGAAAAATACTATAAAATACAGAAATTATTATGTTATGATAACAAGAGTATAATAAATCTTTGTATATTTCATTTTTTTAGTCTTTTTTAAGAAAATAATGGTTTTCCCTTTATGTTACCAAATACAGAGAATGACATGCTTCTTAGAGTGTAAAAGTTGCACTTAATTGTTTGTTTCAAAAGCTTAGAGAGATATTTATGAATGACTTGAAGCTTGAGCATAATCTTTCTAAATTAAATATTGAGAATTGTTCTTGTTGAACATCACCAGGAGTTGTGGATCAAGGATCTGATAGCTCTGCCATTTGATTTCTTCAAAAGGGTCATAGGATCTTTGAGAAGACAAGGGATGAAAGAGAAGTATGTGAGTCCAATCATTGTTTTCTATGCAAATAAATGGCTTCTCTCCAGAAACACTCCAACCCAATTCTGTGAAAGTGACATTCTACAAGGTCTCATTGATCTTCTGCCTATTGGTGACAATAACCGCAGCAGCAGCAATAACAATAACAACAACAATAATGGCAATATTAATAAATCCAGAAGCAAAGTTATTATTCCTGTTGGGTTTTATTTTGCATTGCTTTCAAGATCTCTTGAACTTGGGTTGAAAAGTGAGAATATCAAAAGAAAACTGCAAGACCAGATCACAGCATTGCTGCACTTTGCACAAGAGGAGGATTTTTTTCCTCTTCTTCTTGTCCCAGATTACTCAGTGTCAACTATGGAGAACATAGTTTCAAAATATGTGGCATCAAACTCAGAAACAAACCATAGTCCAGTTGATGATGCAAGATTCTACAGAGTTGCAGAGTTGTGGGATTCATTTCTGTTTCATGTAATAGATGCAAACCCAGAAATGGAGCCCAAGAGATTCATTGAACTGATTGAAAGAATACCTGCAGCTTATAGACACGGTCATGACCAACTCTACAGGGCAATAAACAACTTTCTCAAGGTATGTTTTCACAAGCTTTTTCTGGAATGCACCATTGACATTTTAGGCTCACATGTGAATTGAGTTAGATTGTTTATGTTTTAAAATCACCCTATAGTTAGGTTGATTAGTAAAGAGTTAATAATATATATCATGATCACATATGTGATATTATGACGATAGTATAAGTATTTAGTCATTAGTCTGGTTTCTTGCTCAGTTGGACCAAGTCACTTGTTTTCTTGATTATCTGATAATAGATGTGACATAAGGATTATTTTGCAATCAATTCTGATTTTAATTTTCCTTTTATAGAAAACCAAAGCATTTGAACATAGAGATCATGCAATATCAGTCTTGTTATCACTTAAACCACTAGCTCTGATTCTGCAGACACACAAAGAAATATCCCAAGAAGACAAAGGAGCAATATGCAAGAATCTCAGCTGTCAAAGGCTATCACAAGAGACGTGCATTGAAGCTGTTCAAAATGAGCTCATGCCTCTGCGTCTGATAGTGCAAGCACTGTTTGTTCAACAGCTAAACACACACCAAACCTTCAAAGAATGCTCAGATTCCTTCAGGTATGCAAATTATGGAGCAGAATTTTTATCAGGAAGCCTGTCCAGCTCTAGATGCCCTTACTCCAGAAGCCACAATCCAGCCGAAAGCCCATACACCGCCGCTGATGGCCCTGGTATGGGTAGTAGCAGCGGTCCATTGGGCTTGCTGCTTCAAAAGGACTTGATGATGATGCAGAAGATCAAGTTTTCCACCACAGAGTATGAGGCCACAAGCTTCAGAATCCAGAACCTTGAACAAGAACTCATGGGCCTGAAAAGAAGCCTGCAGTTGCAGAACACAGAGTTGAGCAAGAGTCAGAAGAAGATGGTGAAACCTTATGGGTTGGAAGGAAGATCGATGAGCAAGAAGAGGAATAGTGTGGGACAAGGCAGTAGTTGCATTAGTTCTGTGAATTTTGCTTCCCAGAGAAAATATGCGAGTAGGATATTGAAGTTGTTTCGTCGCTTAACATGGTTTGCAAGTAGGAAATCTAAGAGAAAGCCGGCAGCTTCTCCTCATTGGTCCAACTCAATGTAGAATATGCAACTTCACTAGTGAGATGTATCCATATTCATAACAAATTGAAAGAAAAATATGTATGTATGGCCCTGTTCTCGCTTCATCAATCTACAAATTTTGCCACAAGCTGAAAAAAAACTTAATTATAAAAAATCTAGGTTTAAAGCATATAGTTTGTTATATTTTTGTTTGTAAATTTCTGATTAAATTATAATGCATGAAAACATTTTTTTCCTTTATAAAATTCACTCATATGAAACGTGGCTGTAAAATTGAGCTTATTATTCAAGTAGATTTTATTGAAAAATATTTACCATTATTTTGATCACAAAATTGGTACCATGAAATGCGAAAAAGCTCCCAAAAGAAATAAAAAAAAAAATTAGGGAGTTAGGTTTTAGAAAGCTCATACTCGGTGGTTTTAGAAAAATCCCACAATGTTCCCCTAGTTCGTTAGAAGTAATTGGAACCTTAAGTCAATAATTATTTTAGTAATCTCAAAAAAAGGCTATATACAAATTCACTAAACTTTAAAGCTTTTTGTCACATCTTGTGTTTAGAATGGGCAGAACCTATAAGGTTAAGGTGTTTTCAAAAACAGAATTCTAAAAAAATCCAACATATTCAAAAAGAATTTAATATGTTTTGAAATATTCTAAAAACATCTGAAATAATTTAAAAATATTTAGAATAATCTAGAAGTATTTAAAAGGTTTTAAAAACTTATAAACAAGTGTAAAAATGTTTAAAATATTTTGAAATATTCTATGATGTTCTAAAACGGTCTAAATATATATTAAAGTTAGTTAGTTTCTAAAAATTCTTTATAAATATCTAGATATTAATTATAGATATTTTTATAGAATATTTTTAAAAATAAATGTATATTATAGGATTGACTTGATTTTCATCTTCCATCATGAAAGTGGGAAAGTTTCAAAACATAGAAAAAGTTTGTAAATACCCTATACATTCCTCATTTGTAACCAATGAGTATCAAACAAAGTAATAAAGCTTTTAAGTTCTCCTATTCAAGCTTTCCAATCTCTCGTGTTCCAAGCATTCCAGCTTTTTTTGCCTATATTATGAGGGTTCACATGATTTAGCTAAGATTAAGAGAATTATTAAGCTAAAGCTCGCATGATTTGAGGAAGAGGAGTTTAAGGTTGAGACACTTCGCCCAGCACGAATTGCATGCATTCATCAATGTGGTAGTATGGGTATTTATGGGCTAGGACACACTAACCCAAACCACCATCTAATCAATACCCTTGACAATAACAAGCCTAAACCAAGTTGGGTTAGATTTTGGTCCAATGTATATAATCTTAATAAAAAAACTAAAAAAAAGTCAAAAAGAAAATAAAAATAATTTTCGTAAGAATGTAATCAAATCCATCCAAAATATAGTTTTATAAAATAATTTATAAATGTAAATAATATTTTAAAAGTATGAATATTTAATACTTATTCATTACTTTTACATAATAATAAATAAAGAAATTAATTTAAAAATAAATGCAATGAAATATTAAATTTTAAATTTCAAAGATAGTCATAAAAATAATTTATTACCAAAAAATTAAAAAAAAAGCGATAAATATAAAAAAAAAAAAAAGAGAAGGAAAATTGCATGCATGACTCGTACGTGTATATGGCCCGGCAGAGTCCATGCTTCCCTGGACCCGGCCCAGTGTTGGTCAATATTCCGGACAGGATGGTGCCTACCAGATTATTAGCTCAATAAATTTCGTTTCAAAGGGGGGAAAAATGATTTCCTAGCTTTAAACTCCCTTTTTTTTTTTTGGTTTTTGTTTTAGCAAAATGGCTTTAAACTCTTTAAATTCTTAATTTTGTGCACAAAATTTCTCATAATTGATTGCTACAAGCATCCTGACTCTTAATTTTAATTTATAAAATATGTTTTAACCATTTTTTTCTTGTTTTTTCCAACATTTTTTCTCGTTACAGTCATAAAACTACCTTAATAATTTCCCATATTAATCAGTAATTATGTACATACTTTTGTATCATGGAACTTTCAATATACAAAATTAAGACTATTATCACTAAGAAAAAAACCATAAATTAATACCTTTACAATTTGAATAATCAATTCAAGTTGATTTTAACCTAATACTGTTTTGCAATCACAAACACTATTATTATAATTGAATTTGAATTCTCCATAGGTATATTTAAAATCATGGTGAAGAGACTCCCATGGATTCCAAGCAATCGCAAGGACTTTGTCCCCTCAGAAAGACTCCCATAAATTTCACAATGAATCACCTTCCCACTACAATCATCAAGGGCAAAGACCTTATACTACAAGAGACTGGACAAACATATTCAATTCTAATAAATGATTGGCTTGCTTGCAACGATCCACTTTTAATGTGCAAAATTTTTATAAGTACTGACATAACCTGATTATTGTCCTTCGCATGATTCTTCATGGCCCTGTACTAAAACAAAAAACAAAAAACAAAAAAGAGAAAGAAGAAAAGAAAAGGACTCCCATGAAGAATTGCAAATACAGGTCTATGGTTTCAACAACCACTGAATGAACAATTGGTTATGATGACAGCATCATAGTCAAGCACGACCTGAGGTCCAAGGTTTCAACAAAGTTCACACTTATTTCAAGAAGAATTCATTAAATGTATGTTTAAGAGGGTTAACTTTAAGATCAAGGAGGTAAAAGCTACTCTAAAGCATCAATGCTATAACCCCAGGAATAAAAAAGGGCCAAAGTCATCCATCCTCAAATAGTATCCACAAAATCTCACAATCCAGAACAAAATACATCTAAAATCAAAGGAAAATTATTTTTGCACTTTAATCTGTAACCATAAATGGATCCACATCACCAAGATCAGCAACCAGAGGCTCTAAGCTTGCTTCATCTTCATCTTCAGGAGCAAAATAAGTTGGGAAAGGAAGGAGTGATTCATCAGGTTTTTTATAGACCGCGTCTTTTATGAAAACAAAGTTCCCTTCAGCTCCTGGTACCTGTTAAGAAAATGCTACAAATCAAACTCTGATATTGAGATCAGACATGAATTTCAACTTCAAGCTTTCCAGTGACCTCATCGCAGAGAATAATTAATTCGTTTTAGCACTCGTAAGATTTAAAAAAAGGGAATAAGATAAAAAAAGCTTAGTGACAAAAATTAGTTGCTTTTGACTTAAACTTTACAAGAGGAAACATTTAAGGAATAAGAATAAGCAGAAGACAATTCGTAGTTGTAGTATAAGCTGTGGTACAAACATCATCTCATTATTTTGAGGTCAGCTACATGGATCACATTACATCATTGTGTTCTATTAACAACCACTCTTTGGATGAAATATGGATCATAAAGTCCACATTATTTCTAATTTCTCCCTAAACTTCTCAACTGCATTACTCCAACTGACAATTAGGTGGGGCATTCTTTTACTAAAATAAGGATCAATGACAACTGTTCTCAAACAATAGTCCTTTCCTTTCAATTACAACTTCACTATTTACATCTGAAGGAAAAAAACACAAAATTTATACATAAACAATAAAAATACCTGGCCTTGAACCCATATCAAATTCCTTGAAGGGTCTATTTTGTAGACCCATACATTTTTAACTGTTCTCTGCTTTCCACCCATTCGCCCAGCCATCTTCTTACCTTTAAACACCTGGGCAATAACAGTGGGGAGATTACTAAATCAAAAGGATAAACGCAGACAAATATAAAATGGTTTAAAGAACCAAAATGAGGGATATCTCGATCCTGCATGCAAAATATAGTAAATATTGTATTAAGAAAGACATAACATTCAAAGGAGTCCCACTCACCTTTCCAGGAGCATCCCTTTGACCTGTGGAACCACCACTTCGATGTGATAATGATGCACCGTGAGATGCTGGCATGCCCTTAAAATTATGCCTTTTCATGACACCCTGAAAAAGTGGACATAATGAACGTTTGTTGTTCAAACAACTGAAAATTTTATGCCACAAATTAAGTAATATCATTTTGCAAAGTCAAGTGATTTACACATGTAAGTATTGAACATGAAACAGGGGGGAAAACATCACAGGCATACACAAATGAATCTCACAAATAAGCAAGTGCATTTTGATCGCATTAAAAAAAAAAAAAAGACATACAATAAAGAGAAATGAGAAGATAAAAAGAATGGCTTTCTAGAAAGCATGAAATGAAACGCTGCAAGCGTAATGCTTGTAAAAATCCAAATAGAATAAATCTGTCCGCAAACCATTAACAATTTTCCAAAAAACTCTGGAAATCACTGGAATCAAAACAGTTGAACATAGATAATGTTATCTAAAGTTGTATAACTAATTATCTATCAGTTGAGTAGCTTGAGTTTATCAACACATAATTATTATAACAACAACAATAAGCCTTATCCTACTAGGTGAGACCCACTACATATATTATACGACACCATTGCGCTTTATCATTTACTAAACTTTTAAGAATGTTGTTAACTAAAAAGTTTCAATCAACAACTTCCATAAATACTCTCTTTAACCTTCCTCTATCCCTTTTAACAATGCTCAAAATTATTCATTTCTCTCTCCTCACTAATGCCTCCTACAATCTTCTTTGACTTTTTGTACATGTCCAAACTATCTTAAATAATTTTTTACTATTTTTTCCTCAATAGATGCTACACCCAATTTTTGTTATACGTGCTCATTTCAAATTTTATCTTTACATATATGCCTGCACATTCATCTCAACATTCTCATCCCTTCTACTCCAACTTTATGTTATTGTTGTCCCGTTAAAGCTCAGTATTCATTACCATGTAACATAAATGGTCTTCTAACAGTTTGATAAAACTTTCCTTTACATTTATGAGGTATCTTACGATCGCAAATGACTCATTTAGCTTTTCTCTAATTAAACCATCCAACTTGTATCCTTTGTGCAAGATTCTCATCAACTTTCCCATCATGTTGAATAATATCTCCCAAATATCTAAACTACCCAGCTTGCTGTCCTCTAAACACATGATTATTATAACATCAAAACTTTAAGCAGATATTAATTTAGTTGTTACACCTAACTACTCCTAAACTACCACATTTCCTAACCCACTAAAACAATAACTATGACAGAGAATAACACAGTCATGGCATGGCTTGAACTTCAAAGCCTTATTTTCCTTCTTCCAGTAAAATAAAATCATTCAATTTCGTTCCACTGAGAATATTGTTAATAATTAATAATTACCTTCTACTGTAACAAAACTATAGTGAAAAAACTATGCATCTCTCAACCACCATAAGGAATAAGATACGTACCCACTCACTGACATGAGTAAGTGCATGCAGCATACACAGACCATTTTTTAACTAAAAAAAATAATATTACGAGCAAAATCTCACATGAAGAAAATTGAAAACCCACCTGAAAACCTTTACCTCTTGTGATTCCTGTTACATCAACAAATTGACCAGGAACAAAATGGCGGACACCAATTGGTGTACCCACAGGAAGAAGTGCATCCTCTGTCACTGGAAACTCCCTAAGTTTCCTTTTCATTGGAACTCCCTGAGCTCTAAAATGACCAACTTCAGGCTTACTCAAATGCTTTTCTTTCTTCTGTCCACAACCAATCTAACTAGAAACACAGCATTAAATAGGTCTATAATTAGATACACACAATTAACAGTGCTAAATAAGTGTTGTTTCTGAAGCCATGAAATTCGTAATGAAGCAACTAAATGAAAGTAGCATTTGATTAAGCCACCGGATAAACATCCATCTTTTTGTACAACAGCTTGGAAAAAATAGGCTCTTTTTAAACCAGTTCAATAACTATACCACGGATTACAAGTTGTAACTGGCAACGAGAACGAACCTGGAGAGCAAAAATATCTTCTTTCTCCGGGGTCTTGACCTGTGTCACAACATTGTCATCGACCCAGAGTATGCTGATGGGAACTCTCGCGCCCCATTTATTCCAAAGAGCAGTCATTCCACACTTGACAGCGATAACCCCAGTTCGTTTAGAACCCGGGGTCATCACCTTTGGCTTTGCTTCAATAATCCGTGCCTCTCTCGCGCTCGAATCAACCAATAACTCCGAGCAGAAGCCCCTCAAAAACCGGTGCGGCAATGATGTTGGCGCCCCTGCTGCCGTTGATGTTACAGTCGGATTGACGGTGAAAATTCGCAGGCGAGAAATGAGGCCCCTCGAGAAGGCTATCATGATGGAAATGCAGATTATGATGAAGCAGGTAAGCAGGATAAGAATTGCTTCCAATCTTCCCTAGCGATTAACAAATGAGGTGGCGATGGCATGGCTTCAGAACTGCTTCCATGAATGAAGTGTTTGATTTGGGAAAGAGGCTGGGGAGGAAAGCCAAAATGGATCTGAGCCCGAAGGATTTTAGGGGTAGGGTTTTAGTATGCGAGTGCGACTTGGAGTTGTTAAAATAAAAATGATAATAAAATTTATTTAAATTATATAAATAATTTTTTACTTTTTTAAAATGTTATAATTTTTATTAATTTTGTAAAATTTTTTTTATAAATAATTAAATTATTTTTAATTTAAATATTAATTGATATTTATAAATTTTGTTTTAAAATTCATAATTTTTTTTAAAATAGTAAGAATTCAATAGTAATTCATAAATTTACATTTAAAATTTTGATATTTATTAAATATTATAAATATTAATTAACATTCACAAATTTTATTTTAAAATTCATAATTTTTTTTTAAATTGTAAGTATTTAACATCAATTTAAATATTTATTGTCATTCACAAGTTTTATTTTAAAATTATAATTTTTTTTAAAATTATAAAAATTTACCAACATTTTGCAAGTTTACATTTAAAATTTTAATATTTTTTAAATATTATAAATATCAATTTTTATTTATAAATTTTATTTTAAAATTTATAATTTTTTTTAAAATTACAAGAATTTAACAACAATTCATAAATTTAAATTAAAAATAATTTAATCATTTATATTAATTTTTTAATTAAAAAAAGTTCTAAAAACTTTAAAAAAATTATGACATTTTAAAAGATTAAAATATCATTTATATAATTCAAAGAGATTTTACTATCATTTTTTCATTCTTAAATTATATTTAAATGTTACATTACAAAATTCTACCTCATATATGCTGTGAGCTAACATATTTTATACATTTCACAAATTTTTACATTAGTCATACATAATAAAAAAATTCTATATCAATGTATATAACAATAAAATAATACCACCACTCGTCTATTTTATTAAAATTATAGAGATTTCTTTTATATTTTTACAAGGATTTTAAACTCTACATTTTAATCCAATTTTTTAGTAAATCACTTAATTCAATTTTTAACATTGTTAAAATTAACTAGTGCCTGTCCCGTGGAATGTAAGGGCGATATGTCGTTTAATCTGACTAGTTTATATAGTTACCATCTTGTAGGATAAGCTATATTGTGGAGTATCATTGTTGTTACGTACTAAATATTTGAATTCAATACTGTTGATATATTATTTAATTTTTAACTAATCATGTGATCTTTAGTTGGACTACATTAATTTGTGATCAATTGAATGAATAATGAGTATAAATGACATAATTGTAACTAATTATAATGGAAAAGTACAAATCATGAGCAAAAGTTTGAGCAAATAATCAGTGAAAGATATAACAAAAAAATTAGACCCATTTTCCATGTTTTCAAATATCTCTTGAAATACAATATTAGTCTCTTGTGTGTAGACTTACCAAACTAATTACATATAAGGAGAAACTTATAATAGTCAATGTCTTACTTCATTAGTAAAGTATTAAGTGAATTATTTAATGTCTTTGGACCATAATAATTTAGAGAAATGTTAGAAGAGTACAAAAACTAATAAAAAAAATGCATGTTCTTTTGTAATTTAATGTTTTGAAAAATACAACTTCCTCTCCATGTCAACAGAAATAATCCATACTTAGTAAATAAAGCACTTATACTTTTTTTTCAGAATAATTTTTTTTTATAAATTTAAAGCATTCATTAATTTTATTTAATAATAAAATTCATATTATATTTTTAGTTAGTAGTTAATCATATTCAATAAAATTATAATTGTTTATTATTATAAAACTGATATAATTTATCATGGATAAGTGATTAAAAAAGGTTTATGGGATGTTCTTTTATCATGAAAATTAGCATAATAACTTTAAAAAAAGTAGTGGTGTTGGTGATAGTGATAGTAGTAGTGGTAGTACAGCAACAATAGCAACAGCAGGAGTAGTGGTGGTAGTAGTCGTAATAATGGTAGTCGAATAGTGGTAGTAGTAATAGTTGTGATAGTAGTGGTAGTGGTGGTAATAGTAGTCGTAGTAGTGGTGGTGGTGGTGGTGGTAATCATGGTCATACTAGCGGTGATGGTAGTGGTGGTGGTAGTGGTGATAGTAGCAGTAATAGTAGGTGATAGTGGTGGTGGTAGTTGTGATAATCATAAAATGAAATTGGGAAAATAAACATATAAGAAAGTGATGTGGTTACATATGAGATAAGTTTATAACTTGTACCATGCAGCTTTCTCATAACGGGCCGATCCAACAACTCGAACCATTTTAATTGCCTACAATTTTGATTTATATCTCTATAATTAATTAAAGTCATACTAGTCTTATTTCATCTATGGTCCCTCATAGATGACTGACTAGGGACATTTAGGACGATCAACATAGTTCATTCAATAATACAGTTATCATAGTGAATATGCAATTAGTATAATAACAAAAGAGAAATTTTATAAATAACAATGTTTATAATACAGTAATTGATTAACATACATTAGTATGAGTTAGATAGACCTTTGTTACTGAGTAGTTGTATTCATCTCACTATCTTTAATATTATAGGAACTAGCTCAAAGGAACAAGATAGAGATAAACAACTTGAGGCATAGGATTACTATCCTATTTGTAGGCTCCTCCTTTTCTTTTTGAGTATTAATGTGTATATTTTTGCATGAAATTGCTAACTAGGGATGATTCATGTTGTAACTTACTTGCACTAAGTATTTTGTTAAACAATAGAGTATATTTTAGGCCCTAGGGTGTATATGTAATGATTGTGAGACTTATAGTAGGGTCAAAATATTAGTGTAAGTAGAATGATGTATTGCACTTGAATTATGATGATTAATTGATGAAATTTGTGATTGGAGCTGCCCCTATTATTTTTTGTAATTAAGGAGTTGAGCATTGAAAATATGTTTTATGAGTTATTTTTGTGATGTGGTGTATTACATAGGTTTGTGTTAGTCTTTTGAGTATGGTTTAGGGCACAAATTTGGCTTTTAGCACTTGCCATGTGATTTGGGCACCTAAATTGTGTGTCAAGATTGTAAATGAGTAAGTTTTGAAATGGGTGTCTGAATTTTGATTGAAAAATGCTATGATTGTGAAATCAGTGTCATTAGCTAGAACTAGGAGAAAGTTCTTTGTAGACATGTAAATTATCTCATTCGGATGTCGGATGAAGAAATGTGGTGTGTCAGAAGTTTGCCCCTAGTTATGTCAAATGATAGCAGCAATGCTGTCAAATATGTGCAATTCACCTCAATGCATGGTTCCTGATGAAAAATTCCTACACATTCTAGACTTTACTATTCTCAATTACACAATCATCAAACAATCACAATAACATATTAGAGTAATAGCTCTCAATTCATTTTCAAAATGCGGGATCATGACTTCATTAGAAGTATGTTTAAATAAGAAGGCTAATGGAAGCATAAACATAATTCTATGACTCAAAGAAGCACAACATCTTTTCCCTAAAAAAGTGCCATGCGCTATGGCTCACACCATCATGTACTGCAGCATGTGATATAGAGCCATGACTCTGTTCTTCTTCGTGCCATGTATTGCAATGTGGCACACTGTAACACTTACTTTGAGTGTTACCAAAAACACACCACAACCAATAAACTAAATATGGTTAATGAGTTGATCCTAAAACCAACTTAGGAAACAAATCCTTTAAATCAGTAAACAATTTACATAATAGCAAAAAATACATATAAAACCTCTTAAAAAAGTATAAAGGATTAATATGTAGCGCATGGAAGAAAATAAGGCAAATAGGGGTAGTTAATTGATGTCATGACAGCATTAATTTTGCTGTCATGACAGCCCTCCCGGGCAAATTTTCGGGAGGTACTGATTTACCATCTAACCTCCAATTGAAGTGATTTTAAAGCTCATATGTCACTTTTAATGCGTAATAGTAGTGTTTCAAATTTTACAAAGATCCAACGAACGAATTAAAATTTGGACACGTTAAAAGTTTGGCATTTTTGCTATCATGAAAGCACATTTAGACCAACTTTTAGAGTACACCATTTCATCATTCGACCCCTGATCAGAGTGATTCCAGAGCCTACACTTCACATTCCAAGAGTACTATAAGTCTACAACATTTCAAAAAGATTCAAAGATCGAATTAAAATTCATGCACATTCCAACTTCAGCAATTGTTGTTGTCATGACAGCATTATATTGTTGTCATGACAGCATTTTCAGACAAATTTTCGGAGCACGCTGTTTCCTCATTCGACGTCCGATCAAGGTGATTCCAAAGCCCACATAAATATTATAAAATTTTTTACTTGTGACCCAAATTTCAGGAAAATCTAATGGTCAAATTGAAATTTGGACACCTGGATGCAAAAGTGAAACTTTTTGGTAAAAACCATTTTCAAATTTGTCTAAATCTCATTCTAAGGGTCACAAACTTGTGGGAACACTTTGGACATGTCAAATAGGACTAAGAGTATCTAATAGAACATTCAAATGATGAAAAACTCCCATACATCAAAATTTGACCACTCGGGTGCTATTTTTGAAAATGGACCCTAAACCCCAAAAATGCACAAATCATACGAGATGTATTTATATAAATGCACATGTTAAACATTTTCACTTGGCTTAGAACTCCTTGTGGGGCCCATGCACCCACTCTTTCTATTCAAGGTGCATGTTTGCCTTTAGCATATAATTTGCAATACAACCACTTTGCAATTGCGGGTAAAATCACACATACTTTGTAGTGGAAACTTAGTCTATCAAATTAATCATCAAAACCACACACTATAACTAAGTTTCCTAAACACAAGTTTACAAGCAGTAAAAATTCATACACAAGCACACAATTCACACATTCACATATCTAAATAGTCACATCCTGTTGGCACCCTAATCCTAAATACATTACACTGTGCTTGCTCAAAAGAAAGAGGTTGCAGATCTTTACAATCCATAAGCAAACCCCTAACTTGGCTCTTTTTCCCATCCACTACTAGATCCTTTGCTTAGACACATAAATATTGTAAAAAAAGGGGTGAGACAACCACAGTCTCAATAACAGAGAAATTGATATTCCTTATTACAAGGAAAGCCATAGTTAAGTAAATAAATAATACATTTAAAATAATATATAATTAACCAATTAAAATGCTTGAAAGCATGAGATAGGTCGATATAGCCTTTCCTAACCAACAGAATGCCCCCTAGCACTCTTTAGCTTATAGGTAAACCTTATACCCACTGTACCTCCACAAGCACAACATATAAACTAAGGCATGATCTGATCCACCAAACCGTCTGTGTCCCTTCGATGTGAATCATGAGCAGTCAAAGCTAACTCTCTCCTAGAGCCAACCTGACTTACTCTCCATGTGAGGGCTACCTTGGCTTAGGCATTCAACCTTACACTTCATATGCCGGATTCCCTCTTCCACTAAGAGGTGTTGAACACTCAATCCACTAACTATTTTAGTATACTGAGCCCACAATATGAAGGCAACATTGAGTACTAACAGTGAGCCATAGAATATCACAAAATCACATCTCTTCATTAGTGAACTCCCATTGAATCATGCCTCCTACCCTTTTTCTATCTTTCCCGAGTATTGACTACTTCAACATTCAAGGTAGTATAACATTCATAATTCATCCCTTAAGCGGTTCCTTAGCGTATCTAAGGTACCAAACTGAGTTGCACTCCTAAGTGCAACTCCTCATTTTTTTACGATCACAATGCATGCTAATAATCTTATTTCTATAAGTAATATCATTATTAAATAGATAGTAAACATAGATGCATTATTATTAAAGCAATACCCCATAAACCTTTATAAAACACATTTTATTTGTATTTAATTGTTTAAAACATGTAATGCATGCTAGATAATATTATCTACTCAAAAATAGCTAAACAAAGTAATAAGAAATATAAATTCTCCTATTACCTCAACCCTTTTGTACCAAAAGGGTTTTCCGTTGTTCAAAAATAAGACTTGACTTGTCCTTTAACTTCTAAACAAATTCCACCAATAATCCCTACAACATATAAGTGATCCACATCAATTCTCATGACAAATAGCATAAAAAAAGACTATAACTTATACCATACAACTTAGGTCAATGAGCTATAATCCATTCCAATGGTCCATATATTAAACCAACCATTCATATAGTATTACTTAACCACCAAAATCATGCATTAGCCACCACTAGGCTAATTTCCAATTCATCTAATTTTTAATCAATTAAAAACCTTCACTTAGTTCACTAACTTTCACTATTAACTCTTATAACGAAAACCAAAGCTTAATTTACATCTTATTGGATTCAAATAGCACAATTATAACTAAATCAATAGGCTTTAACTATTAAAGAGCAAAACCCAATCTCTCGGGGTTTAATTTGTGTCCAAAACACCTCTTTTCATCCAATTATCCATTCAAAACATTAGAGCACCATATAAAAACTCAAGACAACCTCCCAAGGACCCAAAGAAACTAAAGCTTACAAGAATAAAGCTTTGGGATCAAAATTTAGAAATTTCCTCTTCCAAAATTGAAAAAAATCAAGAGGGAAGGAAGATGATTGAAGTAGGGAGTTTATCTACCGTGTAGCCAAGCTCACAATGGCAGCGAAGCCTTCTAGATCAAAGCCTAAGTCCCTCTCTTCCTCCTCTCTTCTTCCTCTCACTCTCTCATTTGTGTGTTTCTTTTCCTTCTTTCCTTTTTCATTTTTGCGTGTGTTTCTCTTTAAAAAGCTAATCTAACACTTTGGAAACAATTACAAGAAAAGACCTAACATTTCTTATTATAACACAAAAGCCCGAGTCAACTTTGGTACTTTTTCCCATAGTTAAAAATCAAATAAAACCAAACTTTTGCTTAGTAAAATTTGAATTCTAGACCTTTATCAAATTATTCTTAATTTTAATTTAATTATCTATATTTTATTTTAAAATAAATTCGAGTTTTAAAAATTTCAGAATGTTACATACACAATGCACTGTGGCGTATATGATAGCAAAATCTACAGTCATATCACAGTTTAAAAGGTAAACTCTCGCCGTGTGCCATTTTCACATCCTACATTCG
The DNA here is from genome assembly GCF_029017545.1 of Prosopis cineraria. Lineage (NCBI taxonomy): Eukaryota > Viridiplantae > Streptophyta > Magnoliopsida > Fabales > Fabaceae > Prosopis > Prosopis cineraria. Next base: position 34,616,359 of record NW_026555339.1, on the reverse strand, counting down.
ATTGGAGTGATTTAAGCACCCACGCGAAGCTTACAATGTAATCTATCTAATAAAATAAGTTTGGACTCTGATCCAATGATCCAATCTAAAATTAGACACCTGGGTGCAAAAAAGTTACTTTTTTTTTTTTCAAAAACTTGCACCCTGAATGCTTGATTCTCATTCCTTGTCCCATTAGACTACTTCGAGCCTTAAACCAAGTTCAAAAAGACTATATACACTTGATTGACACTTCTAATAACATATATCATATCAATTACTCATATTGACATTTTAATGCCACATTACACACTTGTGGACTTATGTGAGGCACAATCTATATAACACATATACAAATAGACATGTTCCACTTTTAACTATCTGAATCTTACATATGGAGCTCCGCCTCATCATATAGTTGAGAATCATAATATACTTGACTCTTTCAAATAGGGCTCAGCTTCATCATTTGTGTCAAGTTCTCATATATACATACATAAATCATCATATGAATTCACACATATATAAGTAGAACAAGTTATAAAACAACATATGCTTGCTTGGATCGCATCTAAGTCTACTCACATGCCCATTACTGGGGCACCCTCGGTAAGATGTAATATCATATATATACTGTAACCTTTCCCTGCATCTACCAGATATAAGAAAGGATTAACATAATCACTACTCACACAATATCAAATAGTAATCAATTACTTTGTTTGAAAAGCTTGGGTTGAAGACTTATTTTACAAAACCATCAAAATCACAACACATTCAAACAATACACAGTGAAAACAAGATATATGTATTCATATTCACTATTGCATACCTCCAAAACAAAGAAATAAGGTCACATTTCAGGCCATGTGCCGTGGTGGATAGTACTTGTGCCATGATATGTGGCATAGAGCCACATGCTTAAACTATTTTTGTGTCACATGCTACAGTGTGAGACACCATGCATCGCGATGCATGAGCTTGATTTTGCAGTTGTCATTTGATAGCATAAATGACAAATTTTTGACGTGTGCCATTTTCACATATAAAGTCCGATCAAAGTGATTCAAGCACTCACACGTAGCTTATCTTATAAGCTAGCTAATGAGACAGGTTTGGATATGATCTAATGATTTGATCAAAATTTGGACACTTGAGAAGTCACTTTTTTTGAAAATTTCATGCACCTAAGTGCTTAAACGAATCTCTTAATCTCACTAAACCATTTCAGGTCTTGAACCAAGTCTAAAAGGACCTAATATACTTGATTGACTAAGTTATATAGGAAATACACATATATATCACAATTTGGCCATTAAATAGCCTATTTCCAAAAACATAAACTTTGCACTATTTGGTATAAACTCGCCCACTTGGCCTTTTTACCATAATATCACTGCAAATTCACTTCTTAATCACCACTAACATATTTACAACATATTCACAACTAGATCTTAGCCCTAATTCATCCTTTCATTACACATTTCTACATATAGGTTAAGATTTATAAAATCATTACAAATCTCTATAATTCCACTAATTTACCACTCAAAATATGCATGCAATTCTTATGGCAACTTATACACACACAATATTCACACCCATGTAGTTCATTACACAAACTCAAAGGTCTCGTGGCCTCTACACTACTATGCCAGTCCAGACTCTTTTTCCTTACCCAGCTCACTGTTTTGTCCTATAAAAATGTAACCATGGGGGTTAAATAAAAATCTTAGTAACAAAATAACTCTCATATAAGTAAGTATATTATAATATACAAGTAAACATAGCATATATGATTTCACTTTTCTTACCACTATAATTACCACTTTTCTACATATAATATGATCACTACTGATCGAACATTTAAATCACCCTGACTTGAAATCATAGGCTCGCCTTGGACTAACATACATTCTTATTGGTCGGGAGCTCACCTTTAGTGGTAGAATCACCTGACCAAAGGTATTCTATCTCACTTCCGGACTATAGTTTTTCCTAATACACATAATAGGTGTTGTTGACTCTAAACCATATCACACAAATACTAAGGAGTCCAAATCTCCAATACCGCACCTCAATAGGCACTAAGGAGATATAATTCTCCAATATCGTACCTCGTTGGGCACTAAAGAAAATTGTGCCATATGGTCTTTCTCTGCCTCTCTACACGGGTGAACTCTCACCCCTATGATCATGCTTTTCGAACCAATCATAGGTTTTCAATCATTACCATAAACATATACACACACACACACACATATATATAGTTGCACAATAACACGTGTTTGTTCAATCAAAGTTCATTTTCATTCATTAACCATGCAATGCCACAAAACATGCTCAGTTTAAAATAGTTTCATGCAATAGATAGCATACTCATACACAGTTATAATAAGTAGTCAAACCGAGAAAGTTATTTAATTACCTCAACCCTTCTATCATTAGAAAGGTTACCCGTGGTACTTTCTCAATTGCTACTCATCTTTACATGCATCTTTTCTCACTTTGTTAACAAGATATGCCAATCTACACAAAATTGACATTATTAGTCAATTGGTCCAATTGACTAAAAACACTTAATTATCAACTATGGCTATAACTAGCCATCCATTCCTTATCACTTAGCCAATCTAAGTTCACTACCGCTCAACTATCACTTTATATCACCTCAAACAATTTCATTTCACTTAAACATGATTTTACCCCTAATTTCTATAATATTAGGGCCAAATTGAGCCTAAAGGTTTAAAGCTCTATCATTAAGCTTTAAGCCAGTTGTAAAGTTCTAATTTAACTCTTGAGAACTTTTTTATTACTATAGGGTAAGAAACAAACCCTTAAAACTTCATTAACTCAATTTCTCTATAACTCATATCTAGAGAAATTTGGGTAGAATGGAAGGTGAGGGTCATACAAAGCTTACCCAATAAATTACTCATTAGTAGTGTCTTCCAATACTTCAAAAATGCTAGGCCTAGTAGCCAATCCTTTCTCCTCTTCTCCCTTTCACGTTTTCTAATTTTCCCTTTTTGAAAATCATGAAATTTCATGACTTAAAAGATCACTTTCTGGTCTATCTGCCATAGTGCATCAGCCTGGGTTATGGCACGTGGCACAATGAGGGAAATCTTCATTAGGTGCACACACTTCATCCCGAAATAAGATTCTTTCACCTATATCTGTCCATTCAATACCCAATAAGTCAAATTATCAAGCAATCATCAAAATCTCTAATCCTTTACTAATTGATCCTTGATTAGTGACTAATCACAAGATTAGAAAATTAAGATGTTACATATACAAGCAAATTTTCAACCACAATTCAGATACACATTCATATTTTCATATTGACATACATTGATGCATCCTAGTTGGCAACCTAAATTCTAATCACAACTTTATACATTCATTCTATACAATTGGTCATGCCAAGATGTATTATATATCTGCTTCGGTGAGCTTCTTCTAACAATCTTCTTCTGATCTCCTCATTTGTGGGTATATAGATTTGATTGTTGTACAAGATGAACTTGTCATCATTAAACTAGAAGAGAGTGGTATGGCCCTCCTCTATATCCTCTCGAACACTTGACAAGAACTTGTCTTTCAACTAAGCTTCTTGTATCTCTTTCTAAAATTCATTAAAAATGGTTGTTGAGTGAATTGCATTCGATGAATAATCTGATGCCTCAAGCTGCACTTCCAATAAAGACAACAACAATTAATGTTCTTGAACAATTAATCCAACCACATGTAATGATTTCTAACTTAGCATATTTGCTACTACATTAGCTTTCCTTAGATGGTACTTAAACTCAAAGTTATAATTTTTCAAAATTTCCATCTATCACCTCTAGCTTACATTGAGCTCTTTCTGATCCATAAGATATTTTAAATTCTTGTGATCACTGTACACATTAAACTCTACACTATAGATATAATATCGCCAAATCTTAAGAGTAAACACCACAAAAGTCCTACCCTTAAAGCACAACTCCACCCTCTCACATATCTTATTGGTCTTATCTAGTAATCTAGATGGCGTAGACACCTTGACTATATAAGGTAGCTCATAGATAGGCAAACCCAACTTTTTCACAATCATCCAACATAAATGAATGAGTAGCTCTCAAGTTAAATAAAGCCTCAACTCTTTATTTGTGAATAGAAAATATACTTTTGATCAAATTTAGTACTGTTTGAGCCTCCTCCTAAGAAACTGTGTATACTCGACCTGGCAGTATCAGTTGTTGCTAAAAAGCTCCCTTTTAGTTCCTGGAGCAATCCTTCTTCACAAAATAGCCTATACCACCATAAATGTACCATGCTTAATACCTTCTAGGATGATTCTTCCCATAAATTGCACACACAAGAGAACGTGTAGTGGTCACAAGAGATGTAAGGGCAGTAGTGATTTGACTCGACTGTTGTGAAGTTCTAGAATCTCTAGCCCCACTAAACCTCCTGCCCTAGCCAATTACTCCCTGAGATTGTGATCCTCTACCGACAACCCTCTTGCCTGAGGATCCCGAACTATTAGCACTAAAACTACCTCTCTTTAATATCCCTCCAGTTAGGCCTAATAGAGCAAAAAACCGCCCATAGTTATCCCTTTTCTTCTTAAAGTCTACCTCTCGACCTCATCTTATAGCTATATGAAGTCGGTTGCATGTTTCTTCATAAGTAGCCTTCCCTAATAAGGCAATCTATCTTCTATACTCTGGGCATATCTTCTCAATCAATCTCTTGGCCTTCCACTTACTATCATCCCTCTCATATAGGTAAGTCATAAACTTAGAAATCTAGTTGAACTGTTTCAAAAATGACTCCTCATCTATGTCTCCCTACTGAAATGCATAGAATTCAACTTCCTTTTTATCTCTAAATGCTATAGGGAAGTGATAGTCAAGAACTTTTCCTTAAACTGTTTCCAATTAAGCTGACAACTACTAGAAGGTCTCACAAAATGCCACTAATTCTTGGTATCTTCTATCAACTACACCGTGGCTAATATAACCTTTCTATTCAAAGGAACAAGGAGTAACCTTAAAAATGGTCTCCATTCTCTCTATCCAATTCTCTGCATCTCCCTCTCTCATACTGTCATTGAAGGTCGATGGATTCAATCACAAGAAGGTTCTCCAGACTCAATCCATGAGAATCTCTTGATCTTCCCTACTGGTCATTGGCCTACTTCCTGAAGCATGAGAGGTCGTTGGCCTACTCAATTGTATCTTTGTGTGTTGCTCAGGCTCTATTCTTACTTCAACCTCAAGCCTTACCTCTTGGTCTGGCCATGGCCCCTTATGATCCCCATAATAGTTCAGGGCATTATGGCTAGTTAGACTTCATTAAATGTACAGTATTACTTCTAGCATTCATGTCATAATTGGGTCATTACCCTAAGGTTGTTTTGGTGGCACCTTCAGATCTTGCACATCTTGGGCATTCTGAGCCATTATTCATTGTGGAATTCTACCACTTCCTCTCATAGCTATTATAGAATAATTGTAGCTTCACATACCTTTCTCCCCTTTTAAGGATTAAAGTCAGATAAAGTTAGTAAACAAGTAGTTAGAGGCCAGAAAGAGTGTAATGGATATATAAAAGTTGCTAACTAATATAATGCAATGCACAAAAAGACCAAAACCATATAAAACTAAAACTAAATTGTAAAGTCCCTACTCAATCTGGACTTTACCATTCTTAATTACAGAATCATCAAACAATCATAATAACATATCATAGTAATAGCCCTTGATTCATTTATAAAATATGGGATCTTGACATTGTCAAAAGTATGTTTAAATAAGAAAGCTTACGGAAGCATAAACATAATTCTATGACTCAAAGAGGCATAACATCTTTCCCTTGAAAAAGTACGTGCCATGTGCCGTGGCTTATACCACTATGCGTTATGGCATGTGGTATAAAGCCACAACTCTGTTCTTCTCTATAGCATGCACTGTGGCATGGCACACAATGTGCCACGGCACATATGACACCAAAATCTATTGTCATATGACAGTTCAAAAGGTAAACTTCTACTGCATGCCATTTTCACATCCCACGTTCGATTGGAGTGATTCAAGCGTCCATGCAAAGCTTACAATGTAATCTATCTAATAAGATAAGTTTGGACTCGATCTAATAGTTTGATCTAAAATTAGACACCTGGGAGTCAAAAGCTACTTTTCTTTTAAAAAGTTGCATCTTAGTGCTCAATTCTTATTCCTTGTCTATTAGACTACTTCGGGCCTTAAACCAAATCCAAAAGGACTATATACATCTAATTGACATTTCTAATCAGATATATCACATCAATTACTCATATTGACCTCTCAATCCTACGTTAAACACTTATAGACTTATATAAGGCACAATCTATATAACACATATACACATAGACCTGTTTTACTTTTAACTATCTAACTCTTACATATGTGGCTCTGCCTCACCATATGATCGGGAATCATAATATACTTGACTCTTCCAAAATAGGGCTCAGCCTCACCATTTATATCAAGTTCTTATATACACATACACAAGTCATCACATTAATTCACACACACACACACACACACACACAAGTAGCACAAGTTATTAAACAATATGTACTTGCTTGGATCACATATAAGCCTACCTACATGCCAATCATTAGGGCTCCTTCAACAAGATGTAACATCATATATATACAAGAAAGTTTTCAATCACAATTCTGATACACATTCATATTTTCATTTTCATATATACTTATGCATCCTAATTAGGAACTGAAATTTTAGTTACCATTTTATACATTTATTCTACATAATTAGCAGTCATACCACTATAAAGTGAGGCAACTCTTTTCTCGCTTCCTTCTTGGCCTTCTCATGCTCTCTTCACCTCTATACAAAGGTAATGGAGTGAGGTATACGTCCCAGTAACTCGAATATAACCCAAATATTAGTTAGTAAGCAAAATCATAAACAAGGGATAAAGTAGCATATATTTCAATAAAACTAGTATAATATGCATATACACAAATTCATAATCATCAGTTTATCTTGCTCATACATTCCTGGTTCCATCTAGTGGAGCAATCTTTACGCTCAGACCAAGAGTTCTAGTCTTTCATAAAATAAGGTCCACCATACCACTATTTAGACTAGGTATCCTCTTCACGTATGAGTGGTCTCCTAAGTTCGCTATGATGAAATCAAGCTCTATGCTCAAGACTTCCTAGCCTTACACAGAGTAGGACCATGATCCCTACCCTAGTCTAGGTATACATGTGAATCATTATCTTAGGTTTGTTGTGGTGGAATCAAGCTCTATGCTTGAGACCTTTAGGATCTCCTAGATCCTTCCTGGGGAGTTAAGCTTTACGTTCAAGACCTTCAAGACTTTCTAGACTTGCACAGAGTAAGGCCATGACCCCCTACCCTAGTCTAGGGTAATCTCGCAGATGCAATGCACATGTCTGCATATGTCCTTTCACATTCATCTTATATATTACTCACACATCCACATACATATATTTTAGCAATTCTGCTACTCTATCAATTTATAAATTACAATGCACATAGTTATATAATAGACTTGTAAATAATTTCACAAACGAATAAAAGGGTTATTCCAATTACCTTTTTACCTTACTATCAAAAGGTTACAATCATAGTGGACTCTCGAAGTATATATTCTCATGAGAAACTTCTCAAATGCTCAATCTACACAATGCAGTGTCCCTCAATTAGTTCCCAACACTTAACATAGACATTAATTTAGTTAAACCGAATCCTTAAAACATAAAACGATTCAATTAACACCTTTTAAATTCATAAGCTCATTATCTACAGTTATTGACCCTATAAACTACTCAAATGATCATAATAACCTCCTAACTGATTTGTTCGCCCAATTTTACCATTTTAACCTAACTTTTTAGGCCAATTAAGCCTAAATCTTCAAAACTCAGCTATCTAACTCTAGGTTAGTCACAAAACCTTAGTTTTGCATTCGAAAGCTTGTTTTAAACCTTTCTTTTAGATTCTAACATTTTAAAACTTCCTGATTCGATTTCTCAACCAATCAAAGCCAATAAAAATGGGGTAGAAATGAAGTTTAGGGCTATACAATACTCACTTAACAAATCAATAGTCGAAGCAAACTCCTAATTGCCAGATAATCTATGCCCTAGTAGAGCCAAGCCTCTTTCACTCTTCAAATGTGTTTTCACCTCTCTCCTCTTTTGATTTCATGAGTTTTTAATTTGCCTTTAAGTAATTTTTGTATAATGCACCACGACACGTGGCACAGTGAGGTCAATCTCACTTGTACTCGCGCGTTTCACCTCGAATCGTCATTTTACCCTTCAATCCTATTAACATAACATCCAATCAACATCATATATTAATCCAATACTTAAACCATAATCAATCTACTAATTACTAATTTATCCCTCATTAGCAACTAGTTCCTTTGACTGAATTTTAGGATGTTACACTTGAGCCGCAACATATGGTATAGAGGCATTTATGCCTCGGCATATGCATTATAAGCCATGACGTATGTCTACTTTTTTGCACAATTTTTCTTGTTTTCATACTTTATACAAATGTTTTAACTTGCAAGCGATCCCATGCTTCTGCATACATCTAATTACTTTGATTTTAATTTGTAAAGGTTTAGTAGATGTTTTGAATTTTGAGAAACTTGGGATCCCCATTTATAAAATTTGACAAATTTGATAATTACCTTAATGATTAGAGATTAGGGTGAATTAGTAAGGGTAACCTTATCTAACTCAGAGATTTTAAAGTTGAAATCAAAGCTTTTGCTAAATTGAGAGACCCATTATGAAGTTCTTGAAAAGAAACTTTCAATTCATTGTAAGAAAAATTAAATTGAAATTTTGAGTCAAATTCATATACTTTCTCCTCATTGCCTTTAACCATTAAGCAAAGGTTGGCTTCCTTTATATCACTTGACTCCTCATCATGTTCTCCTTATATTGAAGAAAGATATGTTTTGAATTTATTTTTCACATATTTATTTCCTTTAATCTCTTGCTCTTTTAAGAAGTGAGGACATTTCCACTTGATGTGTCCAAGCTTCTTACATTTGAAGCATATAATCTTCTTATCCTTCTTGTCCTTGACATCCTTCTTTAGGAAGATAATATGAATATTATTTTCTAGCTCTGTTTGTCAAGATAATATTATTTTCTCTCCTTCGCTTGGTATCAAAGCCAGAAGGAGAAGTAGGATTGTATAGATAGGATTTGAGCCAAGATTTACTACATCAAGTCTTATGTTAACATACTAATATTATTTTCTAACTTAGTATGATCGTATATATCACTTTTAAAGTGATCTTATATTAGAATATCTATAAATTATTTATGATTATTGTAAAGTTATGGCCATATCCTGATGAATAGGGTGTAAGTCTAGACTTCGGTAGAAACTTACATATATGAATATTTTGCATGTGTTAATCATTTTAAAATCGTTGGCTAGGATAAAGTGCTAAGAATAATATTAATATCTTGACGTTTATTTTTATTTTTAAATCTTGACTAATATTCTTCCTTTATATTTCTATGGAACCTGAAGTTAATAATATCATAAAAGAGAAGATATTCGAAAAGATGTCTGGGAACCTTTAGTTTTCCTATCGAACTTCTATCTCTAGCTCCTCCTCCCTTCATAAAAGAGGATCATCCTCTTTAAATAACATTTTTATAGAAGAAATCTAGTTCCAAGAAATTCTCGTTACAAATCAACGGTGGAGCCTCATTATGCCACCAAAATAGGAAAATTAAATTTTCAAAATTTTCAACAATTATTCCATGAGATAAATTTTCTAGAATCCTAATATGAAAATAAATAAAATTCCTAACTTAAATTTGAAGATATCATGACCATCATAATGGCCTTATTTAATGGTAAGTAAAAGACTAAATTATACTTGAAAACCTTGGTAAAAACATCACTTTATAATGTCACATGATATGCACATGCCTTTTAAGTGAGCTCATCAAGTAGACTTCATTTGGCACATAATCTTCTTATAATACTTGGACCACCATAAAAAGCACGTATCTCTATCATTTTGGGCCTCAAATTCAGTAATATGTAAAGGTTTCAAGTCAAGCATGCTTTGGATTACTTCATTCAAGGCTTACTTCATATCTTTAGCTCTTGGCATTGATCCACTCATGCCTAGTAATGGATTTTTATTTTTATCCAATGATTAGCACCAAGTCGTCCATGCTCTTTAGATGTCCTAGCTTGTCTCCTTCAAGGTATATTTCATGTATTGGTGTGCGTGGACCAATTTATTCATATAGACAAAGATTGAACCCTATTGAACTATTCCCTCCAAACCATTATTGTTTACTAGAAGTCCCATCTGGTCTAAAGATATTGATTAGTTTTTATATTTTTTTTTTCAATTATATTTTTTATTATATTTCACTCAAGTAACTAACAAGGATGTTTTGAGTGAGTCAAATGTTATATTTATTTCACTCAAAAGGTAAGATTGGAAAGACGTAAATTTTTTAGAAAATTAAAATTTTAACCATCTTTTTGAAGAAACAATGGCTTATATTGTGACTTGAAAGGAGTATATGTTAGCCTATGACTCCAGTTAGTAGCAAGTTTGGAAAATGTTAAATAAGTTAGGGAGGTCGGTTGTTGGTGTCACTGTGTGGTTTTATGATTTTTTCTTATGTTTATTTTTCCTTGATGTTGCCATGGCCTAAGGTCTTACTAATTAAGTTTTGGTTATGTACTGACCAATTATAATATTTGATAGATTATGGTTGGGGATGATATTTTGATGACTTCAAACAATTGTTTTAATTACAATGACTATGATGGGCCCAACCCTATGATTATGAATATTGAGGATTTCGAAGGGAAGTAATTACTATATTTGTTGTGAAATGGGCTTGTGGAAATATTTGACATGCTGGGTTTTGAATTTGAGAGAATTACATTGAAATCTCAAACAAAAAATTAATTACTATAAGATTCATTAATAATTAATATAAGGTTATTTTGTTGTAAATGGCCTTATGTCAATTATTAATAAACCTTATAGTAATTAATTTTTTTGTGTGAGACTTGTATGCAATTTTTCCTTTTAATTAAATTCCCTAAGCACATGTGTCTGATAGTTTTAATTAGTTTTTGGGATTCCGTTAGCTTTCTACATAGGAAATATTGTAGAAAATATTATATATATTTTACATTTTTTGAAATTAGGTATTATAGTACGGAGCGTAGGAGTAATATAGTAATGCATCAAGATTATTTCTACAAGTTCATTAAAAAAAATGCTAAGAATTTGATCAACCATGTTAATTCAAGTTAGTAAGCAAACTACTTGGGTGAAGTTATCAAATTAGGAATAAAACATGTAAAACTAATTAACAACTAATCAAGATCTCAAAGCACACTAAAAGTAAGGAAACAAAATGAAGAGCACAATCACAAGGTCATAATCCCCTTGCTCAATTCCCCTTGACTTGCTAATTAAATTGATTCTAATTAAAGTTTTAAGGGTTGAGATAATTAAATTAATATTAAATATTATCTTGTGACTACTCAAAATTGTATTCAATTATTAGTCAACATATTCCTTGTCAAATTAATTTAAGTGCATTAAGTCCAAGTTCCCTTTTAATCACATAGAATCTTTATGTACATTTTTGTTCTGAAGGCAAATTAACTAAAGTTAATCTTAAGTTATTAATTCCAATAGTTTAAATAGAGATTTCTTTTTCAAGTTCATCCTATATCTCCTGAAATTATCCAATATATAGTGGCCAATCATTAAGTAAATCACACCAAAACTAGATTTAATATAGAAAATATCCATTCACAAAAGTAATTGATAAATCAATCAATAACTTAAACAAATGAGTTAATGGTACTCAAGGGTCTAGGGCACAAATGTCCAACCTCACATAGCCATAATCTTCATTAATATCATGCCCCAAAAATAGAAGGTGACCAGCACGAGTGCGAACTACATTGCGCATTCCCATAAGCCTCAAAGTGAAAATTCATTTCATTTTGTTTTTAAATAATCAAGTCATGTGAAAGTTCTAACACTTTTAATATTAATTGTCAAAGCAAAGTTTTAAAGTTTTTTTTATAAAAAGTTTAATAGAACCTCCTCTGTAAATAAAGTCTCTTGAAAATTCTTTAACATAAATTTTTTTTTTCACAAAATATAATATCAATTAAGAGCTTAACTCCTTCCAGCTAGCAAACAATATATAAAACAAAATAAAATGCTCACAACAATCTATGTGGAGTAACTACTCCTTTTTCTAAATTAAAATACATAAGACTTAAATATTTACATTAAAAAGTAATAATACCAAGCAAAATTTTCACCCAATATTGCCCTTTTGAGGTTGACAATAGGAGCAGCATCAACTAATAAATTTGAGACCAAAATAAATCTTTTAGTGAATAGCATCCCTAAAACCAAATTTAATAGAATTAAAATAATAAACTCAAATAGTTGTGTAAATAATTGAAAAGATGATAATCCAACATAATAACTTCATAAATCTATAAATCATAATCATAATCATGAAATGAGAGTAAATTGAAAACACTTTATTCTATCATTGTTAAAGAAAGCAAATTACTTGTACACAAATCAAAACAGTACAATTACTAATTGAAGCCATTGGAAATTTCAAATGAGTGAGTTTCAAAATTCAAATTTTTGTGGACTTAACAGAATAGGTAACAAACGTGAACACAGAATCTACGAGGATAAGGATAACTAAATGCAACTTATGCCACGAAAATAAACGTAGATACACAGTCCACAAGGGTAAGTAACCAAATGCAGCTGAAGCTACGAAAAAAACGTGGACACACAATCCATAAGGGTAAAAATAACCAAACGCGGCTTGTGCTACAAAATCAAACGTGGGTACAAAGTCTACAAATACCAAACATGAGAACAAAGCCCATGAGACAAACTAGCTAGTTATTAACCACAGCGGGTTACGGGCGAACGAATCTGTCATTAGCAGTAGTGTTCTGTCTAAAGTCCTCTTGGAAATCACATTTCAAACATGCGAGAAAAATAATTATTTCTGCAATAAAATTTTCCATTCTCAATACCAAACTTGCATGAATTGTTTCAACTCTCAAAATTTGACCAAATATAGTACTTCATAGCCAATGTACATGCTTACATTAATTGAGTAACCAAGAAAATCTAGAGTTTAATAAACAAAAATGCCTTCATCCATGTTGTAAATATATTTCTTGAGGAAAAATAAATGCACATATCATAATTTAATTATCCTTCTTCAATATTCCATAAAAAATTAATATAATTTAGAAGAGTGAAATATTTCAGTAAAAAACTATTAAAAATAAAAATAAATTAAATGAGATGCTATTCATTTACTCGTCGGAGTTTCAATTTTCCAAAGATATTCCTCCTTTAACTGTTGTCAAGGTTTTATTCCTCCATACACCCTATAAGGATATAAATAAATGAAATTTAATAAATTTTCTCTAACTTATAAAGACTTCCTTCTGCTTCTAACATAATTCCAATCAACCATCATCATCTAAAATTTCAAAACTAAAATTCAAGCTTTAGAGTTGGCTCAAATATTATCATTCACATCTTTAATCTTCTCCAACTTGCTTTAGCCTTGCCACTCTATTTAGTTGAAGCAAAATTTTCTTCTATGATTTTCACCAAACACCTTAGGTGTATTATTTCTAACCATTCCATTCAAATATCCAATAATTAACCATTAACCATACAAATCCTAAGAACCAATGAAATTCCAAAATATTAAAAATCAAGTTCAATTTCTTCTAGCAAGCCTTTTAACAAACACCTTATAATATTAAATTTCAAGTCTCTCATTTAAGCTTTTCTCTTCCAATTTCATTCTAACAATTGCTCCAAGATGAACCATTCCAAACAAATTAATTTAACTCAAAAATTATGACCATATGTAGATTAGAATCAAGCTTTAAGGTGAACTTTTCAACTCAACACTAGAATTTCCTCTTCTCTAAAATACACGACCATCAACAAAACAAACTAAAACTTTGTGGCTTTAATCATTAAAATGCCCACACACGGAATTAACAAGATAAAGGGTGTAAAACTTCAAACATGAATCAGCAACCATAAAGAAAAGGAAGAGAAGAAAGTTAATTGAAACTGAGGAAGAACTCATGTCAATGGCAGCATCTATAGAATGATTTTTTTCCCCTATGGCATCAGCTCTATCCCTTTACCCATTCACATGTATAGAAATTTTCCAAGGAAAGGGGAAGAGATCAAGTTTTACCTCAATTGACCCACGATGCACGAACAGAGGAAGGAGGTGATACCGCGTCTGAACAGTGGAAAGAAAAAAAAGGGCTGTCACCATTGTATGGAGAGAGGATGAGCCGACTGGTATTGACAAAATGAGCAAGGGGAAGAAAGAAGTCTCAGCTCCCCTGTGTGATCACACTGATAGCAAGGAAGAAGGACCTCACAATTTGGAACAGAGGAAGAAGAACAAAAGCCCTAAGTTGACTGACCACTGATAGACGAAACAGAGGCAACCATGCTGGTGCCGATGACTCCCGAACGATGACTAGACTAGTGGTTGAGAGGGAAGAAATAGAGATTCACGATTATAGGGCAAGGGTTTTAGGAGCTGCTCACCGCCTCTTTCTCTCTAAAAATTCCAGATTGATTTCGAAGATGATAAACAAAAAAAATGAAGGGAAAGAGCTGCACGTGCATTTTAATTATGATGCCTTCCTCTTATTTTTTCTTTTTCAGGGTAACATAGTAATTTTGCTAGTGCTTGTAGCTAAAAAATGAAATTTTCCCCATGTGCACATAGAGGATTCAAACTCTGAACCTAATGTTAAACATTCATGATAAATACCATTGAGCCAACAGCCCTTCTTATTGACCTTACTCTAAAAATAATATAATAAAATCAAAATACTTGACTATGATAAAAATTTTATTTCTAAATTTTTTATAAAACTTTAGGTCATTACAATCAACATAGAAAAATCAAATGTAAATCTACAGAACATTGGTGAAAGTAGAGGACAAGAAGTGAAAAGCTCAGTTGGAGCATAAATAATTAGTAGAACTTCTTCCTCTCTTCAATCCATCCTCAAGCATGCAAAACTCTTCAAAATTTCCTCCAAACCTTTAGAGAACGTCAGCAAAATTGAATTCTGGCCATCAAACCCTACCTTTCCCTCTTTTATTATTGTTTTTGTATGTTAATCTTGTTCCAGAGATTTGTCATGCCAATAGGCCAACATGCCGTGACAATTTTCCTCAGTATATTTTCTTCATTTAAGTAACTTCTTTTGTGCTTCACTCGTAAAAATAACAAGGAAACAAACTAAGCATCTAAAGATACACTATAAAGAAAAATCTAATAAAACCACTATTTACAACAAAAGTAAAGACTTAAACAAAAAAACTATATAATAGATCAAACTTGAGATTAAAAAAGAAAAAGAAAATAACTCCTTAACCACCATGAAATACCCTTTAAATCTTAAAAAGATCATCAATAGTTAAAGAAAAGTGTGTTTATTTAAGTATCTCGATTTAGCATAGAGTCATTATGAGCCAGATTGGACCAAATAAAACAAGGTTGATGAGATGGGCTATAACATAAATAATTACACAAGCTAAGGTAATCATAGGTTAAGCTCATTTTTAGATTACTAAGATTAAATTTTGTAGAAATGGGATCCTAAGTTTTCATAAAACAATTTCAATAAAACATTACTTAATAAGTCTCAAATTAGAGTAAAATAATATTTCAGAAGTATGAGATATCTCATAAGAGTAAAAAGATCCAAAAATAGTTAAAAAAAACAAGACATGAAAATCACGGCAATGTGTTGCAACTTGTGCACATGCACTGTGGCTGCCCCTTTTCTATGTCACATGCCATAGTGTATTGCACATAATAGACAACAATTCTGCTGTCATTTGATAACAAGCTAAGAAACTTTTAACAATCTCATTTCTTCATTTGATATCTAGATGAGGTGATTTGATCTAGATATCTATAGAAAGTTCATTTCATAAACTAGCTAATGGCATGGGTTTTACTTCCAAATCATATCACACAAGGAAGATGAACACCTAAACACACTTTCAAACTATTTTTACAACTCAATGGTATCCAAAACCCCACACATATGCCAAAAGTCATCCCTAACACTAGACCACACTCAATAGACTTAAGATTACCTGTACAACACACTACTTGTACAATTACTCATCAATATGACATTTTCACTCCTTAGCTATTATAAGTAAGGGGAGGTTTAAGCATTCCATTTAACAATTAACATTCACAATTATGAGAAAATCAACATCCCTACACTTGTACTAATATTTTAGCTCTATCAATACTTTAACAATCTTACATATAACATTCCAGGGCCCAAAATACATTTGAAGATTATAAACAACTTAGTGTAAGTGTATATAAAAAATTCATTCTAATTGACAATATTTGTACTATTACACAAAATAAAGGAGTATAAGAGGCTTTACAATAGGAATCCTAGATTCCTAAGCCTCAGGAGCTTTTTTCCTTCTACACTGGAGCTAGAGCCTATAAAATATTAAAGAAGAGGGGTGAGTTTATAGTATGCAGTTGCATATCAATTGATTAAAACACACAAAAGAAAGTTGAATGTTCAAGAATATGTGATTATGTATAACACAAGTTGTATTTTCACGATTAATCTCATTTTCACATTTTGCATTTCAATTGACAAGGTACATTGTCATAGTACTCACAAATCATGTTATAATGACCCAACTCACTATAGGATATAGCTGGCATAGGGGAGGTAAATTGGGTGGCAATTAATTTTTCTGGATTTAATGAATGGTAGAAGTAAATAACAAGAGATTCAAGGAAGAAAAGCTTTGACACCAATGGTTTGTCCTAGTTTAGCCTAATAACATAGCCTACATCTAGTTCTCAAGATCACCCTTGAAATTTTCAACTATAATCACAAGCTTTAATAGGTGCTTCTAACCTCAGTATATCCCTCAAAACTTAACTAGTCTTGTTTCAACAACACTACTTGCTACAATCAATAAGTTGTTACCACTCACTTGAAAAATCTCTTTTTAAGATTTTAACTTAGTTGTAAAGTGACCAAGGTTGTTGCTACCCTACCAAAATAATGCTAAGCTACACTAATGTTGTATTAGTATGAACTTATGTCAATCTATATGAGGAGGCTTAGTTAGAAAATTTAGGTTTGAAGTATGCCATAAGTTGAGGGTGATTTGGGACAGATTTAACCTCAAAACTAAATGACCTAATTAACCTAATTCTAAGGTGAATGAAGCAGGTGTGTATAAACCTATTAGAAGTAGAAACTCCTATATGGATTTGGTCAACTATCCTTGTTTAATTATGACCTAGCTAGTGTGGTATCCTCTCTCGTTTCTTTGGTTCAAGCCACTTAGTTATATTCACCAAGACTTAGCTAATTTCTTGATCAACCTAATCCAAGATTATGGTCTTAGAGTATGCCAAAACCTAGCTGGTATTAAGCATAACCAAAGTGTTACAAACTTGAGTCATTTGGTCATGCACATATGAAGGAATTAACATGCTCAAGATTATGATTTATGAAAATATCCACATGTAATCAAGTTTTCAAGATTATGATAAGCAAGAAAATATGTTAAACTCATCAAGCTAACTAAGATTATGAATAAACTTTAAGAGGCTGAAATTATGGCTTGAGAAAACAAACATCAAATTGCAACAAGTTCTCTCAATTAAATGTATCATCACTTGAGATTACAAGATCAAAGAGTCATACAAATTTGTAATTCTTGAGAGACAAATTCAAAACTAACAAGAGAATAATACAAACTCAAGGTTTCCTTCTCTTCATAGTAGCTCCTTCAAGAATCTAGCCTTGCATCTTTGAGTGATGAACAAGATAAAGCTTCAATTCCATGGCTGAAACTTCTCCCTAAAATCGCCCAAGGAAGCTTGACTTAGATGCTTATGAAAGCTATTAGTTATATAGAGGAGTAAGAGAGGAAGAGAATGAGATGGTTTTTATGAAATTTGGAGGATTAGATTGAGAGATATGGAGGAGAGAGAGTAGAAGTATAGAGAAAGAAGTGAGAGAATTTGAAGAATTTAAAGATGATAATCTAAAAATGTGGTTTATTTTTTCATCTCAAAAACTGATCCTAAGCATAATTAAATGTGTTTTGCATGAAATTGGAGTGGTCTCCTACTCAACAAGTTGCCACAAAACTCAAAACAAGTTATAAGGTTAAGTAAGGTTAAGGATAATTTAGGTTGCAAGTCAACTTGGGTGATAAATCCAATGTTGCTCTTCTAATCTCATATATGAATGGACATGATAATCTCTTATGTTCCCTTAATTGCCTTGGAATTCACTCCTAATTCCATTCAAATTCAGATATAAAATTTACTCCAAGCTTCTCAAACATATTGTCTTTAGCTTTGACAAATCAACTTGATCCCTTATGTGCAAGTGCATGGAAACTTCATGTGTGCCTCTTTTGCCTTTGTAATTTGTGCCTAAAAACTCTCATTTGAGGTCTAAAATTTTGTGCTCAATGCTCCCTCATGTGCCAAACCAAGTCTTGAACCAAATCTCTCCTATGCAAAGTGTCACCTAAAACAATAACATGAAATTTGACTAAGTTATTTTGTACATATGATAAATATGAAAATATTCAAACCCTAATATATTTTTGGATGTATTTTTAAAGTTCATTCAAAACATCACAAACATACATTAGAAATATAAGGTAGCTATGCATGCATGCAAATTATGTCAAACTAGCCAAATTAAAAAGCCAACCCAAAACATTGACTTTTTAACCCTAAGTCTAAATGTGACTTTTAAGACTAATATTTCAACCCTTAAATTCCCAACAAATTTTATAATGACCAAAATACTCCTAATATGTACACTTTTTCTCTATTGATCAAAACCCTAATTTAACACTAAGAATACATATTTTAAGGTTCCTTACCATGAAATGTGGTCCTAAATGCCTAAGAAAAGTGTGTAACAAATATGACCTATCATAAAGAAGAAAACTCTCAAAGAATAACTCTATGTAAAGAGTATATGAAATACAGTAAAGGCTTAGGAACTAATAAGAGCTTTTTCACAAATTTGTTAAAAGTTTTTATACGAATGAATGCAAGATCTTTAATGCAAAAATGAATTTTTCAAGAATGTTTAGACTTAGAATAGCTCACTCATATAGATAAAATTTTTTACACTCTAAACTTGAATTGAGTCAAATATATAGTTTGGTAAAGATCAGGTTATTGAGATAGTGAAAGTAGCCATTAATGACATTTCAAGTGTGGAACAAGAAGATTCATGTGTGAAATAGAGTTTAGCTAAGTTTCAATCTTGCATATATGACAATTCAAATGTGGAAAAAGGATGATTCACATGTGATTTATAAGGTGTAAAGTTCAGACCATTCTGCATGACAAATCATGCATGGATCCCTCTATCTCTCACGAGTGAAATGGCTAGCAGAAAGCCCAAGCCATTTTGGATGACAAATTACACGTGGAACTCTCTTCCTCTCATGCATGAAATGGTTGGGAGAAAGCCTAAGCCATTCTAAATGACAAATCATGAGTCCATAGTACATTCAAGCGTGAATTGTATAATAGAAACACTTAGCTTCTTTAGGTGACAAATCATGCTTGAGCACATTATAAATCAAGCTTGAATTGGCTTGATTAGTTTTAGGCTCTTTTATACTAGATTTGAGTTCAAGTGATCAAGTGACAAATCAAGTGTGAATTAATCCTGATTCAAGCTTGAAACGTCATAAAATGTAAACCTTAACTTCTATGGTCTAATTCAAACATGACTCACTTTTTATTCAAGCTTGAATTGACTAAGCAAGTCCTAAAATGCATAACAATGATTATTTCAAGCATGGATCATCCTATATCAAACTTGAAATGAACAATTAAAACACAAGTACACTCTAAATGTATGACAATTAAGATCAAAAGACTTATAAGCCTAAAGATGATTTTAAAATGATGCATTCACATTAAATAAATGACACATGATTAAGCTCTCATAGTTTTCACATTGAATCTAAGAGAAATAAGTAACTAAACCTATAAAACTTCTTAATTTTTCATGTTCTTGGAGGTTTTGTCACATTAATGGATCTTGATATTTGCACAACTAACAAACACATCTTCTCTTGATTTTGTAATCATCAAAACACATGGTTCAACATTCACAACTCGATGCACATCACCATAATACAGACTACAATGTGGTAATTGCACATTCACTATCATGACTTGTCATAGACTTAACAACCATGTGACATGTCAAATATACACATATGCATGATCCATTCCTCCTTATACCTTCCTTATGTCTTTTGACAAAAATAGTGGGTTATAATATCAATAAGGGCTTTGTCTGTGTGACTGAATTACCCAAGCTTACCAATTGTGAGGTATGACCTGGTCAAAGATCACAGAACTCACTCTTAGATCACAGTTTCATCCACTCTCAAATCTCTATGATGTCATATACTTTAAGCTAATCTCCTCGATAAACAGGTGGAGATAGCTAGGTTCTAATCTCTTGACAAACTATGAAACAATCCCTCAATAAACAATAGGACAAAGCTTAGCCTTCATGCACCAGAAGGAAGCTATAAATACCATATAGATTTTATCTACTCCTCTCTCTTGGTGAACTCTCGCTAATTGATCATGTAATGTATGATGCTCATTCATTTCATAATTTCATTAACACTACTACAAAAATTTAAATATAAGATGCCATAATGATGGTTAAATAAAAATACGTCATATATGATAGAGGCGGGTGATGGTCAAAAAATAAATAACACGTGTTTAAATAATCTTCATTTATTATCAGACTTTAATTGATGATTTTTTAAAAACCTCATCATTTACTTCAGCCTAACATTTCATTTTCTAAAAAGAAAAAAAAACTTGTGTTTTAAATGATGGGTATTTAAAATATCCATCACTTTAAAATCTAAACAATATATGACGGGTATTCTAAAAAACCTATATATATTGTTGTTCAACATTTTAGGTTCTAAAAATGAAAAAAAAATTTTAAACTTTAAATGACGATTGTTTAAAATACCTGTCATTTAAAGTCTGAACAATATATGATGGGTGTTTTAAATACTCGCCATATATTTTTGCCTAACTTTTCATTTTCTAAAAAGGAAGAAAAATAAAAAATTTTAAACTTCTAATGACGGGTGTTTCAAACACCCGTCATTTAAAGTTGAAACACCCGTCATTTAAAGTTTTCAATATATATGATGGGTGTTTAAAACACCCGTCATATATACTTGAATAAATGATGAGTATGTTAATATCTGTCATTTATTCTCTTTTTTATTTAGTTTTTACTCTCATTTTTCATTCCCGCCCGTTCGTCTTCTCGCGTATTCTCTTTTCTCCACTTGCACAGGAAATCAATAGAAATCTCTCAATCTTCCTCCATTGTTGCCGTCGACCACCTTAGTCCCCTCTGACGTGAAAGTGCCACCACCTATGCCGTTTGTTGCCCCTCTCATTTGGTTCTTCTTTATGTTTCATCTTCTCTTCTTCAAGGTACGTGGATGTGTGATTTCTATTGTTTTTCTTCATTTTCTTCCAATATACTTAGATTTCTAGATTATGTGATTGATTTATTTATTAGTTGATTTATGTTGTTTAAATATCTCTTCATTTCTTGCCTATTTTGACATTGTAGGTTGTCAAAAATTGATAATGTTTGATGTTTTATTGACTTGAGAATGGTATTAGATGATATATTTAGCCTTAAAATGATTATTAAGATGAAAATTAGTGATCAAAATGGGATATTTATAATGATTGTATTTTTCTATGAATTTTGACTGATTTATTTCAATAATTTTTAATTTAAATTCCATGTCTTGTTTGATTAGAGTAGTTTGATTGTTCAAAACTAAATATTGAAATATACTAGTGTATCAATTTTCATTACAATTGGAGTTCATTTTAGTGACCGAAATTGACATGTGGTTTCTCTAAAAATTATTGCTATTTTATTGATATTTTTGCATTTGGTAAAAAATAAGTTGTTCTTGGCTTGGAATTGGTAATATACAATATGTGTAACCTTAATGATCAACGAGATAGAAAACATTAATTCAAAATAATGGTTTTTCTATGATTTTTAAACGAATTTTAGATATAACTTTATAATAATTAGAGTTAATTTGAAAATGCTATTTTGTGAGAATTTTGTTGGTGTTATGATTGCATATAGTTGAAATTAGTTTGTTGAGTGAGATGCTAGGATTGAAAAGAGGGTTTTAGCTCAGGAAATACTTTCTTTATGCCATTATGTTGCTGAATTTTTTTCGGTGGTTGAAGGAGTACGTGAATGCTCATGCATTGTGACTCATGATTCATTAATTACTCTACATTATATGTAGAGTAGTTAGTTCAATTTTGTACCATTTTATATCGAGAGGAGTCGACCTAAAAGTTGTATAGTTAAACACTACATTTGTGAGCAGGCAACTAAATTTTGCACTGACTACTTATCAAATGTCAACTATATTGGTCTTCTAACTTCTCAACATGATGGTAGAACTGATGAAGAAGGAATTATGGGTAATAAAGTAGTTACAATCTCCAACTTACAATGGGAACAAGCACATTTATATGTACTACACAACTCTGTAGAGGTTAAGGAGTATGTAGAGATGCACATGGCCGAGCTTAAGCGGGATAACCCTAATAGATTTGAGATTTGGTATGCAAACAAGCATAATAAGAGTTTTACAGTTTGGTTGAAACATCACATTCTTGAGAAGTTGACTGCCAATCTTGATTCAGTTTTTGAAAAATTAAAATAGTTAGCAAGAGGTCTAAATAAACAAGTTCTTTCCTTCACTGGCTAACTCATTAATGAGTACATATTTTATACTCAAGAGCAAGATGATTGGAGCACAATGCAAAATAGTGGTGTTAACTCTTATAGCCCAAGCAATGCATATATCTAGTACTAAAGACAAAAATTTCTTGTATGCAAAAATGTCATACTTTGGGACAATTGAGCACATTTGGGAGTTAGATTACATTTAATTTTAAGTTTCAATTTTTGGTTGTAAGTGGGTTGATCGAAAAAATGGTCTTAAAGTTGATGACTTGGGGTTCTTAATGGTGGATCTTAATAGAGAAGGTTATAAAAATAAGCCTTTTATTTTAGCTTCACAAGCTCAACATGTGTTCTTTGTTCTTGATCCGGCTAAAGTAAATTGGTCTATCACTTTATTGAGTAGTAAAATAAACGAAAATATGAATAATTCTACAGTTGAAGATGATCCATTTATGGGGATATCATTTGAAAGTTACTTCATTGGGGATGAAGCCTTTTATATGAGAAATGATTACAAGGAAAGTATTTGGATTTTAAAGAAAAGAGGTAGAAGCATTCAAGCAAAGATAAGGAACGTACAAGAAAAAGAAAAAGAACAATTTAAGCCTGTAGGTTACTTATTTGGTGTGACTTAAAAATTTATTATTATTTATTATGTGCTATATTTATTTTGTAATGTTTGATTTACATTAAACCTGTAAATTACTTATTATGTGCTTTATTTTTTTAAATTTTTATTTATTATTTATTTTTTTTCTACTTTTGTAGGTAAATGGCTTTTGAAAGGAGTGCTAGTCTCAACGGACCTAGTAGTGTTGATTCTAGTGTTGAGTTGAATGACTAGCAAATTTAGCAAGAAGCAAATCAAATAACAAGAGGATTGACATTGATGACCAAAGTGAATAGAAGAAGGGCTGCTAGATTGAAATATGAAGTTGAATAGAATTTCAAAGGTCAACCTATCAAGACAACAGAAATAAATTCATCAGCTACATAGGGGTTGTGGCAAAAGCAAATGTGCCAATTACTATTAGGCACTGGAACGATGTTAATCAAGCTACAAAAAATTATATTTGGGAGCAAGTAGAGGTAAAATAGTTTACTCACATCGCTGTGATTAATTGAAATTACTTGATTGAAAATTAATTGTCTTGGTTTACAGTCAGTATTTGCAATTGATGCCATTCGGATGAAATTTGTCATCTATCAAGTTGGAAAGGCAATGTGGATATTTCGGTATTTCATGGGAGCAAAATACATTAAAAAATGAGGAGGAAACATTAGTGATGAGGTCCCTGACTTGATAAGGCCATTAGTTCCACAAGAACAGTGGGATGAATTTGTTACTCAATGTCTTGAGGGACAATTTCAAGTAAGAACAATGAGATGAATTAATTTTTATTATTGTCAATATATTTAATTTTATTGATTGATATGATTCTATGTGTTTTGCACATGAGTTGAGCTACAAAAAGAAAAAGTTGCATGAGAAAGATCTATACCCTTATAAGAAGGGGCGCATAGGATATGGAGGAATTGAGCAACAAATGGTAAGTTAATATTTATACTATATAATTTTAACTTATTTAATGGATATATGTACTGTACTCACATTCAAATTTACTTAAATTTGTAGATTGAGTGAGAGGATTTAGGGGCAAGCTTAATTTTATGCCACAAACTCTTCATGGAAGGCCAAACCAATAAAGAGGGAAACATTATTGATAATGTGTTCAGGAGCTTGTTGATAAGTGTGTAAGTACATTAACTTAAATTTTTATATACTCAATCAACTAATTTAACTTTCTTACTATATATTACATAGGCCGAGATCAAGAAAAGTGTCACGCCTGATGATGATGTCTTAGGCAAGGCATTGGGTAATCCTGAACACCCTGGTTAAGTTAGGGGATATGGCTTTGGTGTTTTGAAAAAACAAATATTTGGGTCACAGAAGAAGGCAAGGTCAATAGAGGATGTGGGTGCAAGGGTTGAGATTGCCACCCTAAAAGAGGAGCTATCTAGGCAACGAGACATAATTAAAGCATTGTTAAAGGACAAGGAGAGGCGGGAGGCAGAGTTTCATATTAGTCCTAGTGGGAAAGTTAGTTACAGTGTCATGCAGCCTGTTAACAATCTCCCTGAAGTAAGATATTATTAATTTATTTCACTATTTCTATTTTCTATAACTTCAATATAGTATATTACTTATTAATATAGGGTGAGAGCCTATGTGAGTTGTTGGCAAATAGCCCGAATCATCATGTGGTTGTTATTGGTCGAGTGTTTAATTTGTTAAGAGACATGCTACATGATATGCCACTCCCTGCCTCCTATGTACGTGTTGCTATTGATGTGCCAAAGGATTTAAACTATCTGTTACCTATTCCCATTGAGGACGTAGGAATTGTTGGAGAGGCAATGGACAGTTTTGTTGGATGACAAGCTAGTCAAGTTAGGATGCCAAGTTCAAAAAAAAAAACTAGCAAAGATGCACAGTAAAAAAAAGATGATACCTTGATTTAGGCTCTCCTTTAAAAAGGAAGTCTCCTATAAAGCTGTGTCTGAACAAGAGCCTTAATTGCTAAGCCAATGCAAAAATTTACTCTAGACATA
Organism: Prosopis cineraria; assembly: GCF_029017545.1. NCBI lineage: Eukaryota > Viridiplantae > Streptophyta > Magnoliopsida > Fabales > Fabaceae > Prosopis > Prosopis cineraria. The sequence goes on along the minus strand of NW_026555339.1, from coordinate 34,590,749 downwards.
TGCAACGGTTTATAGGTCTAAGCCATTCGAGGCTAGTATATATGGCGAAGATTGATATGATATGCTTTCGCTTGATGTTGTTGATGAAGTGCTTCAACATGATATGACCAATCTTACTATTCTTAGCTTCTATATACGGTAATTTTTTTTCCATATATGAATAGTTAATATTTTAAATATAAACTAATCCACTTCTTGTATTTATAATATGTATTTGTATGACAAATTTGTTGTCCCTTTTGATCTACAAACAAAATTCATCTTCGTTAGTCCTTATGAAGTGGTTGCACATGTCTTAATTAAAAGCGACAAAATTTTAGAACAAGCAAAGGCATTAAGCAAAAATTTCAAAGCAAGGGCTCGAAAGGGAACATTATTTATAATACCATACTGTTAAGGGTAACGTAATTCTCACTTATCTTAATAATTTTTTTATTTTTAATTTAATGGATTAATTATAATTTTGCAACATTTGTGAATACTATTAGAGACCATTGGATGTTGATCACCACTGAACTATTCTGCAACACTCCAAAATTATCTCAATTCTCTTGGAGGGGAACTAGGGAGGAGACAAATTTTATTGGAGTTAATTAATATGTAAGTACATAAAATATTTTACATATTTATTTAATTATTTAAATTTCATACTAATATATTTTTTACTATTTCATTAGGGCGATTGTGTTATACTACGCTAACACAAAACAATCAATTTCAAAGTCCTTTACAAATTTTGATGCAACCTACACTTGAAATATAATTAAGGTAATTGAAATTATTTATTAAATTAAAATTTAATACATTAATACATATTCATCAATTCTTTAATTTTTAGTGTCCAAGGCAAAAGAAAATAGCTTGAATTGTGGCTATTGCATCATGAGGTTCATGAAGGACTTTATTATCCATAGCGAAAGCATAATTCCCAAGATGGTATGTCAATAATATTAACTTTTAAATTACAAAAATATTTAATGTATTAAAATTAATATATATTGGATTATTTATATATTACAGTACTATGACGATTCTTATGTTGAATAATTCAGGGATGCAGAAATAAATGAGGTAATTGAAGAATGATATCAATACATTTTTCAAGTGTGGACCTCATACAAAGAAGATCAATAGAACTAACTTGAAGTAGTTAGGAAGTTTATATTTTTAATAGGTACTTTAGTTTTGGAAATATTTTACTTTATGTAATTACATTTGTTATTGATTAATTTTGAAATTGAATACAATAAATTTTATTGATGTTCAAATCTGGAATGGCTGGCTGCTGTTATTTGATTTCTTTTTATAAGGGGGCTAGTATAAAAACAATTCCTTATTAAAAAAACTATATAATAAATGATGGTTATATAAATAACCATCATTTATACTACAATAAATGATGGGTAAATAAGTTACCCGTCATTTATTTAGATTTTAAATGATGGGTATCTTATTTACCTGTCATTTAAAGCATATATTTTACTACACTTTAAATGACGAGTAAATAAGTTACCTGTCATTTAAAGTCCTGATAAATGACGGGTAAAATACTTACCCATCATTTAAAGTATTTTACCCGTTATTTATCAGGATTTTAAATGATGGGTAACTTATTTACCCATCATTTATATTATCATTTTGCTTGTGTTTCCATAAAAATTTTATTTTAAATGAGGATTTTATAATCTTTATTTATTGGTGGCCTTTAAATGTTAGCCACATAAAGTACATGTATTAACTATCATTTATAGACTAAAAGAATCATCATTTATTCCTTTTTTTTGTAGTAGTGTTAATCGATATTAATACATTGGGCTTATAATATTATGCAACTTAAGTGAGCATCAATATTATTTTCACAAACCTTCTCCACATTACTAATTCATCAAGTTCTCATTATTACAATTATGACAAATTTTAGAGTTGATAAAACTCATATAACTTGTAATTCACATTTTCCAAAACAAAATCATCATATAACTTAACAACTCTTCATTTCAATACAATTTGTAAGGTGAATATACTTAAAGTTCAATTTGCAATTATGACAAATTTTAGAGTTGATAAAACTCATAAGATTCATAGCATGTTCTCAATCACCAAATTCAATAGCACATTATAACACAATTAACAAATAACTATCCAAGATAGGTTTTCCCTGGTTATTTCAAACCTTTAAAAGGTCAAAAATTTACTTCTCAATATATGCTTTCAAGCTTGCTTCCCAAGCCAATAATGGTGTTTGAACGATTAATCTACAATTAATTAAATTCAAACTCATCAACATATTACCAAATACAAATTTCCAACTCTCACTTTTTACTTCTAAAATATCCAAAGCCCTTATTTCTTACATTTTGGCTTACCCATTGAGTATATTATCCTAACTAACAATCATTAATCTCACATAGTGTCATTAATGTCACAACAACTTTCATCATTCAAATTTAATGCCTTATTTTCAGACATTAATGAGGCTCACACATTAAAAATGTGTAAATCCCTCAATCACTTGTTTAAATGCCTCAAATAAGTCCTATTAACTTTAGGGAGAATGATGTGAAAGTCCCACACAAGGAAATTAATTACTACAAGGTCTATTGACAACTGAACTAAACTGCATTGATAACTGGTTTGTTGTCAATGCAGTTTAGTTCAGTTGTCAATAGACCTTACAGTAATTAATTCCCTTGTGTGGGACCTAACTATAATTCTCCCTTAACTTTATTTGAATTAATAAGTTTAGACCTATAGTCTATATGGATAGAGAATCTACTCTACACTTCAAACCTTAAATTCAAACTAGTGTAGAGAGGAAGAGGAATGATAGTAAAGACTTACCTTAGTGATTGGGAGCTTCAAATCTCTCCCAAATTCATGTCTTAGTAGAGCTCTCTTCATTCTCCTCGTTTTTATTTTCTAGCTCTTTTGATTTCTCACTAAATTGAGTAACTTTTTTCTGTAGAAAATTTGTTGTATACTGTGATGCCTGTACCATGTGCCACGGCATGTGATATAGAGAAAATCACTTCACATTTTCTAAACTTGTGCACTGCGGCACATCGTACATGCGCCATGATGGCATAGAGATTTTTCTCATTGTTTTTCTCCACTTTTAATGATCAAGTGACCCAATTTTACTTAAAATTCAAATTTATACTTGAAATTTCAACTAAAAACACTCATTAGTCCCTTATAACCACACACCACACAAATTCTATTTAATTACCTTTAATTATATTGATCATCAAGGGGTAAATTTTTATGATGTTACATGGGCCATCTAATAAATTGTCTTAAAGTGCATTTGGTTGGAGGGTTTTGGAGGGGAGGGGAGGGGAGGGGAGAGAAGGGAAAATGCTCCCCTCCCCTCTTTTGGTTGAAAAATTTAGAGGGAAGGGGAGCCAAAGTTTAACTCTCTCTTCCCCTTATTTTGGTCCCCTCCAAATTGGGGTTTTTTGGAGGGGAGCCAAATATCATGACTTATTTGCCCTCATTAGTTATCTTATATTACATAAATGCTCATTGCTAAATTAAAAAAAATAAAGTAAACGCTTGTGCTCCTACTCTTTTGCTCACCATTGCTCAAAAGAAGCTGAAGACTTAGCAAAGGTGAAGTTTCTGAAGAGGTTGGAAGAGCAGCCATGAATCAAAGATTAAAATTAAAAAAAACAATATATTTAGCCATTAATTCTTCGTCCTTTACAGCCCCAACCTTGTCTTCTTTCTCCTTATCTTCTTCATCAACAATCATAGATGTGACCTTTGATGTGCCACAAGCATGACTTTCGAACTCGAACAGTAGCAGCTACAAACATATTCCCTTGTGACCTTTGTACTCAAAGACAGAGAAACCAATGGGCAAATCTGGATAGGGCCTAAAGTTATTTAAGTTATTTTAAAATTTGAGAATTAATATTTTAAATTATTAAATTTATAGGGATTGAATTACAATAAGTTAAAGTTTAGAGACTAAATTATATCTAAATCAAAATTATAAGGATTGAGTTACATTAAGTTAAAATTTAGGATAATATATGTGGGTAAAATGGTAAATTACTCCTTACCTTCCCTCCCATCCTCTCTTGAACCAAATAAAGGATCATTAAAAATTCTTTCTCTTCAACAAAACCAAACAAGGTTACATAAAAGCCCTCCCCTCCTCTTAAACTAAACACAACCTTAGGGACCATTAAGAGTAAATGTGGCTAGCATTGGGTCTAAATTTTAGTGAAAGTATTTATATGTTTTAAAACAGTAAAATTTTAAATTGCAAGAAGTTGTTTTATTCATGAAGACGCATTATAACACACAACGAGTTGTTTAGCTTTAAAATTCAGCTATCTCCTAATTTCAACAAATGAAAAGAAAATTGATCGATTATTTAATAGTAAAGCTAGGATCCTAGACCAAGGGCAAATTTATTTAAATATATATATACATATATATATATATATATATATTAATAAATAAAAAAATTAATTTAATAATTAAAAGTTAATTAATAATTACATACTTTATAAATTGTCTTTATGATTGTTTCACATTCTAAAATGATTGAACAATTAGGTCATTGTTATTTAACACTCAAATAAGATTAAAATTTAAAATATCAAAATATAACGGTGCAAATAGAAAAGAAAAAAGGGGCGCAAAATTTTTTTTTTTAAAAAAACATGTTCACTAATATGTAATTTTTTCCTACAAGGGGGCATATGTCCACACTCAAATACAAGTGGCTCCGCCACTATTGATTGCAATAATTTCAACACTTTCAAATACAATTTAATCATCCACCAAGTTTTAAACGTGACTTTGTACATATTGAAGACTGTCATAGCTTGACCCGCAATGAATCAATTTCACTATTTTACCACGTGGTTAGACTTTAGCGCCATGCCAAATTTATGTACATACAAAAGCGCCTATATATACATGTGCTTACACACACATATGGACTAGACTGAAAAGTCTCAGATCAAATTTCTAGTATATACAGTTGTATCATTTGATTTATTTTAAGACAAATTTTGAATAATGGAAAGTGTAATTAAGCCTTCGGTTCAAAATTTAGGATCCATATACATCTCCTTGATTTATGATAATCAAAATGAGGTGTGGCAAGTATATTGAATATATTCTACCATATAATAATATATATTAGTAGGGGGAATATAATGCAGGTGGCAAGGTCATGAAGCTGACATCAAATGCCCAAATTAAATTAAGCCTCTCTTCAACTGTATTTTTTAAGACATTATTGTTGATACTATATATGAATGATTATAGTCCTAAATACCAAGGATCACTCTATCTACTGTTGTATGTGTGTCAAAAGTGTGTGTGTGTCAAAGTCCCATATTGACTAAAGGAAGGAATCTCCTAGTGTATATATACTAAGGAATGAAGTGGGCTAGTAAAATAGGCTTGGAGGAGAAGTAGCCTCGCGTACATGAGACAGGCCAACTCAGGGCAATCGCAGTTGAAATCAGCTGATTTGCCCCCCTACGCGCAAGTTCAAGAGATAATGGGTTCCTTTTACCAGACTATTTTTACAAAATAAATAATTATTTTTGCCTTGCCGGAGAACCAAGAATGTTTTTTTGATCATTAACCAAATTAATTTTCTGAATGTTTTGTCTTCCCAACATTTCTAGACAGGAGGTTAAATGCAGTTTACATTTGTGTAACTGCAACATTTCCATACAAGCTTTTAAACGATTTTATGACAGTATAACCGAGCCTTTAATCTGGTGGTAACCCCCCAACGTTCATGTCCACCTTCGGGCTATATATAGCCATGCGTGCAGACAGAGCGAAACCAAGTCTCTTGACTGCTCAGTGTTCTCTCCTCCATCTGTTTTCATTTGTGCTTGCATTTGGTCTCCGTTGTTCTGTTCCCTCGTTCCACCGAGGAGGTGCTTGTTTAATCCTGGGGACTGCAGGTCGTCTAAGGGTGTGCTAGAATAGTTCTTAAGGATAGTGTCCTCTCGGGCACGACTTAAGCAATTCGTACCTCGCTGTTCGTGTTTCTGCTAATGTTTCGTACCTCGCCGTTTGTGTTTCTACCAGTGCCGCCAACAATCTTAAGAACTAAATGGTCTAATGGCGACGAACAGTGCTGAAAATGTCACTCCTGAAGGTGTGCACGGTGGTTCGACTGCAGGTCAGTATGTCCCTGCCGCTGTTGCCGTCCCCCTACCCAGGCCATTCCTGGACATATCAAAGATAGAAGTCTTTGATGGCCGAAACTTCAAATGCTGGCAAGAATGAGTCTTTACTGTTCTTGACATGCATGGTGTGGCGGCTGCTCTTGCTCAATCCGAGCCTACTGCTGATACTGATCAAGCCTAGAGAGTTGCATGGACTCATGCAAACAAGGTATGCCAACATACTATCATTAGCACTTTATCTAATGATTTGTTCAATGTCTACTGTGTCTACAAGGAAGCTTGTAAGATATGGAAGTTCCTGGTGACAAAGTACATTGCTGAGGATGCTGGCAAACAAAAGTTCATTATGGGCAACTACTACAAATGGGAGATGAACAAGAAAAAGGATGTCAAGGAGCAAATTAATGAATATCATAAGTTGTTGGAGGAGCTTCGTGCTGAAAATATTAACCTTCTGGATGAGTTCGTTGCTGGGATACTGATTGAGAAGCTGCCAGAATCATGCTCTGACTACAAACAGTAGTTGGAACATAAACAAAAGCAGCTATCCTTGACCGACTTGATACATGCAGCTCGAACCAGAGAAATGACATCCAAAGCCAACCTGGTAGAGACAAAGCCTCACAATAAGAGGTTCTAAAACTAAAGACAAGAAGAATAGGAAATCTGATTACCAACCCAATGCTTCTAACCCCTCTTTCAAAAAGAAAGGAGACTGTTTTGTTTGTGGTAAACCAGGACACTATGCAGCACAGTGTAGGAAGAGAGCAAACCGTGATAAGCCTCGGAAGCCAAATGTAAATTTGGTACAATGAGATGGTGACAGTGATAATGACATCATTGCTGTATTGGTGTCACAAGCTCTCTTGATTTCTGATGTGAAAAAATGGGTGGTAGACTTCGGGGCTACCAGGCACATATATGCGAGCCAAGAGATGTTTACCACCTATAATCCTGTAAAGGAAGGGGAAGACCATGTTTACCTTGCTGATTCCTGAACTGCTAAAGTTCAAGGAAAAGGGAAAGTGGTCTTAAAGCTCACATTAGGAAAGACTCTGGCTCTAAATGATGTTTTGCATGTACCTGAAGTTAAAGCTAACTTAGTGTCAGTTGCTCTTTTAGGGAAAGCTGGGGTTAAAGTGTCATTTGAATCTGACAAGATTGTAATGACAAAAAATAATATGTTTGTAGGCAAAGGGTATTGTAATCAGGGATTGCTTGTTTTACATGTTGATGAAATGAATAAGACTGAATCTTCTGAGTATATGCCTGTTTATATGGTTGATTCCTTTGATATGTGGCATGCTAGACTAGGTCACGCTAGTAAAGATTATATAAATAGGATGCGACAACTTGGACTACTTTTGAAATTAAAAACAATAATTTTGAAAAATGTGAAGTATGTGCAGAAACTAAACAAAGTAAAAAACCTCATTTTTCTAGTCAAAGAGAATCTGAATTACTATCTTTAATTCACAAAGATTTAGGTGACTTAAAACAAACCATGACTAGAGGTGGTAAAAAATATTATATCACTTTTATTGATGATTTTTCAAGATATACTAAAGTATACTTGTTAAGAAACAAAGATGAGGCTTTTGAAAAATTTCTGTTATATAAAGCAGAGGTTGAGAATCAGTTAAACAAAAGAATTAAAAGGGTTAGATCGGATAGAGGAGGAGAACATGTTTTGTTAAATGATTTTTATGAAAAAGAAGGAATTATACATGAGATAACACCTCCTTATTCTCCCGAGTCTAATGGTGTTGTAGAAAGAAAAAATAGAACATTAAAAGAAATGATGAATGCTTTGCTTGTGAGTTCTTTTGCCCCTGATAACTTGTGGGGTGAAGCTATTTTGTCTGCATGTTTTTTTATAAAATAAGATACCTTATAAGAAATCAAAGAAAACACCTTATGAGTTATGGAAAGGGTTTACCTCAAACTTAAAATATTTGAAAGTGTGGGGGTGTCTTGTAAAAGTTTTATTGCCTGATCCTAAAAAGAGAAAAATTAGCTCTAAAACTTCTGATTGTATGTTTATTGGGTATGCTGAACAAAGTGTAGCATATTGCTTTTTAGTTTTAAAAAGTGATGTTTTAGACCAAAATACAATTATAGAGACTAAGGATGCTGAATTCTTTGGACATATTTTTCCTTTGAAAATTAAGCATGTTTCTAAACCTGTTAAGAATTCAGAATTTAAATAAAATTTTAACGAGGATTTGGTTTTAAGGAGAAGTAAAAGGAAAAGAAAAGAAACAAGTTTTGGAGATGATTTTTACACTTATCTAGTACAAGATGAACCGTTAAATTTTTATCAAGCTATTTCTTCTCCTGATGCCAAATTTTGAAAAGAAGCAATTGAAATTGAAATTGCTTCTTTAAGAAAAAATAAAAATTGGGTTTTATTAGATTTACCCCAAGGAGCTAAGGCTATTGGTGTAAATGGATTTTTAAGAAAAAATATTTTCTATACGGTTCAATTGATAAGTATAAAGCAAGGCTTGTGGCCAAGGATTTTACTCAAAAAGAAAATATAGATTATTTTGATACATTTTCTCTTGTGACTAGAATCTCTTCTATAAGAGTTCTTATTGCTTTGACTTCAATTTACAAACTTTTTGTTCACTAAATAGATGTTAAAACTTCTTTTTTAAATGGTGATTTGGAAGAAGAAATTTACATGGTACAGCCTGAGGGATGTGTGATTCCTGGGCAAGAAAATAAAGTTTGTAAACCTGTAAAGTCTTTGTATGGCTTAAAACAAGCGCCTAAGCAATGGTATGAAAAACTTGATCAAGTTCTGATAGCTGGTGGATTTTCTATTGTTGAAGTAGAAAGGTGTGTTTATACAAAGCTTGTGAATAATGATTGTGTGATTATATGCTTGTATGTGGATGATATGCTAATTTTTGGCTCTAGTATGTGTGTTGTTAATGAAACAAAAAATTTTCTTTCTTCAAATTTTGACATGAAAGATATGGGTAAAGCCAAGGTAATCTTAGGTGTAAAAATCATAAGGAATGAAAATGGAATATTGCTTTCCCAAGAACATTATGTTGAGACAATTCTTAGAAAGTTTGAACATCTTGAAGATGCTCCTCTGAGTACTCTTTATGATTCAAGTGTGCAATTAAAAAAGCACAAGGGTAACCCAATTGTTCAATCTGAGTATGCACAGATTATTAGGAGTTTGTTGCATTTGATGAACTATACTAGGCCTGATATAGCTTATGCTGTAGGCAGATTGAGCAGATATACCCACTGTCCAGGTAGTAAACACTGGGAGGCTCTGATGAGAGTCTTGAGATATTTGAGAGGTACCATGAATTATGGTATATTGTATAGTGGATTTCCTACTGTATTTGAAGGATACAGTGATGCTAACTAGATTTTGGATTCAGAAGAGACAAAATCCACTAGTGGTTATATATTCACTCTTGGTGGTGGTACAATAACCTGAAAGTCTGCAAAACAGATAATCAACACAAAATCCTCAAGTGATTCTGAGTTCATTGCCATGGAGCTGGCTGGGACTGAGGCTGAGTGGTTGAAAAACTTTTTAGCGAGTATTCCAATAGGTGAAAAGCCTATACCATCAGTGTCTTTACATTGTGATAGCCAGTCTGCAATAGCAACGGCTAAAAATAAGACCTTCAATGGTAAAAGTAGACATATTCGATTGAGACATAATATTATAAGGCAGCTGCTCAAAAATGGGGTCATCTCAATTGATTATATGAAATCAAAGTTAAATCTGGTGGATCCGTTAACTAAACCTCTAGGGAAGAAATTTATTATTGAAACGTTGAGGGGAATGGGACTTAAGCTTGTTTGAAATTAACGATGATGGCAACCCAACCTTTGTGATTGGAGATCCCATGAAGAAGGTTTAATAGGTAAGAACAAGTCACTTGTTAGTTCTGCTAGCACTGAATTTTGTTCCTTCTTATGCTTGAGAAAGTGCTAGAATGCATTGAATGGAGGCTGAGCGAAAGCTCTTAATGTTTTCATAGTCCTTATGGATGGTATATTCATTGCAGCTACACTTGATGAAAACACCTATACAAATGTGGAGTGAGGCCGCTCCTATGAGATCGTGGTGAAATCTCTAGAGCATTTGTTAAAACTAGGCGTGCGCATGGCCGATAACGTGCAAAACCGTCGTTAACAATAGAGACTGTGGGGGTATAATCCGATTAATAAGACCTCTAGCACATGCTCAAGATCTGTTGGTTCAATAACGAAGTTACACTAACTTTTCTGTGTGCTAAGTTTTATTAGTCTAGGTTTGGTTCAAGTCGACAGACACCAAAATCAAAGTGATTATCCTCCGTGTGAATAACACAGACGAATATAGATCCTTTTGACACATGTGGGGGATTGTTATATGTGTGTCAAAAGTATGTGTGTGTCAAAGTCCTACATTGACTAAAGGAAGGAATCTCCTAGTATATATATACTAAGGAATGAAGTAGGCTAGTAAAATAGGCTTGGAGGAGAAGTGGCCTCGTGCACATGAGACAGGCTAACTCAGGGCAATCGTAGTTGAAATCAGTCAATTCGCCCCCCCTGCGCGCGAGTTCAAAAGATAATGGGTTCCTTTTATCGGATTATTTTTACAAAATAAATAATTATTTTTGCCTTGCCGGAGAAACTTAATTTTTGGCTGTCAGAAGTTTGAAACCAAACCAAGAATGTTTTTTTGATCATTAACCAAATTAATTTTCTGAACGTTTTGTCTTCCCAACGTTTCCAGACAGGAGGTTAAATGCAGTTTATATTTGTGTAACCATAACGTTTCCAGACAAGCTTTTAAACGATTTTATGACAGTATAACTGAGCCTTTAATCCGGTGGTAACCCCCCAACGTTCATGTCCACCTTCGGGCTATATATAGCCATGCGTGCAGACAGAGCGGAACCAAGTCTCTTGACTGCTCAGTGTTCTCTCCTCCATCTGTTTTCATTTGTGCTTGCATTTGGTCTCTATCGTTCTGTTCCCTCGTTCCACCGAGGAGGTGCTTGTTTAATCCTGGGGACTGCCGGTCGTCTAAGGGTGTGCCAGAATAGTTCTTAAGGATAGTGTCCTCTCGGGCACGACTTGAGCAATTCGTACCTCGCCGTTCGCGTTTCTGCTAATGTTTCGTACCTCGCCGTTTGTGTTTTTGCCAGTGCCACCAACATCTACTAATCTCGAGGTTTGTAACTATTTATTCATGATACTTATTCAATAATATTTAGTACACCCATGTAAACATGCTCGTGGCACCCTTATTTAAGTTACATTGATGTTATGTAATACCAAATATCAATTGAAGGTGAGTTGGTATTTGGGTGATTTGTTAGGATTAAAGAGACCAAAATGCCTCTCAGTTTCTGCACCTTGCTTCAAGTTTTCATCAAACATGGCAAACAAGTAAGTCTCAATTGGTCCATTAGGCCTCTTGGGAGTTCCACCTTTGACATGATTAATCAAATTCTTATAGTAAGTTTCTGCATTACCAACAGTAGCTCTAGTTCCATTTGCAGAAGGCCACCCACTTTTTGACACAACAATCTTTACATTCGATTCTCTGATCTTCTCCAAAGCAGCATACATAGAATCCAACAAAGCATCAAATAGGTTCTGATACCCAGCATCATTTTTTCCTCATTGAGTGAACAATGCATAAGCAAGAGGAATGCTCTGTGTGTTGCCGGTGTATGAGAAATAAGGATATATGTTAGCAAGAAGTGGAGCTCTATGGTTAGATAGGAAGGTGATGATTGGCTTTATGAAGCCACTTGCAGGACTAGTGAAAGCTCCATTATTGGGAGGGTAAGAGTTTTCAATTAGTGTGCTATCTATGGCTGTGGACACCTTGATTTGGCCTTGTAAGTTTGCCGTAGAAATCACACTTTGAATGTTCCGCATGGCAGAAGGACGGAGGATGTTGGAGTCACCGGGATGGACTTCATTCCCAACGGCGATATACTTGAACTTGACGTCTAAGTAGGGTTTCACGTACTTGTTAAACCAATTTGTCGCAGCACCAGCGTTTGTGAGAGATTGAAGGCTATCATTAGGAACACCGAGAATGACTTCAATGTTTGAACCCCTTAGGGCTTGGAGGGTGGCTTCATCAGGATCGTAGATACGCATTTTGCCTATTCTATTGGATTTGTATAAGTTCACCACATGTTTTTTGCTTGGTAGGTTGTTCCCATTAGCACCGTAACACACTCCTATTGGTTGTGCACCTACACGAATGAATTGGGATTTTAGCAACTATTTAACATATAAATAATTGTAAGCTACATATTATATTTTAATATATGAGAATATTTGACCCAAATGTTTGAGGAAGGCTAGCATTATTTATTTACATTAAATGAGCATTGTGCCGTTATATATATATATATATATATATGTATATATGTATATATATTCATTCAATGGGGTGGTTAAGACCCTCCAATAAGGAACAACAAACGTATCTAATGTGCAAAGAAAAGCTTAAAAAAAAAATGTTTGCCTTTGATAATTTTAAAGGGAGAATGACAATTCAAAACCTTGTAAGGAAATTAATGTAAAATAAAGACCTTTGGGGTTGTACATTTATGAAGCTTCAGTTATAAATTCATGATATTTTAGTTGTAAAAGGTCCTTCACATCTTGAAAGGGTGTCATTATCCCAATTTTAAAAGTAGATAGACATTAAATATATTGAACTTATCATTTAAGAAATTCGTATGTATTACAATTTAATAAAAATTATTTATTTATTTAAAAAAAATTGGCAGAAGGACTGCTTCCGTTCTTCATCGAATTATATGAATCGATTTAGCAATATTGTAATTTCTACTTAGTTTTTGACTGAATTACGTGAAATTTTGCCTAACTTCCGATATGAAATGTATGAAATATCTGTGAAAAGAAGAATAAATTTATACTTAAATTGGAATTTGCAACAAACGGGGAAAATATATTTTTTTTCAGTTAAAACTGAAAAAATAAAATAAAATTAGAATAATTAAATACAAAGTGGCGATGCGCATAGAACTATATCTGGTCAACCATTGACCTCCACTAACTGAAAAAATAAAATAAAATTAGAATAATTAAATACAAAGTGGCGATGCGCATAGAACTATATCTGGTCAACCATTGACCTCCACTACAATTCCTAAAGAGATGAAATTATCCTTCTGTTTGATTAGTCGTTGGATTTTTCTTTATGTCCTTATCATCTAATAAATAATTAACTATTGCAATTCTTTGTCCCTTGTAGAAAATCCACACTATCGGAGAAGGCAAGTCAATGACATGCCCCACTGTATAGCTACCTCGATAACACCTTTGTGTTGAATATCATTCATAAACACAGTAAATTGCCGCCATTAAGACTTAGGCAAGAATTCAACTAGTAGTGAATATGAGACTCACCTAAATCACTTTAACTATGTATAGGTTGGAATAAATAAAGACTTTTGATGTTGAAATTAATATTGAGTCATACTCATATTTCATTTATGGGGGGGAAGGGTTAGGGCATGTTTGTTTCCTTGTTTTAAAAACTGTTTTTGTTTATGAAAAAAAAAAAAACTCGTTTAGATAAATGTTTTGGATTTAGTTGTTTTTAAAATTATTTTCATTTTTTAAAAGAAAAAATAACTTTAAGTTTTTTTATTTTTTATTTTAAAATATATTACATTTAATTACTAGAAGTTTCAGTTAACTTAATTAATTTTTATCATAAATCATCACTATTAACTACTTGCAATTATCACTAACAGTTTATTTCTTAATTCTAAAAATATTTTTAAATTAACATAACCAAACATATTTTTATTTTGCTTTATTTTTAAAATAATAAATATAAAAACTATATTGCAAAATAATTTTTAAAAATACAAAATAAAAACAAAAACAAAATAAGTCCTTAAACTCAAAAATGTTTTTGAAGAGATATATCAACCCAATGTTTGTTAGGCGGAGGTTGTGGGAAAGTAGGGGTTAGACTTGGATAGATAGGGGGATATATCAATTGCAAATCTAAAGTCACAATTTTACAAAAACTATCATATTAACAACTATCCGAACCAAAAACTTAATCTTTTGGAAATTAAATATTTTATAATTAATTATCATTAAATATATCTTCTGAGAGCTGAGTGTTCCACCTAAACAATAAAATAACAGACATAATTTCTCCAATATTAATCCATGATAATCAAGGGGAGAGACACGAAGGAATTCAAATATATATATATATATATATATATACTTCTTTTGGTCTCTAATTCACTATAATTATAAAATGATAGTTAACTCATTAAATATGTTTTAAAATGAACAAATTTTTTTAACTTTACTATATTAAAAATAGAGAGCTACACAATATACGACAAGCCATAAGATAAATTTATAATAAGGATACAATTGAAAAATAATAATAAATAACACTCTGTGCCTAATATTAAGGATCAAACAATCTTTCTTGAAGATGTCCTATAAGATGGATCAGAGAAAGTATTTGGCTAACATGTTGAAGAAACTAAATGTTATATATACATATAGAGAGAGAGAGAGGGCAACCTGCAAATTGGAGTCCTATGGAGGAGAATGCACAAAGAAGCAGCAATATAGAAGACATGTTAATCTGTCTTGTGAAGAAGAATGTACCCATGGCTATGGCTTCGAAGCAAAAGCTAACCAATCAAGTTCTTAATGATCGAATTCTATTTATGACACGATATTTCACTCCAAGGCGTATACCCTCTATTTATACAGATATATAACATGCATGTAGCCAAAATGTTTGAAAACATCAATCACAATCAATTTCTATAGTAAAGACGCCAAGACTTTTCCCTTCCCCGCCAATGACTCCACTGAATGTAATAATGATCACTTTGAATTTTTGCCATCTCTGTTTATATACACTTGCATTCAGACCAAAATATATATACACACTTAGGTTGCAGAAATAATATTATATCATCATATAACAAGTTCAAGATACATTTAACAGTGCAGCACTTATCCTCTTTCAGCTGGTTCATTCAAGTCAAGCAGCCCTAGTTTTTTGGCCTTTTGCCTAGCAGCCTCACTTCACACAAACCTATGGCTTGGAACACCCTATATTGCGGTTTGAAAGGAGTAAATAGTATGGAAATCACTCTCAGATTTCACACAAGCAATCTAAATATAAACAAAATTCCTATGAATTAAATTACATAATTACTTTAACATTCCGTTTTGGTGGAAAGGAAAGAAAATGGAAAAAAAGAAAATGAAAAGAAAGAAATTGGAAAGATAATATCATCATTGCTTGGGTTTGGATGGACAGGAGATCATAGAAGAAAAAGAAAATAAGTGAATAACAAAATGACAATAGTTTAAAAAGTTATTTTTCTATTTAAAAAAAATTTAAAATTTAATTTTCTATTTATTTTTTATTTTTAAAGTTTCTATTTAAAAATTTAATTTTTATTTATCATTTTTAGGGAAAAATGTTAGTTTTTAATTTTAAGCTATCTGATATGTTGCAATTTTTTTTAAAGCTCCAACCTGGCGGTTGTATTATTTGTGGTTTTTTTATTCTTGGATTCAAATATATTCCTCTATAGAAAGAAATAATATTCAAGATTTTATCATTTTGCATATTTTTCCAGGGAGGGATGTAATTCTGCGGGCAAAGATGATGGTAAAAGCAAGTGGGCAGAAAGGGAGAGCAGTACTAGGAACAAAGTTTTACTTGAGAAAATTTGAAAAGAAAATATAATAGGTCTCGTGTCCTATTTTTTTAATTTTTTTTCAATTTTTCTTTACTCTCTCATTTTTTTCCTGTGTTTTTTTCTCTAATTTTCTATTATCTTATACTTTCTCTCCATACAAATAGAGCATAAAGTTTTATGTCTTTATTGAAATTGTTAATTTACTACATTGAAGCTAAATTGTCAATTATTTTTGAATATAATTGTTAATGGAGTTATTCAATTGGCAATTAAGCAACAATAATCAACAACTATTTAATAATAATTGACAACTTTGTTTTAGGCCAAGAGTACTAATTGACAACTTCAATAAAATGTATGGGACTTGAGAATAATGCTTTTTAGTGAACAAAACTTTAGAATAATTTTGTTATTTCAAGAGACTTTTCTATATTTAAATTACTTGTGTGACGCTTGAGAGAGAGTTTCCCTAAATATTACACTTATTTCGTATATACTGTATATAAAACACAAGCCCAACGATTTAGTTGTGCAATTCAATAGTTGATTTCATTTTTATTTTAATATTAATTTTTGTGTTTTTCTCTAGAATTTTTCTATTTTATGAAAGCATATACTTATAAATTCACATGCCTCATTAGTATACCTTTCTGTTTCCGTGCTGTTACTAGCCTAAGTAAAGGTTAAATACATTTTTTAATCTTGTTTCTTTTGTTTTTTGTTTTTAATACAAGGCGACGAAAAAAATTCATGCAAAATGAGACAAATTAAGTTATTCCAGAGTACAACAAATTTCTACACCCATTGGGTGCAAAATAAAATATCCTAATGTCTACATTATTATATGACGATTGATATGCAAGCCAATCAGAGCATTTATTCTTTCTCTAAAAATATAATCAAATGTAATTATCTAGTAATAAATTTCTTCATTTTCTTGAGAACTTCGGATGGGTATTAATCTTTCTCGTTTCATATGAATAGAAATTTTGTAAGTTTACTCAATTGGTCAACTTGGATGCCGTATCTCGACCGTCAGTGATTTTTTTTTCTTTTATTTTGTATGCATTTTTTTAGGGCACCTTTTGCCATTTGGTTTACTGCCTACTAGTCGAAATTATATACGGGTCCCAAAACATACATGCATATGTTTGTATAAATATGGCTTCGCAATTCCAAAAACATAATATATATATGTGTGTGTGTATGTATATATGTATGTATAAATATGGCTTCGCAATTCCAATAACATAATACACACACACACACGCGCACACACATTAATCTCAACATCAATAACATTTTAAATATAGAATTCATAACTAATTTCATTGTTTAAAGATAAATACTTATTTTTAAAGTAAATTGTGAGCTTATGCTTCATCAAAATTTTGAGATAGCCTTACTATTTACGTTGTATCAATATTATATGAATAGTGGAGTTCCCTATATATATATATATAGATTGAAACAATACACTAGGTCACTAGCTAGCCGCCTAATAAAAAAGTTAGAAAGAGTAACATGAATTCGGTGCGCCTCATTCAAAATTGACTTCCTCATGTCCTTATTATTTGGTACACATATTCTATATCGGTACATCACAAACCCGTCATAATTAAAACTAATATGTATAGTCCAATCCTCCTCCATATCTTCTCTAATTCCCACTAGATTGTCATCCTCTAATTGAGTTGCCCTCAATTCTCTCCAGAATTTGTTAGTGATCATGGCGGAATGCACATTGAATAATGTCATTTGCACAGTTTCTTTATGTGAATCAAAAAATGATTTCAACAAGTCAAGCTCATGCCCCATCAATCGAGCTAGGTGGATCAACTTTCAATTTAGTGCATTAGCTACAACATAAGCTTTCCCAAGCTGATACTTCAATTCAAACTTATAATCTTTGAGAAACTCCATCCACCTCTTCTATCTTGTGTTCAGCTCTTTCTAGTCTGCCAGATACTTCAAACACTTGTGATCACTAAACATCTCAAAGACTATGCCATACAAATAATGCTGCCATATTTTTAAAGCGAGCACCATAATTGCCAGCCCCAAGTAAGGGATAGGGGATAAGGATTTATCACTGATCCTTAAAATTAAACTAAAGCTAATCTTAATGCAATATAGGGTCAACCCTAGGTCATCTCCCAAGGAATGGTTTTAGTCTAATTAAAAGTTATCTAACAGAATAAATCACCCAAAGTTGTCGGAATTTAGTTATCTAATTATCCAAACTAATTACCTAATGTGCAAGTACTTAAAATGCTAATTCAAGTGAGTGAAATGAACTTCCCTTTTCACAAGAGTGAAACCCTAGAGATTAGTTAATTTTGGACTCATTATCTTATCATAATTAGGCTAAGTTTAGCTTCCCTTTCCTCTTGACTAAAGCTGTCATGACTTAAAAAAATTATCTTAAGCCAATTAACCTAATTAGCTAACTTCCCTAGATCTTATATTAAAGTTTCTAGTTCAATTAACTAATTGGTGTAAAAATTAGTCAAGTGAATCACTCAAAACTCTCCCTCAAATGTCATGGCCAAAACAAGGAATTAAATAACCACAAGATTATGTCAAGCTACTCAACAACTCAAGCATTAACATTATAAGATTATGCAATATTAACACATGTAATTCACTAATTAAAAAACACAAGATTATGTGCTAAACAAATAGTGGCCAAATTCAGTCATGGCTGTTCAAGGAAGAAATTAAATGAAACAATCCTTCTCTTTACATCAACGTCAAATTTAAATTAGAATTTACAAGTTAAGATGATTAAACCCTAGATTAAGGAATCTAACCATCTAGTAAAAAGAGAAGAGGATAGGAAACAAAAGAACTTAGTCAATTTGAAGCTTAAGACTCATCCTCCATCTTCATATCTCTAGGATTCCACCAAAGAAATTAGCCAATCTTTATCATATTCAAGAACCCTAGCAATCGCTTGTGAAGACCAAACTCCATAACTCTTGAATGATGGAAATGAGATTCAATCCTTGTGAAAGTAAGAGGGTTAGGATGAAATTGAGGAGAGGAGAAGAATGGTGTGGGTTTTGTGGAGGTTTGGTGCTAAAAATGGGAGATATGGTTCTGGAAAATGAGGAACAAAAGAGAGAAAATGAAGAACACTATAAACAAGTGAGAGAAAATGAAGGAGATGAATGAAATGAGTGTTTGATCTCAAATTGGGGCTGAATGGATGTGCATATCTTGTTTCCCATCAGCTAAATGCTAAATAAAAAATAGGAAAATAAAATAAAAAGGAAATGGGAGCCTTGTCACACTTGCAAGGTGGCATCCTCCTGTTGGCTTATAGATGATTCCAATATGTGTACAATTAATCCCATGTGTCATCCACAATTTTAGCTGATCTAAACCACCAAATAAGAGCCCTTACATGTCCAAACCATCAGCCTTTGATCCCATGGAGTTTTGACTTCATTTGCCCAATTGATGCACAAGTCACATGCCACCTATGTCACATAAATCACATAATTCAATTAAATAACATGTGACATAATAAAATATAATTAAAGTCTAGAATTAAATTCACAATAATAATGGAGAATTTATTAAATAACTAATTTTTAGGTTGCATAAAATTATATAAAAATTTTTACACAAAGACGAACTGAAAACTAGGTCAAACTAGGACAATTTAGAAAGTGTTGACTTTTTTATTTAGTTACTCCAAACTAAAATAAATTTTAAAAATATAATTTGACCACTCATCAATTGGATATAAGATGAACTTTGTCAATTTTTCTTGTACATGTTCTCAAAAGTTCATTTTTGGACCAAAATACCCCTAGTGTATTAAACCTAGAAACTTAGGCAAAATTTCAATTCTAAGGCAATACGTGCACTTTAAGGTGATAAACCATTAATAAAAGGGTCTTAATTGACAAATAAAAGTGTGTAACAAATGTCTTCTATCAATAAGGTAATTCTCCTTGTGTTGTCTCAACTATCAAGATACATATGCTACAATTTGTTCATCTTGCATGAACACATACCCTAAACATTTCAAGGAAACTTTTGTATACACAACATATGAAAAATGTGGAATAGGGATAATCAACACTTCGAAGTCAACTTTCTCTTGAGTTCCTAGAATGCTACTTCACATTTATTTGTCCATACAAATATTTGATCCTTCCTGATTAACTTGGTCAATGAAGATGCAATATAAAAAACTCTTAAATAAAATATCAACATGGCGTTATTCTACATTTTCATAATAGATCTTGGCTGTTCCTATTTCAACATGGCGTCGAGCTTATGCGGATCTATTGTAATACCCTTGGTGGTGAGCACATAACTAAGGAACCTTACCTCCATTAACCAAAACTCTCATTTGATGAGCTTTGCATATAGATTATTGTCCTTTAGAATTTGAAACACTATCCTCATATGCTTAGCATACTCCCTCTTCATCCTTGGATGATATCAGAATGTTGAAAATAAATACTATGATAAATTGGTCCAGATAGGGTCTGAAATGATGGTTCATGTAATCTATAAAAACCATGAGTGCATGTCAACCCAAATGGCATCACTAGAAACTCTTCAAGGCCATATCTAGTCTGAAACATTGTCTCGAGCACATCTTTGACTTGAACCCTCAACTAATGGTATCCTGATCTCAAATCTATCTTGGAGAAGATGCTCTAACTAGCTGATCCAATAAATTATCAATCCTCACTAAGTATGCCATCTAATAGTAGGAGATCACTTCAAGAGCCTTTTTGAAAACAATTGTAGTTGAACATTCAAAAACTTTACTCTTGACAACTTATTTTTAAAACATCTCCTTTTGATTAATAAAACTTTTTTCTCTTTTAAATATATGGCTTATTTAGCTAAATTAGATAAGGAGATACCAATCACTATTTTACTTAGGTCTACTCTTTCAAACTTCACTTTCTTTAAAATATGTCCCTTGAGCCATATTGAGATCTCAATCATCATCTTTTTTATTTTTACTTCCTTTCTTAAACTTAGTGTGGATTATTTACATCTTGATCTACCATGCACTCTTATATCATAAAAACGTAAGCATGTACTTAAGTACACTAGTACAGTCATCCATATATGTATATTATATTTTCAAAATAACCCTTCAGCCTTTCCTAGAGTTCAAAGAGTAAAGGGACCAAGTATCCCTTTTTACTACTCTTCATACATCCTTAAGCCATATAACATCACTATCCTTAGCAAGCCACCTATATATACCTTAGCCTTCTGCTTGTCACATGTGCCTATAAGATTTGTCAGAAGGGGGTGAGATTCAAAGAATCCTAATATCAAACTACATAACTTAAGCATCTTAACCATGTCATTGATTTATATCTACTACTTTCAAAACCATATAGGAGAAATGTTTCATTTAAACTGCTACTGAGTAGTCATGAAAACATGACATTCATAATATAGTATGGACAATCAACTTGGCCAAAGAAATCCAGCATCATCATAATAATGCTCATAAACTATCATGAACTAAATATTTCACATTCATACATGGCATATAACTCATTTAATATCATGCTAATAAAGAAAATGTAAGAGTTTAGGTATAGTTCACTACCTACTGCTGTCTCTTCTTTGTACACCTCTGACCTTGGGGTACTCTCATGATTAATAAATCCTATCATAAGATAATGCTAGGGTTAACATTCATATTAGGCATGCATCTTTATTAATTAAAGAATGCACCCTTGTCTACTCCGACTTAACTAAACTTAGGAACTGAACTGGATGACTCATTCTTGCTAAATGCTATAAGACTGTACCATAAAAACATAATTCTATTGGCCCATGATGACTAACTTTATATCGCAACAAGTGCCTTACTAACCTAAGTATATTCTAGGCCTAAATCATGTAATATATGGCCCATTAATTTGGACTTGAGAATTCTCAAGCTTCTGCCAATTAATTTATTTTTCAAAATTATAAATTAACTTTGAAAACTCTTAACTAATTCTATAAAAATCATTTGGGCCCATTCTAGGTCTCTAAAGAAACTTTGGAATGTCCTCTTTAAAGGAAAAATCATTTCCAAAGGAACCACTGAGTCAAAAACAACTTATAACTTTGAGAATTCCATTGTTCCAGATTAAAATCACACTTTTTCTAGATTAAAATGAGTGAGAGAAGCATTATTGGTTTAGATATTATAGATCAAACTATATAGAAGATCCTATGAGTGCACATTAATGAATCCATCCCAGGTATATTTCCTAAAGGCCACCTAATAGCCTTAATATTCTTTCTAAGCATAGACAACAAAACAATTTCCTCACTAGTAACAAGAGAGTTAGAAATAATTACAAGCAATTTCTCACCCTTAAGAAGGAAAACATATTTCAAATTACATGGTAATGGTAAAGGCTTTAAATCAAGAGTAGGTGGCTCAATGGTGAAGGGAATGAGCTCTTCAAGCTCCAAGTTTCCATACCTCTTCTCTTTGACTTTCTTTTCTTCACTTTCTCCCTCTTGGTTGAGGTTAATGCTACTTATACTTACTGGAATTTCCTCAATAATGCATGAATTTTGCTTTTATTTGCTCATAAGGAACCTCTTAGTCATCTCCTTTCTTTAGCATAAATCTCCATTTTGTTGAGTAGTTTGTAAGGCCTCTAATTGTTTTTCATGAAAAACTACCCTCCTTGAACTTGAGAATCATTAGGATATCAAGCCAAGAAGAGGTAAGCCTGCCCTCAACACCTACAAAGCAAAAGGAGATACCTTTCTCTTGATCAAGCATAATCATCAATTTTAAAAAATCAATGTCATCAACAAGAGAGAGATCCAAAGGGGATTTATTATCTAGCAAGTAACCAGCAATCTCTTTGCAAATATCATAAAATGAACTATCCATACAAGCACAAGAAATATATGATGTAAAAGATAGTGTAATAGAAGAACTAGTCAAGGCAAGAGAATGTTCATCAACAATGTCATCTATCACACATTCAATAGCATTCATACCAAGCAAGGAGTAATCCTCATATAGACGTTTCATGGTATCATAAATATTAAACTTCACAGATTCATCACCATATTTCAAAATAAGGGAACCATTTTCCATGTCAATCATAGTTCTAATAGTGCGCATGAATGGTCTACCTAGGATCAAGATATCTTCCCTATAACCCATATCATTCATATCCAACACATAGAAGTTCACAGGAAATAATAAATTTGTAACACTTACAATCAAATCTTTCACAATTTCATATGGCTTTCTAACACTCCTATTAGTAAGTTGGAAAATCATGTTAGTTGGATGCATGCAATCAAGTTTAATTATTATGTGTAATGAGAGTACAATGAGATAATTGAACATGCTTGGGTAGCAAACACTTGCATGCTATGAGTTATTGCATACTTATGCATTGCAATCATGAGAGGTGGGAGTTCACCTAAAAAGAGGAGTATAGAATTAAAATCTATGGGGCAAGACTTTTGTTAGAGCTGGACAGTTAGCTTGAATTTGTTATTCATATCGTCCTACTTGTTCAATGAGGGACTATCCCACTAGTTAAATAAGGGACTTGAACCTAGCTAGCTTTTTCACTTGTTTACTAAGGAAGCTAGTCTAGGGAGAATGACACCCCACAGTGTGAGAAATGAGAGAAACTATGATTTACAAATGAGTTAGGAAACCTTGGCTGAGTAACCTTTTACGCATGTTTGGCAAGGGTAATCTTAATTTATAAATGATCCTAATGTGTTGTAGGCCATGGTTTCATGTCAGAGGAATAAGGAGGATATAAGGGAGGTGTGATCATGAATATAGTGATAAAAGGGCACATTGTTGTCTATAGTGTGACCTTAGTGATGAAAATCATGAGATTAGTCTTTTATCTATGTGAAAATGTGTTAATAACTCATTATCTTATGAATACATGCCAATATGAATGAGAATTATGATTAGTGTTTCTTAATCATACTAAATGAATTAAGAATAATATCTTTGCCACTTTGCATTTAAATTAATTAATATGCATTAGAATGAGTTAGATAGACCTTGGTTACTGAGCAGTTGTACTTGTCCCACTATCTTCAATATTACAGGAACTAGCTCAAAGGAACAAGACAGAGGGAAAAATCTTAAGGCATAGGATTAGTATCCTATTTGTAGGTCTCCTTTTCTTTTTGAGTATTAATATGTATACTTTTGCATGATATTGCCAACTAAGGATGATTCATGTTGTGACTTACTTGCACTAAGTGTTTTATTGAACTATAGAGTGTATTGTGGGCCCTAGGGTATGTATGTAATGATTGTGAGACATATAGCAAGGCCAAAATGCTAGTACAAGTAAGAATGATGTATTACACTTGAATTATGATGATTAATAGATGAAATTTATGATTGGAACTCCCCTATTGTTTTTTATAATTAAGGGGTTAAGCATTGAAAATGTGTTTTATGTTTTGTTTGTGATATGGTGTATTGCATAGGTCCGTGTTAGTCTTTTGAGTATGGTTTAAGGCACAAATTTGTGTTTTGGCACTTGTCATATGATTTGAGCACCTAAATTGTGTGTCAAGATTGTAAATGAGTGAGTTTTTGAAATGGGTGTCTAAATTTTGATTGGAAAATGCTATGACTATGAAATTAGTGCCATTAGCTAGAATTAGGAGAAAGCTCTTTATGAACATTTAGCTCACCTTATTCGGACATCGAATGGAGAAATGTAGCGTATCTAAAGTTTGCCCTTAGCGTTGTCAAATGATAGTAGCAGTGCTGTCAAATATGTGCAATGCACTTTGGTGCATAGCACCTAAGCCATGACACATGGCACAGAGGCATTTATGCCGTAGCTATGATGTATGTAATCTTTTTTACATAGTTTTTCTTGTTTTCATATTTTATACAAATGTTTTAACTTGTGAGCAATCCATGTTTTTGCATACATCTAATTACTCTAATTTTAATTAGTAAAGGTTAAGTGGATGTTTTGAATTTGAGAAACTTGGGATCCCCATTTGTAAAATTGGACGAATTTGATAATTACCTTAATGATTGGAGATTAGGGTGGACTAGTAAGGGTAACCTTACTTGTTTAACTTAAAGATTTTATAGTTGAAACCAAAGGTTTTGCTAAATTGAGAGACTCACTATGAAGTTCTTGAAAAGCAACTTTCAATTCATCATAAGAAAAATCAAATTGAAATTCCAAGTCAAAATCATATACCTTCTCTTTATTGCCTTTAGCCATCAAGCAAAGGTTGGCTTCCTTTATATCACTTGACTCCTCATCATTTTCTTGTTATATTGAAGAGAGATATGTTTTGAATTTCTTCTTCACATATTTGTTTCCTCTAATCTCTTGCCCTTTTAGGAAGAGAGTACATTTCTACTTGATATGTCCAAGCTTCTTATATTTGAAGCATATTATCTTCTTGTCCTTGACATCTTTCTTTAGGAAGATAATATGAATATTATTTCCTGGCTCTGTTTGTCAAGATAATATTATTTTCTCTCCTTCATTTGGTATTAGAGCCAAAAGGGGAAGTAGGATTGCATAGATAGGATTTGAGCCAATATTTACTACACCAAGTCTTATGTTAACGTATTAATATTATTTTCTCACTCATTATCATAGCATATATCACTTTTGAAATGATCTTATGATTAGAATATCTACAAATTATTCACGATTATTGCAAAGTTATGGTAATATCTTTGATGAATAGGGTGTAAGTCTAGACTTCGATAGAAACTTACATATATGAATATTTTGCATGTGTTAATCATTTTGAAATCATTGGCTAGGATGAAGTGCTAAGAATAATATTAATATCTTGACATTTAGTTTTATTTTTAAATCTTGACTAATATTCTTCCTTCACATTTCTTTGGAACCTAAAGTTAATGATATCAAAAAAGAAAAGATATTCCAAAAGATGTTTGGAAACCTTTACTTTTCCTATCGAACTTCTATCCCTATCTCCTCCTCCTTTCATAAAAGAGGATTATCCTCTTTAAATAACATTTTTATAGAAGGAATCAACTTCTAAGAAATTCTTGTTACAAATTAACAGTGGAGCCTCATTATGCTACCAAACTAGGAAAATTAAATTTTCAAAATTTTCAGCAATTATTCCATGGGATAAATTTTCTAGAATCCTAATATGAAAATAAATAAAATTTTTAACTTAAATCTGAAGACATCATGACCATCATAATGGCATTATTTAATGATAAATAAAATACTAAATTATCCTTAAAAACCTTGGTAAAAACATCACTTTATAATGTCACATGATATGCACATGACTTTTAAGTGAGCTCATCAAGTAGACTTCATTTGGCCTATGACCTTCTTATAAAACTTGGACCACCATAAAAAGCATATATCTCTATCATTTTGGGCCTCCAATTCAATAACATGTAAAGGTTTCAAGTCAACCATGCTTTGGATCACTCCATTCAAGGCTTGCTTCGTATCTTTAGCTCTTGTCATTGATTCACTCATGCCAAGTAATGGATTTTTATTTTTATCCAATGATCAGCACTAAGTTGTCCATGCTCTTTAAATGTCCTAGCTTG
Organism: Prosopis cineraria; assembly: GCF_029017545.1. Lineage (NCBI taxonomy): Eukaryota > Viridiplantae > Streptophyta > Magnoliopsida > Fabales > Fabaceae > Prosopis > Prosopis cineraria. The sequence continues at coordinate 34,564,269 of NW_026555339.1, read as the reverse complement.
TCTCCTTCAAGCTATATCTCATATATTGGTGAGCGTGGACCAATTTTTTCATATAGATAAAGATTGAACCCTATTGAACTACTCCCTCCTAACCATTATTGTTTACTAGAAGTCCCATTTGGTCTAAATATATCGATTAGTTTTTATATAAATTTTTTCAATTACATTTTTAATTATAGTTCACTCAAATAATTAATAAAGATATTTTGAGTAAGTCAAATGTTATATTTATTTCACTCAAGAGGTAAGATAGGAAAGACATAAAGTTTTTAGAAAACCAAAATTTTAACTAAATAATGGCTTTAATTGTGACTCGAAAGGAGTATATGTTAGCCTATGACTCCAATTAGCACTAAGGTTGGAAAATGTTAAATAAGTTAGGGAGGTCGATTACTGGCGTCACACTTGTGTGGTTTTATTATTATTTTTTCTTATGTTTATTTTTCCTTTATGTTGCTATGACCTAAGGTCTTTTTAATGAAGTTTTGGTTATGTATTGACCAATTATAATATTTTGATTAGATTATGGTTGGGAATGATATTTTGATGACTTCAAATAATTGTTTTAATTACAATGAATATGATGGGCCCAACCTCATGATTAAGAATATTAAGGATTTTGAAGAGAAGTAATTACTGCATTTGTTGTGAAATGGGCTTGTGGAAATATTTGACATGCTGGGTTTTGAATTTCAAAATTATATTGAAATCTCACATAAAGAAATTAATTACTGCAAGATCCATTAAGAACTGACAGAAGGTCATTGTGTTGTAAATGGCTTTATGTCAATTGTTAATGGATTTTGTAGTAATTAATTTCCTTGTGTGAGACCTATATGTAATTTTCCCTTTTAATTAAATTCCCTAAGCACATGTGTGTTGTAACATCTTAAGCCTTCAATCTAGGAATTTCAAGTATTTATAAGGGTAGAATGGTAATTTCAAGTGGATTTTTGATTAATGAGGTTTATAGGAGACTAATATCATTTTTTAATCATTAGACAGCCTTAAAAGAGGGCTAAGTCAGAGTTCAAGCGAGCCATGGCACGGAGGGAGGTTTAGATCATGAAGGGCTTAGGGTATGTGTTGGCATTTCAAGAATTGAATAAGAAACTAACATCTGCTCCAATACTGATTATTCTAAATCCTTGATTACGTATGTGATTTATACAGATGCATCATTGAAAGGCTTAGAGTGTGTCCTAATGCAAGATGAGAGTGTTGTTGCTTTTGCTTTGAGATGGTTGAGACCACAAGAAGAGAATTACTTAACTCATGATTTAGAATTGGCATCAGTGGTTTTCGCTTTGAAGATATGGCAACATTATCTATATTGCCCTTTATCATTATTACCATTCACTCTACTATAATTAATCCTAATCACTTCAAAATTATTTATATTGAAAACAATGAAAACCTTGGAATCCTAAGAAAAGATTTTCAAAAATCATTTTATAAATCACTCGAGTTATAAAACCCTAACACATAGCGAAAGTAGTAACTATGTATGCATCAAGGACTAAGAATACATGTGCAAGACAGGAAAATAAAGTGAAATTTACCACCGTGCACCGCGGCTCATGCCACATACGTCACGACATGTGGCACAGAGACCATAGTCATTTTACTCTGTATTGTTCACCACAGCATGCGAGTACATACACCTCGGCTCACACACTTGAAATTGCTGTCATTTTTGTAGTTTGTGAGGCAAACTTCAAATGCGCACCATTTTCACATCTGTTATCCGATTAGGGTGGATCAAGTGCCCATGTGAAGCTTGTTTTGAAATCTAACTAATGACATTAGTTTCATCTCAATCCAATATTTCTATCAAAAATTGGACACCCAAGTGCATTTTAACTATTTTATGCCAAAATTTTGCCACTTAAGTGTCTCAATTTGAAGCTAATTTTCATTAGCCACATTTTTGACCTTGACTATATCCAAATGGACAATTCACACCTGATTAACCATACATATGCACAATATAACTCACATATACATATTTGGCATGTAAACCGCCCATTTCACACTTTAGGCCAAAATCACAATTTCACTTCTTAAATCTCATACAAGGCTAAATCACTACCCATCCACTTCAAGCATCACATATTCACTCATCCACTAGCCCATCTAGTCATTGCACCATTCCCTTATATACAAGGGCTAGAAAACTCAAAATCATCAAACATACCACAAATATAACTTTATGCACATGTACTGAATCCTATGGCAACTTATACATATTCAAGACTAATAGTTTACAAAGTCATTACACCATATCTTACAATGACTTAGGTGAGAGATGCCAACTCAGCCTATATCCTTTCTCTTTAACCCACTAACATCAAAACCTAAAAAATGTAAATAACCATGAGTGAGATAAAAATCTCAGTAACCAATATAGCTCATTTAATGTCTATTATCATAAATAACCATGTTAAAGTAATAAAAACCATAAAGTAACATATATATATATATATAGTATTTCATAGTTAAATCATTACTTTTGCATTTAAATTATGTTTCAAACACTTTTATATCTTAGCATAATCATCTATTCACCAATCCTCCAAAGCTCTCTGACACAAAACCATAGGCTCTCTTGAATCAACCACTTGTTAACCCAAGCACACTTTCAGTGGTAGAAATATCCAGCTAAAGGTAATATAACCCACCTACGGACTATAGTTTTTTTCTTCACACACTTGTGATAGAGGTATCGTTGACTCCTAATTGCACCCTAACGGGCACTAGGGAGTTGCCAGACTATCTGGATGTCCCATGGTAACAGTCCCATAATACACTGTACTGGATTACCCATGGTACCAGCCTATAGAATGCTGCATTGGATGTCCCATAGTGCCAGCTTGACTATATGAATTTTTCACTCACATATCTCCACACACATATCCCTACATATCCTGGGTAAACTCCTACCCCCTATGATCATGCTTTTTCACAATTATTACTGCTTATCTACATTTCCACAGTATATACTTTCATATCATATATATATATCCATTGAAATCAATGACTTTTCAAATTTCATTTCACAAATCGATGTTCATGCTAAAACCATTTTCAATATCAAATCATGCACAAAACTCTTAAAACAACAAATTCATCAATTTGTATTTACTTCGACATAGTTATAATAGTTAATAAACGTAATAAACTATATGGTTACCTCAACCCTTTTGTCCTATAGAAAGGTTTACCCGTATAACTTTCTTACTTGAATCTCTTTCCACTTATCTACTCGTCACACACTAGAATCTACACAAAATTAGCGTTCCAAGTAAATTTCATTATTTGACAAAAGTGCCAATTGTCACAATTAAGACCTAATTACTATCATTTCCATAATTTACACTCGATTACATGTATTAACACTGATTATGCCTTATTACCAACTTTTACCTTTCTAGCCAAATTTTCTCTCACTACCCTTTCTTTAGATTAGGGAAAATCTTGCTTACAGCTTCAAAACTTTATCATTTCGACTCAAACCAATCATAAAGTACTAGTTTAGTTTTGAAAAACCTTTCTATTACTATAGGGTAAGAAATCAACTTCTTAAAACTCCCCAATTCAATTTCTCACTAGTTAAAACTAAGAAAAAATAGGGTAGAATCAGAGGTTAAGGCAATACATGACTTGCCTACTAAGTAATAGGTCAGAAACACCGTCCTTGCTCCTAATTTTGATTGCCCTAGCAGACCCCCACTCTTCTCCATGTCTGAGCTCTTCTCTCATATTCCTCCCTTCTATTTCATGAGCTGGACATGTTTCTATTAATTAAAATTCTGTACCATACATCGTGTCGCATCCATCCCTCTATCACAGCATGGGGCACAATGAGGGAAATCCTCACCATACTCACACGCTTTGCTTTAGGATTCTACTCTTTCACTCATATCTATTCATATAATATCCCAATAGGTCAAAATAATACTTCAATATTCAAAACCCTGATCCCACATTAAATCACTAAGTCATGCACTAATCTATCATTAAAGCAAGATTAGAAATTTGAGATGTGACATTATCTATATAGCTCCATGTTTGAGGTATTCAATGATTACAAAGCTTAAAGTACTTAGTAGATCAAAAGGAGCTAAAAATGAGGCAATACAAATAGATGAAATTTCTCAAAGACTATAATTTTGAGATCAGGAACCACCCTAGTAAAGCAAATGTGGTGGCAGATACACTAAACTGGAAGATGGTGTATGTCACTCACATGATGATCTAAGAGCATCAACTACTTAAGACTTTCTTAGACAATTAGAGGAAAGCGCCTCAGATAATGTTGTGCAATATGCATTCTATGGAGGAACTAATGAATTCTGGAAAGAATTGCATGCTGCATAGTATAACATCCTAAGTTTTCAATTTGGGAATTTTTGGTATTTTTAAGGATATTTTAGTTAAATTAAGTAGTTTTTTAGTTAATAATGTTTTAAGAAGACAATATAGTTTTTGAATCCTTAGACAGTCTTAGAAGAAGGCTAAGTCAATGTTCGAGTGGGCTATGGCACGGAGGGAAGTTTAAATTTATGGTGGGGGCTTTTTATGCCATGCATTGCGACGGATACGTTAATGTGCCACGACACACATGCAAAATCTACAATTATCATATTCATGAACCAAACTAAAAATTAGAAAAGAGGAAAGGGTGAACATGAAAGGAGCAATAAAGGGAGCTTGTGCTCTACTAGGGTATGACCTTAAGACCACTTTAGAAGTATTTAGAGCAAGATTTAGCTTTAAATAAGCTTCCTTCACTTCTCCCTCTCCTTCTATATGAGTTTTTCTGATGATTTAGGGATTTTGGAGCTTTGATTTTGTGTTTTCTTAGGTAATGGCTGAACCCATTGCCTTAGTTAAGGTCTTGGGGAGTTAAATCAAGCCTTTAAACCTATATTTATAGATTTCATAAAGATTTAGAGTTGTTGATTAGGGTTTGGATGAACCTTAGGTAGAAATTGGATGATTAAGAGCAATGTGGGCAATGTAATGGTATTGTTTATGTGTTGAGATGTTAAATAGGAATAATGTAGTGTGTTGAAAGGACTGTTGGGGCTAAATTGAGGTTTTGAGCATAATGGGTACCCCTAGTTGTACTATTAAATAGGGTGATTAGTGAGAGAATTTAATAATTAAGGGTTTAATTGTGTAGAGTAACCTCAATTGAGCATTATGGTGCTAGTGGACGCATATGGACCGATTGGTTGACCATAGTAACCCTTTTAGTGACAAAAGGATTGAGGTAACCAGATCATTTAATATCCCTTTTTATGTGTTTGGATGGTAGTATGTAGTTTTAAAAGTATTGTTTTGGTTTGATACTAGCTAAATAATAATATGAAATTATAATTTTAAAGTTATGTGAAGTGGAATGAAAAGTTATTTTAAAGTTTTAGTATTTGGAAAGGTAAATTCTATTTTATGTATAATTACTTGTGAAATTCTATAGTTTAAGTGGAAATAGAAATTGTGATAAATGATATGTTATGGGTATGTGTTGGATGTATTAAGCATGTTTGGCATGATCATTGTGAGAGGGTGGGAGTTCACCATAGTGTGTTATCATGACATTGTTTGGAAATTTATATAGTACACTAGCATCGTAAAGGCCCCGATGCTCAGTATTATATTATTTAGAAGTCCCAATACTACAAGTGGTAGATTAGGCAATGACACCTTTAGTAATTGTAGACAGAGAGAATCTATGGTCTATAGTGGGCGAAGGTGTTCTTGGCCGGGGTTGCCTCCTACTAATGGTGGGCTTAAGCTAGTCCAGTCATATGGACTTAGTCCTATTGAATTGTTAGCCCACATATTTAGTCGGAAGACATAAGGAGGGTATAAAGTGGTATGTTGATCATGTATGCCATTCTATAACCATATATGTGGATTTATGAGACATGTTATATGATTTACCATGCCACTTCACATACACAAAAACTGTTTTCACACATGAGTAGTTGATTAGATTATTTAGTTACTGAATTCTCGACTCACCTTATGGTTACATTTTATAGTTGAAGGCTCTGATTGGGACAATAGAAAGGGAGATGTAACCGAGCATTAAGGAGACTAGCTTTAAGTTATATAGTCCTTTTATTTATTTTTGGTTTGTAATAAATATTGAATGCATATGCCAATTTAGGACATATATATATATATATATAATTTAGTGACGCACTTGCATGAATTCTATTGTGAACTATGGGTATGTCAACCTAGGTTTGTTATATCTCTATTGTGATGGCTGTGAGAGGTCAAGATACTAGTACAAGTGTTAGTTTTGTATTGGTTTATGTCTTAGATTAGCCAATGAATTATTTATGAAAAATTGTTACCCCTTGTGAAATTTATGTTGAAAATAGGGTTTTGGTGGCCAAATATTGTCTGGTTATTGTGGTTGTAATTTAAATGCTTGAATAGGTTATTTATGGTCCATTTGAGTTAGGTCAGTGGTTTTATGGCTATTGGCATTTGGTTTAGGTGTTTGGGCAACTTGGTAGTGTTTTTGAAAGAAAATGAGCCATTTTAGGTTCAGGTGTCCCAATCTCATTTGACTTAGTGTTTGGGTGTGAGGCTGGTGCCAATAGCTAGGTGGCTATAAGAGTTATGTGTGGATGTTTGAATAGTTCAAATCAAATGTTGGATGGCAAAATGTCATACTCCAGAAGTTGGCCTGGAGAGTTGTCATAATAGCAGTTTGCTATCATGACAGTGGTCACGTGCCGCTGCATAATGCACAAAGAGGGGGCATTTCCTTTTATGCAGTCCACCACGATAGATGATGCACTGCATTATGGCATACTTTGCTTATATGGCTAAATATTTTATTAGTTTTAAAATGTAGTTTAAGTTTAAATAATCTTTTGAAAAAAGGGTTTTTCTCAGGATCCTATGTTCTTAAACATTCTTTAACTTTTGGGTTATGGTAACTATTTATGGGATTAGGGTAATCTCAGTTATCGTAACATTGTTCTATGTTGTGTTTTGTGTGTTTGGTAATATTAGGGATGACGTTGTACACAGTTTGAGGATGAGTATCTACTAGGGATCTATGAGGATATTAAAGAGAAGAGACCTATAAAGTTCGGATTCAATGATGATGGGTATGTGACTTATCGAGATTGGATTTGTGTACCAAGTGATGAGGACATAAGAAAGATGATCCTATAGAAGGCATACTATAGTGAGTACACTATTCACCCTAGTGTCACCAAGATGCATCAGGATATAAAGAAAATGTGATGGTGGCTAGGAATGAAGAAAGATGTGACTAGGTGTTTAACGTGTCAAAAGGTTAAGATTGAGCACCAGAGGCCTAGTGGTATGTTATAATCGCTAGAGATTCTAGAATAGAAATGGGATAGCATATCAATGGATTTTGTCACGGGATTGCTTAGAACTCAAGCAGGCTATGATGCAATATGGGTGATTGTGGATCGGTTGATGAAGTTAGTGTACTTCTTAGTAGTGAAGATGACTTACTCACTTAAGCAGTATGTCGAGGTTTATGTGCATGAGATTATCAAACTTTATGGGGTACTGAAGGACATTGTCTCTAACCGTGATTCAAGGTTCACATTGAATTTTAGAGAGTAATGGGCACTAGATTGAGATTTAGTATATCATTCATAGACCGATAGCCAAACTAAGAGGACTATTCAGACATTAGAGGATACGTTGTGAGCTTGTGTACTAGAGTTGAGATATAATTAGGATACATATCTACCATTAGCGAAGTTTGCATATAATAATAGTTATCACTCTAGTATTGGAATGACTTCATATGAGGCTTTGTATTGGAGAAAATGTCGATCACCTCTATGTTGGATGGAATTGAGTGAGATAAGTTTGTTAGGTCCAAATGTAGTAGACTAAACCACTCAAAAAATCTAGTTGATTAAGCAAAAGTTGTTGACAGCCCAGAGTTGATAAAAAAGCTATGCAGATCAGTGTAGAAGGTCATTGGAATTCTTGGTAGGTGACCATGCGTTCTAGAAGGTCACGCCAATGATTGGCATAGGGAGATCGATAAAGGCTAAGAAGTTGACTCTCAGGGTTATTGGCCCCTTTGAGATTCTAGAGAAGTTAGGACTTGTAGCCTATCGGATTGCTTTGCTACCAAGTTTATTAGGTGTTCATGATATGTTTCATGTTAGTTAGCTCAAGAAATATCAACTAGATCCTTATCATGTTATTGAGCACGAAGATGTGGAACTTTAAGAAAATCTATCAAGTTAAACTAGAGTAGATTATGGATGTAAAAAATTGACAATTGAGGAATAAGGCCATTTGATTGGCTAAGGTCTTCTAGAGGGGTATGACTCTCGGTGACGTGACTTAGGAAATCAAGGACAAGATGAGGTAGTTATGTGAGACCTTAAATTTTAGGGGTAAAACTCCTAAAAGGAGAGGAGAACTGTAACATCTTAACCTTCAATGTAGGAATTTTAAGTGTTTATAAGGGTAAAATTGTAATTTCAAGTATATTTTTGGTTAATGATGTTTATGGGAGACTAATATAGTTTTTGGATCATTGGATAGCCTTAGAAGAGGGCTAAGTCAGAGTTTGAGTAGGCCATGGCATGGAGGGAGGTTTAAATCATGAAGGGAGCTCTCTATGCCATGTACTGCAGTAGACATGCTAATACACCATTGCACACGTGTAAAATTAGTCTTTTTCAAAATTGCAAAAATAGACAGAGATAAGAAGTAGGAGCAAAGAAAACGCGAGAGGGTGATGGGCAGCGACTTAAGGCTTTTAGGGCTTAACCTTAGGTGTGATTTAAAAGCATTGGGAGCTTGAATCATCTGGTCCCAACATACTCCTCTCACTCAATTCTATCCAACATAAAGGCAATCTGCACTTCCTCCCATACAACGCCTCATAGATTGCCATTTGAATAATGGAGTGGTAATTATTGTTGTAAGAAAACTTAGCTAAAGGAAGATGGCTATCTTAGCTACCCTTTAACTCCAGAACATAGACTCTCAACATATCTTCTAGAGTATCTAAGGTCTACTCCATCTACCCATCCATTTGTGGATGATATGCTGTATTGAATCTCAACTTAGATGTAAACCTTGAATCTCTATCAGATACTATATTCTTCGACACACCATGCAACCTTACAACTTTTAGATATAAATCTCTTCTAACTTTTCCAGAGAATCACTAGTTCAATTTGCTAGACAATGAGTTGACTTTATAAGTCTATCAACTATCACCCAGATGGCATTGTGCCCTAATTGCATTCTCGGCAACCCAGATATGAAATCCATAAAAATATTATCCCATTTTCACTTAGGGATATCTAGCAGTTGCAACATCCCTGCTGGTCTTTAGTACTCTATCTTAACCTTCCGGTAGGTCAAACACTAAGTCACAAAGTCCAAAACATCTCTCTTCATACTAGGGCACCATAAATAATGTCTTATATCTTGATATATCTTCGTAACTCTTGGATGGATTGTGTACTTGATAGTAAGTTTAACTTAAAATAACCTTCTTGAGATCTATATCATCAGGTACATAGATTCTATCCCATCATCATTGAAACTAAAATTAATAGCCTAATTCTCTTCAATTTCTTCTATGATTCCTGGAAGAGATTCATCTTCTAGTTGTGCCATTCTCAATTCCCTTTAGAAATCATTACTGACCTCCATGGAATAGGCACCAACTAATGCCTTAAGTGGCACATCTTGCTATGACTTAATAAATGATTACTTTAATCTATGCTCCTTTACCATTAGACTCATCACATGCAAAGTCTTCTACCTTAATGCATCAGCAACCACATTAGCCTTACCCAGGTGGTATTTTAGTTTAAAATTATAATCTTTAAGAAGCTCCATCCATCTCCTTTGCTTCATATTCAGTTCCTTTTGATCCATTAGGTATTTCATATTCTTATGGTCGCTAAATACCTTGAATACCGCACCACACGTATAATGGCACTAAATCTTTAGAGCAAACACCACTGCTGGAAGTTCTAAGTCATAAGTAGGACAGTGCTCTTCATGTGGCCTTAACTTTGAAGAAGCATAGGCTATAACCAATTATCTTGCATTAAGACACAACTAAGGCCTCTCAATGACGTATCCGTGTACACCTCATAAGGTAACCTTAGATTAGGGATAATTAACACTGAAGCTATAGTCAACTTCTCTTTTAGCTTCCAAAATACTACTTCGCACTGGCCATCCCAAATGTAAGGTTGATCTTTTCATGTCAATTTAGTCAAAGGAGAAAGCTATCTGGGAAAATTTGTGAAAAAATCATCGATAATATCTAGCTAATCCTAGAAAACTGCATATCTCTATGACTGAATTAGGACATTCCCACTTTAACACTGCATCAACCTTATATGGATCTATAAAAATCCCATTTGCAGACACCAAGTGTCTTAAAAATTGAAACTCTCTCAATCAAAGCTCACACTTACTAAGCTTGGTATACAACTTCTTATCTCTCAAAATTTGTAGTACCATCCTCAAATGCTTCACATGTTGCTTTTCATCCTCAGAATAGGTTAGGATATCATCTATAAAGATCACTACAAACTGGCCTAAAAATGTGATTCATAAGTCCATGAACACTACAGGTGCATTGGTTAAACCAAATGGCATAACTAAGAACTCATAATGGCCATACCAGGTTTTGAATGTTGTCTTGGGCATATCTACTATATTAACTTTCAATCGATGGTACCCTGACCTCAAGTCTATCTTAGAAAAGACTGAGGCACCAGCTAATTGATCCAAAAGATCATATATCCTCGGTAAAGGATACTTATTCTTCATACTCACCTTGTTCAATTACTGGTAATCAATGCAATGATATAGACTACTATCCTTCTTCCTTACAAACAGCACTGTGACCCCCAGGGTGATACACTCGGTTTGATAAATCCTTTGTTAGCAAGTCTTCTATTTGTTTATTCAATTCTGCCAATTCTAATAGCAATACTCTATACAGGGCTATTGATATTGGTTCAGTTTCAGGAACTAAATCAATTGAGAACTTCCTTTTAGGAGGTAATCTAGTTACTTCATCCAAAAATACCTCAGGGAACTCACTCACTACCTCAATCTTCTCAATTCCTACATTATATACGGCATTGGAGGTAAAGAATACCATATACGTATCACAACCTTATCGGATCAACTTGTTAGCACTTACTATTGATATGAATTTAGGCTACTCAAAAGAATCTATTGCTGTAAACTATAATTGGTAATGAAACCATCTTTCTAGCATAATCAAGCATAGCATTATTTACTGCTAGCCAATCAATGCTAATAATTGCATCTATTCCCTTTATAAGAATACAAATTAGATTGATCTTGAAAACTCTATCCTCAAATTGAATCTCTATATCCTGACATGCTCTACTCATAATACTAGATAATCTAGAAGGTGTCGTCACTCTAATAAGTATAGACAACTCTTGTAAAGACAAGCTCAGTTTATCCACACATTCCTTAAACACAAAGGAATATGTGGCTCCAAAATTAGATAGTGTCTCAACTTGGTGGCTATATATAGAAATCATACATTAGATCAAGTTCGAAGACGCTCTTGCCTCTTCCTATATGATTGTAAAAACTCGACCAGGAATGATAGATCTCTGCTCAATCTCCTCAACTCTATCCTCTGGGCACTGCCTTACTAAGTGACCTAACTTGCCACACTTGAAGTAAGCCCTACATCTTCTCGGATGAGATTGACCGTAAATGTTGCACTGAGGTGATCTTCTAATACTCAATATTGGTGCTAAAACATTAGATGCTTGCCTCAAAAACTGTGAAGGCCTAACTCTCACACCCCTACTTCTTTGCATTGATCCTCTTTGCATAGATTGAGACTAGGATCCTTTGACAAATCCTTTTTTCTAAAGAACTGGAACTACTAGTACTATATCCAAGCCTCTTTGAAACTTCACCTGTCGGACCAAAGGGGATGAAAATCTCCCGATAATATCTTACCTCCTCTTAGCTTTCGCTTCTCTACCCCGCCTAGCTGCTACTCTCAGCTTGTGGCACATATCTTTATATATTGTCACATCAAACAGTGTGATATGTTAGTGATATTCAAGTCTCATCTTCTCTAACAATAGCTCTGCCTTCTACTTAGTATCATTATTGTGTTAGAGGTAGGTGGAATAAATTGACAATTCATTGAACCTTTAGATAAACTCCTCCTCATCCAATTCTCCCTGCCTAAATGAATGAAATTCTTCTTCTTTTTTAATCCTGAATGAACTGGGAAGTATTGGCCGAAGAACATCTTAAACTCATCCCAATTCTGACGAATACCACCAGTCAATCTTACAAATTCCCACTACCTCTTGGCAATACTAACTAGCTAGACTATGGCTAGGATAACCTTCTGCTTAGATGTATAAACCATAACCTCAAAGATTATTTCTAGTCACTCAATCCATAATTTTGCTTCACTCTCTCTCATGTTGTATCAAAAGTAGGCGAATTGAATTGAATAAAAGTCTTCCAAGCATAATCGATTAATGGATCAGTGCCAGGAATTTCTTATCGACTACCTGAACTCTGAGATGGTCTAGGTCTGCTCTGTTCTTCCTCTTGCATTGAAATACCTTGAGCCTCAACTCTCTCTTCTTGCTCTCTACCTCTTAGGATCATATCATGATCTTAAACTGTTTGCCTTATATTCAGCCTCATATCTCTAAGCTCCTTCTATAACTCATCACTTCTATCTCTTTACAACTGAGCCGATTAAACTTTTAGCTCTTATTCCTCCTCAATTACCTATCTAGAAATAGCACTTCTAGCGTGAATGCCTCTCCTCATAATGTATACCATTTTCTCCCCTCCTATGGATGAAAATAAGAAGGACAAGTGAGCATAAGGGAAAGAATTCTGTAATGAATAATGAGAATTTTCCATATTTATATATGAATACAGTAAACAATCACCAGAATTAGGTCTTGAAACATGAGAAACTGATACCAAAATGTAACCTTTCCTAATATCCACTTGATATTAAGAAGGGTTGACTTAATCACCATACTTGAAACACCAAACAGTAATCAATTTACTTTGATTGAAAAGCTTGGGCCCAAGATTTAACTTGTGAAATCATCAAAATCATAGTATATCAGAGCAATATGTAGTGAAAATGAATCATATACATTCATATCAATCATTGCATGCATATAAAATAAGGAGATAAAGTTAGATTAAGGGCCATGCGCTACGATGAGCAACACATGTGCCATGGCATGTGGCATAGAGCCATACGCCCTGATCTCCTCTATACCATATGCCACGGCATGATATGCCATGTGTTGCGACGCACATGCCTAATTCTACGGCTGTTATTTGATAGCTCAAATAATAAATTTCCAGCGTGCGTCATTTTCATATACAACATTCAATCAGAGTGATTCAAGCACCTATGCTTAGCTTAACTTATAAGCTAATTCATAAGATAGATTTGGACATGATCTAATAGTTTGATCAAAATTTAGACACTCGAATGCAAAAAGTCATTTTTTACACAAATTTAATGCGTAATATGTAGAATTTCAATTCAAGAAACTAGTTGCTAATTAGGAGTAAATTAGTAATTAGTTGATTGATTATGGTCTAGATATTTGTCTTGGTTGGTTGTTGTATTGGTAGGGTTGAGTAGTAGAACAACAATTCGAGACATAATGCGCAAGTAGCAATGAGAGTTTTCTCACTGTGCCATGCGTCATTGTGAAGGCTGTATGTACTGTGGTGCATGGTACAGACTTTTACTTAAGAGCTAAGTTAGAATTTGTGAAACCAGAAAAGAAAGGAAGGGAAAACGTGTTTGAAGAAGAGAAAGTGTTTTGCTTTACTAGGGCTTGCAATATCTGGAGCTCAGGAGTTTGCTTTGACTAGTAACTTGTCAGGTAAGTAACGCATAGCCCTAAGCTTCATTTCTACCCTATTTTTATTGAATTTCATCGGTTGAGAAATTGAATCAAGAAATTTTAAAGTGTTAGAATCTAAAAGAAAGGTTTAAAACAGGCTTTCAAATATAAAATTAAGGTTTTGTGACTACTCTGGAGCTAAATGGTTAAGTTTTGAGAATTTAATCTCAAATAGCCTAAATAATTAGGTTGAAATGGTGAAATTGGGTGAATAAATGTGTTAGGAGGTTGTTATGGTCATTTGAATAATCTATAAGGCCAATGACTATAAATAATGGACTTATGGATTTAAAAGGCGTTAATTAAACCATTTTATGTGTTAAGGGATTCGGTTTAGCTGAATCAATGCTTATGTGAAATGTTAAGGATTGACTGAGGGATACTGTATTGTGTAGATCGAACACCTGTGAAGTTTCTCATGAGAATCTAAACCTTGGAAGTCCTCTATGATTGGTAACCCTTAGTAATAAGGGTTAAAGGTAACTAGAGTAACCCTTTTACTTTTTTTTTTGTGAAATTATTTACAAGTATATTATATAACTATGTGCATTGTGATTTATGATCTGATAGAGTAGCAAAATTGTGAAAGTATATGTATGCAGGTGTGTGAGTAATGTATGAGATAAATGTGAAAGGACGTATACAGAGATGTACATTGCATCCACAAGTATACACTAGACTAGTGTAGGGGGTTATGACCCTACTCTGTACAAGTTTAGGAAGTCTTGATGATCCCGAGTGTAGAGCTTGACTCTATTAGGACAAATCTATGATATCCTGAAGATCTCAAGTATAGAGCTTGACTCTGCTACAACGGACCTAGGATATGGAATGATCCACGAGTGTACCTAGACTAAGCTAGGGGGTCGTGGTCCTACTTTATGTAAGGCTAAAAAGTCCTAATGATCCCAAGCGTAGAGCTTGACTCTGCCATGACAGACCTAAAAGCCACCTATATACGAAGGGAATTACTTGGTCTGAACAGAGATATGGTGAGCCCTATTCCATGTGATCAAAAGCCTTAGTTCGAGCATAAAGATTGCTCTGCTAGATAGAACTATGATACATTAGTATGACAATGATGAGATTGATAAGAATGAATTTTTGTATATACATACTATACTATTTTTATTGAAATATATGCTGCTTTATCTCTTGTTTATGATTTTGCTTACTAACTGGTAATTGGGGTTACCTGCAAGTTACTAGGACGTATGTCTCACTCTGCTACTTTTGTTTACAAGTGAAGAGAGCACGTGAAGGCTGAAAAAGAAAGTAAGAAAACAATAACCTTAATCAGTAGTGGTATGACTATCATTTGAGTAAATAAATGTATAATGTGTTGTTAGAGTTAAGTTGCCAACTAAGATGTATATGTGTATATGGGAAGGATATGAATGTGTATATGAATTGTGTTTGAAAACTTGCTTATATATATGATGTTGCATCATGCTGAAGGCGCCATAGTGAAGGGTCATGGGTAGGCCTAGATGCGAATCAAGCAAGTGTATGATATTTTGTAACTTATTCCACTTACATATATGTGAATTGATGTGATGATTTATGTATATGTGAGAACTTGACACAAATGGTGAGGTTGAGCCCCATTTGAAAGAGTTGAGTATATTATGATTTCTGACCATATGGTAAGGCGGAGCCCCATACGTAAAAGTTAGATGCTTAAAAGTGGAACAAGTCAATGTGTATATGAATTTATATGTTGTGCCTTATATAAGTCCACAAGTGTGTAATGTGGCATTGAGAGGTCAAAATGAGTATATGATGTGATATATGTGATGTGATGTGTTGATCAAGTGTATATATATAGTCCTTTTAGACTTGGTTCAAGGTTCGAAATGGTCTAATAGGACAAAGAATGAGAATTGAACACTTAGGGTGCAAGCTTTGAAAGAAAATTGACTTTTTGCATTCAGGTGTCTAATTTTAGATCATACCTTCAGATTGAGTCCAAACTTATCTCATTAGTTAGAACATGTTATAAGTTTCGTGTGAGTGCTTGAATCACTCCAATTAGACGACAGATATAGAAATGGTGCACGGCGAAAGTTTTCTTGTTAAATTGCCATATGATAGCAGATTTTGCTGTCATATGCGTTGCGGCGCATGGTATGTCATGCTGCAGTGCATGGCACAAAAAATAATAGAATTGTGGCTCTGTACCACATGTCGTGACGCATAGTGGTATGAGCCGCGCCGCATGGCACTTTTTTAAGGGAAAAATGTTCTGCCTCTTTGAGTTATGTGATTGTATTTACGCTTCCATTAGCCCTCTTATTTGAATATATGATTTATGAAGTTGGGATCCCCATTTTGAAAATGAATTGAGGGCTATTACTTTGATATGTTATTATGATTGTGTTTGTTGATTGTGAGTTTGAAAATGGTAAAGTTTGGAATGAGTAGGGACTTTACATAACACACCCAAGTGCTCAAATTGATCCCATTGCTCATTAGACCATACTAGGCCTTGAACTAAGTCTAAAAGGATCTATTACACCTGATTGACCACATTCTATATCATATACACATATATATCACAATTTGGCTGCTGTATGGCTCATTTTCACAGAACGTCAACTTTATATCATTTGGCATAAAATGGCCTACTTGGCCTTTCACACCACGAATTCACCACAAAATCACTCCTTTACATATTCACATCAAGTTCACTAAATTTTAGCCCATGCAATTCATTTCACCACATGTTTTCATACATAGGTTAACATTTACCAAAATTCACAACATTTAAGTCTTTAAGCATTTAACACATGAATGCAACCCTATGGTAACTTATATACACATTATCCACATTAAATCTTAGTTCATTACATAAACTCAGAGCTTTCATAGCTATGGTACCACTTTAGTGATCCCAACTCTTTTTTCTTGCCCGACTCACTACTCTATCCTGTAAAACTATAACCTAAGGAGGGAGATAATACTTCAGTAATAGAATAACTCTATAATATTGACTATCATATACAACTATATGAAAGTATAGCATAATATACAAGTAAACATAGCATATATATATATATATGCTTTATTTCAAATCACAACTACATATATAAATTCATCTCTTTTACCACTATATTCACCACTTTTCACCACTTTTTTAGCATATAGCATGATCACTGCCTAGCAAACCTCCAAATCACCTCGACTTAAAACCATAGGCTTGCCTTAGACTAATATACACTCTCATTAGCCCTAAGCTCAACTTTAGTGGTAGAATCACTTGGCTAAAGGTGTTCTAATGCACTTCTAGAATATGGTTTCCCCTAATACACATAATGGGATGTTGTTGACTCCAACACTACATCACATTGATACTAAGGATTCTAAATCCCCAACACCACACCTCAATAGGTACTAAGGAGATAATCTTCAACACCACACCTTATCATTAAGGAGATATAATTCTCCAACACCGTACCCCGTTGAGCACTAAGGAGAATAATGCCATATGGTCTTTCTCTACATCTTCATATGGGTAAACTTCTACCCCTACGGTCATGCTTTCTGAACTAATCATAGGTTCCCAATCACCACTATATATGTATCAATAATACATAGCATATATATATATATATATATTTATAAAGTATGAAATCACATATTTTAACGAATCTATTTGATTAAAAGCCACTTTTATGCATCATTCACAAAATTCCATAAATCATGCTTAGTTTAAAACTATTGTCATGCACTAGATAGTATTCTCACACACAGTTACAATAAATAGTCAAATAGAGGATGTTATTCGGTTACCTCAACTCTTTTGTCACTAAAAAAGTTATCTGTGATACTTTCTTAATCACTGCTCATCTCTACCAGGTTCTTTCTTACACTATGCTTGAATTATGCCAATCTACATACAGTTAGTCAATCAGTTTAATTAACCAAAAATACTAAATTGCTCCTTATGGCGATACTTAGCTGTCTATTCTTTTCCACTTAACCAAATTAAGCCAATTACCACTTTCTATCACTTCAAACAATCCCATTTTAGTTAAACATGATTTCTACCTCAATTTTCATTGAATTAGGGCCAAAATTAAGCTTATGAGTTCAAAGCTCTATCGTTCAATTCTAAACCAGTCACAAAGCTCTAATTTAACTCTCGAGAACCTTTTTATAACTATAGGGTTAAGAAACAAACCCATTAAATTTTCCCAATTCAATTTCTATATAAATTATACTAAAAGAAATTGTAATAGAATTAAAGGTAAGGATTATATGAAGTTTACTCGATAAGTTACTAGTTGGACATCTCACTCAAGCTCCAACTACAGCTTGCCTTAATTAAGGAATGCTTCTTTTCCTCTCCCTTCTTTCTTTCTATGTTTCTCCCTTATGAAATTCAACCTAATTCATGACTTAAGAAGTTACTTTATGATCCATGCACCGTGGTGCATGCAGCTTGTGCCACTATGCGTGGCATAGTAAAGAGAATCCTCACCGCATGTACACGCTTCGACCTGAAATGTAATCCTTCCACTCGTATTTGCCCATTTAACATCCTAATGAGTCAATTTATTAAGCAATCATCTAAACTTCTAATCATTTACTAATTACCACTTTATCCCTGATTAGTAGCTAATTATAAGATTAACAAATTAGGATGTTAAATGACTAAGATGTATCATGACATGAAGAAGCATTGGTAGTGGCAAGGTATAAAGAAGGATGTAACTGAGTTTATGAGCCGATGTCTTACATATTAGAAAGTGAATATTGAGCATTAGAGATCGACTGGGATACTTTAGCCTCTAGAGATTCCCCAATCGAAGTGGGATAGCATATCAATAGACTTTATGTCTGGTCTACTGAGGACTTAGCCTGGATATGACTCTGTGTGGGTTATTATGGATTAGTTGACAGAGTCAGTATACTTTTCACTAGTAAAGACCACCTATGATGTAAGAAAGTATGCAGAGGTATATGTAAGAGATGTGGTAAGATTGTATGGTGTACCAAGGATATAGTCTCAGACTGAGATCCC
Organism: Prosopis cineraria; assembly: GCF_029017545.1. NCBI lineage: Eukaryota > Viridiplantae > Streptophyta > Magnoliopsida > Fabales > Fabaceae > Prosopis > Prosopis cineraria. The sequence continues at coordinate 34,545,264 of NW_026555339.1, read as the reverse complement.
TAGTTTACTTCAAGGTTATAGGAAACATTACAGAGGGCATTGGAAATTAAGTTGGGGTTTAATATCTCCTATCATCTACAAACTGATGGATAGATTAAGCACACAATACAGACTCTGAAGGACATGCTTCAATCATGTGCCCTTTAATGGAAAGGAAGCTGGGACAACTATTTACCTTTAGCTGGTTTGCCTATAATAACATCTTTCACTCAAGTATTCAGATGGAATCATACGAGGCATTATATAGGAAGAAGTATAGATCTCCTCTTTGCTGGGTCAATTTAAGTGAAAGAAGCATGATAGGTTTAGATATTATGGATCAAACCATAGAGAAGATCAAAGTTATTAGTCAAAAGCTTCTTACTTCCTAGAGCAATTAGAAGAGTTATGCTAATAGACGGGTCAACCATTACAATTTAAGGTTGAGGACCATGTGTTCCTCAAATTTTCATAATTAACTGGCATTGGTAGATCTATAAGGGATAAGAAATTAACACCTTACTATATAGGACCATATCAGATTCTGAGTATAGTGAGTCTTGTAGCATATAGAATTGCTTTACCTCCGCCTTTATCCAGGATACATAAAGTGATAGTTGAAAAAGTATCAACCGAATCCGTTATATGTGATTGAGCTAGAAGAAGTAGAACTTCAAGAGAATCTTACTTATTGGATGGACCCGAATCGAATAGTGGATGTTAAGGAAAAACACCCACGTCATAAGGTTGTTTGATTAGTAAAAGTGTTTTGGCGAGAAATGGCTCCTGGTGACATGATATAGGAGATAAAGGAAAGTATGAGGAAGCAGTATCCCCAATTGTTTTCAAGAGGTGAGTAGTAGTTGTGTTTGAATTTTAGGGACAAAATTCCTTTAAAGGAAGGGAGAATTGTAACATCCTGAATTTCAGTCTAAAAAAACTAGTTGCTAATCAAGGGTAAATTAGTAATTAGTGGATTGATTATGGTTTTGGGTATTGGAATAATATGTGATGATGGTTGATTGGTATGGTTATATGATTGGATGGTAGAACGGCAGTTTGGGACATAACGTGCGAGCAGTAGTGAGAGTTTTCTCACCATGCCATGTGCCACAACAAAAGCTGCATGCACCGCAACGCATTGCACAAAATTTTACTTAAGAGTTAATCTGAAAAGGTGCTAATTGAACTACTTTGTGTCTTACTAAATTTGATTTAGTTGAATTAGTGCCTATATTAAGTTTTGAGAACTGACTAAAGGACATTGCATTGTGTAGATTGATCATCATGATCTTGCTCATGAGAATCTACACCCTTAGGAGTTCACTACGATTGGTAACCCTTAGTAGTAAGAACTAAAAAGTAACTGAAGTAACTCTTTTACTTGTTCGTTTATGAAATTATTTACAGATATGTTATAGAACTGTAGTATTATGATTTATGAATTGATAAAGTAACAATATTTTGAAAGAGATATGTATACGGGTGTGTGAGTTACGTATGAAATGAATGTGAAGAGACACATGCATTGACACGTGCATTGTATTCGTGATTATATCGCAGATTAGGGTAAGGGGTCGCGGCCTTATTTTGTCTAAGTTAAGGAAGTCCTGAAGGTCTTGAACGTAGAGCTTGACTCTGCCAAGAAGGAACTAGGAGATTCTAAAGGTCTTAAGCATAAAGCTTGACTTTACCATGACGAACCTAAGATAATGATCTACGAGTGTACCCTAAACTAGGGTAGGGGGTCATGGTCCTACTCTGTGTAAAACTAGGAAGTCCTGAAGGTCTTAAGTATAGAGCTTAACTCTATCAAGAAGGACCTAAGAGACCACCTATATGCAAAGAGGATACTTAGTCTAAGACAGAGGTATGGTAGGCCATATTTCATGTAAGATTGGAAGTCCTAGTTTAAGTGTAGAGCTTGCTGTACTCGGTAAAACTAGGAATGCACGAGCATGAGCATGAAGGATTGATGTGTATTAATTCTTGTGAATGCATATTATACTATTTTTACTGAAACACATGCTGCTTTATCTCTTGTTTATAATTTTTCTTACTAACTAGTATTTGGGTTATATTCAAGTTACTGGAATGTATATCTCACTTCGTTACCTTTACATACAAGTGAAGAGAGAATGAGTAGGCCGAGAAAGAAAGCGAGGAAAGAGTAGCCTCACTTGGTAGTGGTATGACTACCAATTGTGTATAATGAATGTATAAAATTGTAGTTAGATATTTGAGTTGCCAATTAAAATGCATAAGTGTATGTGAATATAAATATGTGAATGTGTATATGAATTATGATTAAGAACTTGCTTGGGTATGTGATAGTGCATCTCACCGAGGGTACTACAGTAGTAAGTATGTGGGTAGGCCTAGATGCTAATCAAGCAAGTGTATGTTATTATGTAACTTGTTCTACTTGTATATATGTGATTTTATTATGTGAATTTATGTTTATATGTGAGAACTTGACACAAATAGTGAGGTTGAGCTCCATTTGAAAGAGTCGAGTATATTGTGATTCTCAAACATATGGTGAGGTGGAGCCCCATATGTGAAAGTTGGATGGTTGAAAGTGGAACGAGTCTATATACTTATATGCTTGTATGTTTAAGCCTCATATAAGTCCATAATTGTATAATGTGGCATTGAGATGCCAAATTGAGTATTTATTGTGATATTAGTATCATGATTAGTCAATCAAGTGTACATAGTCCTTTTGGACTTGATTCAACGCCTAAAATGGTCTAATGGGACAAGGAATGAGAATTGAACATTTAAGGTGCAAGTTTTGAAAGAAAAAGTAACTTTTTTCAACTGGGTGTTCAATTCTAGATCAGACCATTAGATCATGTCCAAACTTATCTCATTAAATAGAATATGATATAAGCTTCATGTGAGCGCTTAAATTACTCCAATCGAATGTTGAATGTAGAAATGGCATGTGGTAAAAGTTTGCCTTATAAACTATCTTATGATAGTATAATTTATTGTTATATGTGCCACAGTGCATTGTGTGTCATGCTGTGACTCATGGCATAGAGGGAAACAGAGCTTGTGGCTCTGTGCCATATGTCGCGGTGTATGGTGGTGAGATCCATGGTGCATGGCACGATTCACAAAAAAATAATTGTGCCTTATTGAGTCTTGAAATATGTGTTTATACTTCCATTAGCTCTTTTATTTAAACATGCTTTTGACGAAGTTGAGATCCTGCATTTTGAAAATGAATTGAGGGCTTTTACTCTGATATTAAATTATAATTGTATTGTAATGTATGTAAATGTGATGGTAAAGTCCAGATTAAGTAAGGGGCTTTACACTAAACCTATAGAACTTCTTCTTCTCTTGATTCTTCATATTCTTAGAGGTTTTATCACATCAATAGATCTTGATATTTCCACAACTAACAAGGACCTTTTCTCTTAATTTTGTAATCATCAAAATACATGGTTCAACATTTACAACTCGATGCACATTACCACAATACAGACAACCATGTGGTAATTGTGCATTCACTATCACGACTTGCCATAAACTTAACAACCATGTGACATGTTGAATATACATATATGTATGATCCATTCCTCCTTATACCCTGCTTATATCTTTAGACTAAAATCATGGGCTATAATATCAATAAGGACTTTATTTGTATGACTGGACTATCCAAGCTCACTAATTGTGAGGTATGACTCTGCCAAAGATCACAGAACTCACTCTTAGACCAAGGCTTTATCGACTCTCGAATCTTTAGGATGTCATGTACTATAAGCTAATCTCCTCAATAAACAAGTAAAGATAGCTAGGTTTTAATCCTTTGACAAACTATGAGACAATCCCTCAATAAATAGTGGGATAAAGTTTTGCCTTCATGCATTAGAAGGTAGCCATAAATACCATACGGATTTTATCTACTCCTCCCCTTAGGCGAACTCCTACAACTTGATCATGCAATATACGATGCCTACTCATTTCACAATTTTGTTTAATCAATATTAATACATTGGGCTTACTATATTATGCTACCAAAGTGAGCATCAATATTATTTTCACAAACATTCTCTACTTTACTAATTCATCACGTTCTCACTATTGTAATTATGACAAATTTTAGAGTTGATAAAACTCCTAGAACTTGTAATTCACATTTTCTAAAACAAAATCATCATATAACTTAACAACTCTTCATTTTAAAACAATTCATAAGGTGACTAGACAATTAATCTACAATTAATCAAATCCAAACTCATCAACATATTACTAAATACAAATTTCCAACTCTCACTTTTTATTTCTAAAATACCCAAAGCCCTTAGAATGCATTAGAATGAGTTAGATGGACCTTGGTTATTGAGTAGTTGTAATCATCCCACCATCTTCAATATTATAGGAACTAGCTCAAAGGGACAAGACAGAGGGAAATAGCCTAAGGCATAGGATTACTATCCTATTTATAGGCCTTGTTTTCTTTTTGAGTATTAATGTGTATATTTTTGCATGATATTGCCAACTAAGGATGATTCATGTTGTGACTTACTTGCACTAGGTGTTTTGTTGAACTATAAAGTGTGTATGTAATGATTGTGAGACTTATAGTATGGCCAAAATACTAGTGCAAGTAAGAATAGCATATTGCACTTGAATTATGATGATTAATGAATGAAATTTATGATTGGAGCTCTCCCTATTTTTTTTATAATTAGAGGTTAAGAATTAAAAATATGTTTTATTAGTTATGTTTGTGATGTAGTATATTGCACAAGTCTGTGTTAGCCTTTTGAGTATGGTCTAGAGTGCAAATTTGGCTTTTGACACTTGTCATGTGATTTGAGCACTTAAATTATGTGTCAAGATTGTAAATGAATGAGTTTTTGAAATGGGTGTCTAAATCTTGATTGGAAAATGCTATGATTGTGAAATCAGTGCCATTAGCTAGTGCTAGGAAAAAGCTCTTTGTGAACACCTAGATCACCTCATTCAGACGTTGGATAAAGAAATGTAGTGCGTCAGAAGTTTGCCCCCAGTGCTATCAAATGATAGTAGTAGTGCTGTCAAACATGTGCAATGCACTTTGGCACATGGTGCTTAAGCTGTGACACATGGCACAGAGGCCTTTATGTTGCAGCCATGACATATGTCTACTTTTTTGCATAGTTTTTCTTATACAAATGTTTTAACTTGCGAGCAATCCCATTTTTTCACATACATCTAATTACTTTGATTTTAATTAGTAAAGGTTTAGTGGATGTTTTGAATTTGAGAAACTTGGGATCCTTATTTGTAAAATTTGACAAATTTGGTAATTACCTTAATGATTAAAGATTAGAGTGAATTAGTAAGGGTAACCTTACTTATTTAACTTGAAGATTTTATAGTTGAAACTAAAGGTTTTGCTAAATTGAGAGACTCACTTTGAAGTTCTTAAAAAGAAATTTTCAATTCATCATAAGAAAAATCAAATTGAAATTCTAAGTCAGAATCATATACCTTCTCCTCGTTGCCTTTAGGCATCACATAAAGGTTGGTTTCCTTTATATCACTTGGCTCCTTATCATTTTCTCCTTATATTAAAGGGAGATATGTTTTGAATTTCTTCTTCACATATTTGTGTCCTTTGATCTCTTGCTCTTTTAGGAAGTGAGGACATTTCCACTTGATGTGTCCAAGCTTTTTACATTTAAAGCATATTATCTTCTTGTCCTTGACATCCTTCTTTAGGAAGATAATGTGAATATATTTTCTAGCTTTGTTTGTCAAGATAATATTATTTTCTCTCTTTCATTTTGTATTAGAGCTAGAAGGGGAAGTAGGATTGCATAGATAGGATTTGAGCCAAGATTTACTACATTAAGTCTTATGTTAACGTATTAATATTATTTTCTCACTCATTATGATAGTATATATCACTTTTAAAATGATCTTATAGTTAGAATATCTACAAATTATTCATGATTATTGCAAAGTTATGGTAATATCTTGACAAATAGGGTGTAAGTCTAGATTTTAGTAGAAACTTACATATATAAATATTTTGGATGTGTTAATCATCTTGAAATTGTTGGCTAGGATGAAATGCTAAGAATAATATTAATATCTTGACATTTAGTTTTATTTTTAAATCTTGACTAATATTCTTCCTTTAAATTTCTATGGAACGTGAAGTTAATGATATCAAAAAAGAGAAGATATTCTAAAAGATGTTTGGAAACCTTTACTCTTCCTGTCAAACTTCTATCTCTATCTCCTCCTCCCTTCATAAAAGAGGATCATCCTCTTTAAATAACATTTTTATAGAAGGAATCCACTTTCAAGAAATGCTTATTACAAATCAATGGTGGAGCCTCATTATGCTACCAAAATAGGAAAATTAAATTTTTAAAATTTTCAGCAATTATTCCATGAGATAAATTTTCTAGAATCCTAATATGAAAATAAATAAAATTCCTAACTTAAATCTGCAAACATAATGACCATCATAATGACATTATTTAATGATAAATAAAAGACTAAATTACCCTTAAAAACCTTGATAAAAACATCACTTTATAATGTCACATGATATGCACATGACTTTTAAGTGAGCTCATCAAGTAGACTTTATTTGGCCCATGATCGTCTTATAAAACTTGGACCATCATAAAAAGCACGTATCTCTATCATTTTGGACCTCTAATTCAGTAACATGTAAAGGTTTCAAGTCAAGCATGCTTTGGATCACTCCATTCAAGGCTTGCTTTGTATCTTTAGCTCTTGTCATTGATCCACTCATGCCTAGTAATGGATTTTTATTTTTATCCAATGATCAGCACCAAGTTGTCCATGCTCTTTAAATGTCCTAGCTTGTCTCCTTTAAGATATATATCATGTATTGCTGAGTATGGACCAATTTTTTTTCGTATAAATAAAGATTAAACCTTATTGAACTACTCCCTCCTAACTAGAGCCTGGAAAACAAGTTGAGCCCGTGAGCTAGCCCATTTAACCCGTCAAATTTGACAGGTTGGGTTGAATAAATTAGTTCATTTTTTAAAATGGGCTGGGCTAACCCAACCCATAAAATTAGTGAGCTATATAGCATATTTAAAAAAATAATTTTTTTGTTTTTTAATCACATTATATCATTTTATAAATATGCAATAATGACAATATTTCTCAAATATATAATTTATGACTTCTAAATATGTTCTTTACATTTAAAAGATAATGTAAATCTTTCTTACAATTTGTAAATGAAATTTTTGTTATAGTTTGTAAATCAATGATTTCTTAATTTCTATAGAAATATTTTGAATATATATTATTTATTAATCTCATAAGATCTATTGATTGAAATTACAAATATGAATTTATTGAGAAAAATAATATAGGTTTATATTCAATTTTCTTTCTCAATGTGAAAGATAACACATTTAGGTGAGATAATTAATTGTAAAAATCTAGTAAAATGAATTTTCTTAGTTGAATTCTATGTTTATTTTATTTATTTACAATTTTTTAGTTGATAATTTTCCTTAAAATGTGAAATAATTATATAAATTTTAACTTATTAAAAAATTTTGATAAATTTTTAATTGACATGCTCGCCAGAAAATAGGTTGTGTTGGATTTTTCAGCCCGTTTTATCTAGCAGACTAGTCCAACTCAACTCACAAAAATGCAAGCTTGTGGGTTGGCGCACATCCTGTTTGCCTAATGCTACTCCTAACCATTATTATTTACTAGAAATCCCATTTGGTCCAAAGATATTGATTAGTTTATATATATATATATTTTCAATTACATTCTTTATTATATTTCACTCAAGTAATTAATAAGAATGTTTTGAGTAAGTTAAATATTATATTTATTTCACTCAAGAGGTAAGATTGGAAAGACATAAATTTTTTGGAAAATCAAAATTTTAACCATCTTTTTGGAGAAACAATGACTTATATTGTGACTTAAAAGGAGTATATGTTAGCCTGCGACTCTAGTTAGTAGCAAGGTTGGAAAATGTGAAATAAGTTAGGGAGCTCAGTTGTTGGCGTCACACTTGTGTGGTTTTATGATTTTTTTCTCATGTTTATTTTTCCTTGACGTTGCTATGACCTAAGGTCTTACTAATTAAGCATTGGTTATGTACTGACCAATTATTATGTTTTGATAGATTATGGTTGGGAGATATTTTGATGACTTCAAACAATTGTTTTAGTTACAATAAATATGATAGGCCCAACCTTATGATTATGAATATTAAGGATTTTCAAGGGAAGTAATTACTATATTTGTTGTGAAATGGGCTTGTGGAAATATTTGACATGCTAGGTTTTAAATTTGAGAGAATTACATTGAAATCTCATAAAGAAATTAATTACTGCAAGATTCATTAACAACTAACATAAGGTCATTGTGTTGTAAATGGCCTTATGTCAATTGTTAATAGACCTTATAGTAATTAATTTTCTTATGTGAGACCTATATGTAATTTTCCCTTTTAATTACATTCCTTAGGCACATGTGTTGTAACGTCTTAAGCCTTCAATCTAGGAATTTTAAGTATTTATGAGGGTAGAATGGTAATTTCAAGTGGATTTTTTTATTAATGATGTTTATGGAAGACTAATATAGTTTTTGGATTATTAGACAGCCTTAGAAGAGGGCTAGGTCAGAGTTTAAGCGAGCCGTGGCACGGAGAGAGGTTTGAATCATGAATGGCTTAGGGTGCGTGTCGGCATTTCAAGAATTGAAGAGGAAACTGTCATCTGCTCTAATATTGATTATTTCAAATCCTCAATTATCGTATGTAACACTTGTCTTAAGTGTTATCTAAAAATCACACAATTCAAATAAACTAAGTGTGGTTAAGGAGTTGATCCTAAAATCACCTTAGAAAACAAATCATTTAAATCCTTAAACAAATACACCATCACAAAATAAATATTTAAAACCTTTAGAAAAATTTTAAGTTCTACCTATAGCACACAGAAGCAAGCTAGGTGAAAGCAGGGTAAAAAGATGCTGTCATGACAGCATTAAATTACTACCATAATAGCCCTCTTGAGATGCGTCATTCTACTGCTCGACCTCCGATCGAAGTGATTTTAAAGTTCACATGCCATTTTTATTGATTACTAGTAGTGCACAAAATTTTAAAAAGATCTAACGGTTGGATTAAAATTTAGACACATTACAAGTTTGTCATTTTTGCTATCATGACAGCATATTCAGACCAAATTTTGGAGTGCACCATTTCATCATCCAACCTTCAATTGAAGTGATTTTAGAGCCCACACATCACATTCAAAGAATACTACAAGTGTACCAAAAAGATCTAATAGTCGGAACAAAATTCATGTGCATCCTAACCTCAGTAATGGTTGCTGTTATATTGCTATCATGATAGCATCTCCAGACCAACTTCTAGAGTATCTCATTTCTCCATTTAATGCCTGATTGAGGTGATTCTAAAGCCCACACGAATATCTACTTGTGACTTAAATTTCAAGAAAATCCAACAATTGGATTGAAATTTGGACACCCGGATGCAAAAGTACAACTTTTAGTAGAAACCATTTTCAAAATTATCCAAATCTCATCTTAATAGTTACAAACTTGTGGGAACATTTTAGACACGTCAAATAGGACTAGGATTACCTAATAGAACATTTAAATGATGAAAAAATTCCTTATATCAAAATTTGACCACCCAGGTGTCATTTCCTAAAATGGACCTTAAGCCCCCAAAATTTGCAAATCACACAAGAGTGGTCAAAAACCATTCCAAATTCCATAAACACACATGAATATGCATGCTAAACATTTTTACTTGGCTCAAAGATCTCTGTGGGGCCCACGCACCCACTCTTTCTATCCAAGGTGTATGTTTGCTCATAGCACACCATTTGCAATGCAACCACTTTTCATTTGCTTGTATAATCACATAGATACCAAAATAAATATTTGCTTATAGTGAAAACTTGATCTACCAAATAAATCCATCAAAACCACACACCATAATCAAGTTTTCTAGTCATAAGTCTACAAGCAGACAAAAATTCATACAAAGCTATACAATCCACACATATTCACACACACATATATAATCACATTCTACTAGCACTTTAATCCTAAATACATTACAATAGATTTGCTCAAAAGAAAAGGGTTGCAGTTCTTTACAATCCACAAACAACTCCTAGCTCTACTCCTTTTCCCGTCCACCACTAGATCCTTTGCTTGGATCTGAAAATATTGAAAAGAAAGGTGTGAGACAACCACAGTCTCAGTAATAGATAAATATATATTTATTATTACAAAGTAAACCATAGTCGAATAAATGAATAATAAATTAAACATATCATATAATTTAATCATTTAAAATGCATAAATGCATGATATAGGTTGGTATGACCTTTTTGACCGACAAAATGCCCTCTGGCACTCTTTAGCTTATAGGTAAATGTTATACCCACTTGTACCTTTACAGGCACAAAACATAATCTAAGGCATGATCAAATTCGTCTAACCGTCTATGCTCCGTCGACATGAATCTTAAGCAGTCAAAGCTAACTCCTTCCTAAAGTTAGCCCAACTTAGTTTCTATGTGAGGGCGACCTTAACCTAGGCACTTAACATCACACTTTATATATTGGATTCCCTCCCCTACGGAGAGGTGTCGAACACTCAATCCACTAACTACTTTAGTACACTGAGCCCACAATACGAAGGATAATACTGAGTATTGGCAATGTGCCATAGAATATCATAATTCCACACCTTCCCATTGGTGAACTCCCACCAAGATCATGCCTTTCACTCTTATCTACCTTTCCCGAGTATTGACTACTTCAACAGTCTAAGATAGTATAACAAATATCACTCCTCCCTTAAGTGGTTCCTTAGCTTATCTAAGATACCAAACTCAGTTATACTTCCTTAAGTGCAAGTTTCATTCTCTATAATTACAATGCATACAAACAATCTTATTTATATAAAAACATTATTATTAAACAAATAGAAAGCATATATGCACTATTATTCAAGTATTACCCCATAAGTCTTTATAAAATACAATTAATTACATTTAATCATTTAAAACATATAATGCATAATAGCTAATAATATTTATTCAAAAATAGCTAAACAAAGCAATAAGAAATATAAATTCTCCTGTTACCTCAACCCTTTTATACCAAAAGGATATCTCCTTATACAAAATGAAACTTGACTTGTTCTTTATCCTCTAATTAAGTTCTACCAATAATTCCCTACAACATATAAGTGATCCATATCACTTTTCATGGAAAATAGCATTAATGAAGACTATAACTCATACCACATAACTTGGGTCAATGAGCCATAATGCATCCTAATGGTCCATATATTAAACCAACCATTCACATAGTGTCACTTAACCATCAAAACTATTTATTAGCCACCATTAGGCCAATTTCTAATTCACATAATTTTTAATCAATTAAAAACCTTTACTTAGTATCACCAACTTTCTTAATTAGCCCTTATAACAAAAACTAAAGCTTAATTTAAATTTTATTAGATTCAAATAGCATAATTATAACTAAATCAATAGGCTCAAACCATTGAAGAGTGAAATCCAATCTCTTAGGTATGATTTTTCCCTAAAATTCTCTTTTTCATCTAATTGTCCACTCAAAATATTAGAACACCATATAAAAACTCAAAACAAACTTTATAGGAACCAAGGAAATTAAAACTTATAAGAACAAAATCTTTGGGATCAAAATCAAGAATTTTTCTCTTCCAAAAACTCAAGAAACCAAGAAGGAAGTAAGAGGATTGATGTAGGGAGTTTATCTATCGTGTAACCGAGCTTGCAACAGCCGTGAAGTCTCCCAAATCTGAGCCTAACTCCCTCTCTTCTTCCTCTCACTCTCTCATTTTCTTGCTCTTTGTTTCTTTGCTTTCTTTGTTTCATTTTTGCATGTAATTGGTGTTAAAAAACTTATCATAATACTTCAGGGAAAATTATAAAGAAGGCCCCAACATTTTTCTATTATAGCATAAAAGCCCCAAGCAACTTTGATAATTTTTCCCATGAGTAAAAATAAAATAAAACTAAACTTTTACTTAGTAAAATTCAAACTCTGAACCTCTATCAAATTATTCTTAATTTTTAATTTAATTATAGATATTTTATTTTAAATTAAATTTGGGTCTTAAAATTTTTGAGACGTCACACTATATGTGGTTTATGTAGATGCATCATTGAAGGGTTTAGGGTGCATCCTAATGCAAGACGAGAGGGCTGTTGCTTATGGTTCGAGACAGTTGAGACCACATGAGGAGAATTACCTAACTCATAATTTAGAATTAGCATCAGTGGTTTTCATTATGAAGATATGGTGACATTATCTATATAGCTCCCTGTTTGAGGTATTCAGTGATCACATGAGCTTAAAGTACATAGTGGATCAGAAGGAGTTGAACATAAGGCAACAAGATGGATGGAATTTCTCAAAAATTATAATTTTGAGATCAAGTAGCACCCTAGTAAAGCAAATGTGGTGGCAAATATACTAAGCTAGAAGCTGATACATGTCGCTCACATGATGATCTATGAGCATTGACTAATTGAGACTTTTTTAGACACTCAGAGGAAAGCACCTTAGATGACGTGTAATATGCATTCTAGGGTAGTAACTAATGAATTCTGAAAAGAATTGCAAACTGCATAGTTTGAGGATGAGTATCTACTAGTGATCCATGAGGATATTGAAGAGAGGAGACCCATAAAGTTTTGATTTAATGATGACAAGTATGTGACTTACCGGGATCGAATTTATATATCGAGTGATGAGGACATAAGAAAGATGATCCTAGAGGAAGCACACAATAGTGAGTACACTATTCACCATGGTGTCACCAAGTTGTATCAAGATATGAAAAAAAATATGGTAGTGGCCAAGAATGAAGAAAGATGTAACAGAGTTTGTGACAAGGTATTTGATGTGTCAAAAGGTTAAGATTGAGCACCAAAGGCTTGGAGGTGTGTTGTAACCACTAAAGATTCTAGAATGAAAATGGGATAGCATATCAATTGATTTTGTCATGGGATTACTTAAAAGTCAAGTAGGTTATGATGCACTATGGGTGATTCTAGATTGGTTGACAAAGTCAGTGTACTTCTTAGCAGTGAAGATGACCTACTTGCTTGAAAAGTATGCCAAGGTTATATGCATGAGATTATCAGACTTCATGGCATGTCGAAGGACATTATCTCTGACTATAATCTGAGGTTCATATTAAACTTTTAGAGAGCATTACAGAGCGTAATGGGCACTAGATTGGGATTTAATATGGCCTTTCATCCATAAATAGATGGCCAAACTGAGAGGACCATTCAGACATTAGAGGATATGTTGCAAGCTTGTGTACTAGAGTTGAGAGGTAGTTGGGATACATATCTACCATTAGCAGAGTTTGCCTATAATAATAGTTATCACTCTAGTATTAGAATGGCTCTATATGAGCCTAAACATTGATTGCCTCTATATTGGATGGAATTGAGTGAGAGAATTTTGTTAGGTCAGGATTTAGTAGACCAAACCACTCAAAAGATCTAGCTAATTAAACAAAAGTTGTTGACTGCCTAGAGTCAATAGAAGATCTATGTAGATCAGCGTAGGAGTCTATTGGAATTCTTGGTAGGTGACCATGTGTTCTTAAGGGTCACACTAATAACTGCCATAAGGAGATCAATAAAGGCTAAGAAGCTGACTCCTAAGGTTATTGGCCCCTTTGAGATTCTAGAGAAGTTGGGACTTGCGGCCTATCAGATTGCTTTACCATCGAGTTTATCAGGTGTTCATGATGTGTTTCATGTTAGTGAGCTTAAGAAATATCAACTAGATTCTTCTTACATTATTGAGCTAGAATATGTGGAACTTTAGGAAAATCTAACCTATCAAGCTAAACTAGAGTAGATTGTGGACATAAAAGATTGAAAATAGAGGAATAAGACTATTCAATTGGCTAAAGTCTTCTAAAGGGATATGACTCCTGATGATGTGACTTGAAAAATTGAAGACAAGATGAGGCAGTTGTATCTACATTTATTCTTGCATATATGTAATTATGTGAGACCTTAAATTTTAGGGGCAAAATTCCTAAAAAGATAGGAGAATTGTAACATCCTAATCCTTCAATCTAGGAATTTTAAGTTTTTATAAGAGTAGAATGATAATTTCAAGTGGATTTTTTTATTAATGACGCTTATAAGAGACTAATATAGTTTTTGGATTATTAGATAATCTTAGAAGAGAGCTAGGTTAAAGTTTAAACGAACTGTGGCACGGAAGGTGGTTTAAATCATGAAGGGAGCTCTTTATGCCATGCGTTGTAGCGGATATAGCAATGCATCGCAATACACATGTAGAAATAGTCTTTATTAGACTCATGAAAATGGATAAAGATTAGACGTAGGAGCAAAGGAAACGCAAGAAGGCTACAAGCAGTGACTTAAGGCTTCTAGGGCTCTACCTTAAGAGTAATTGGAAGTATTAAGAACTTGAATCATCTGGTCCTAACATACTCCTCTTACTCAATTCTGTTTAACACAAAGGCAATCTGTACTTCCTCCTATACAACACCTCATAGGGTACAATTTGAATACTGGAGTGGTAACTGTTGTTGTAAGCAAACTCAACTCAAGGAAAATGATTGTCCTAGCTACCCTTTAACTCTAAAACATAGACTCTCAACGTATCTTCCAAAGTGTGTATGGTCCGCTCTATTTGCCCATCCATCTGTGGATGATATGCTATATTAAATCTCAACTCAATACCCATAGCTCGTTGCAAAGCTCCCCAAAACTTAGTTGTAAACCTTGAATCTCTATCAGATACTATACTCTTTGGTACACCATGCAACCTCACAACTTCTAGATATAAATCTCTGCTAACTTTTTCAAAAAATCACTAATTCTGTTTGCTAGAAAAAGAGCTAACTTCATAAGTCTATCAACTATCACCCAGATGGCATCGTGCCTTAACTATGTTCTCGACAACCCAGATATGAAATCTATAGAAATATTATCCCATTTTCAGTTAAGGATATCCAGCGATTGCAACATCACTGTTAGTCTTTGGTGCTCTATCTTAACCTTCTAGTAGGTCAAACGTCGAGTCATAAAGTCTATAATATCTCTCTTCACACTAGGCCACCATTAATAACGTCTCATATCTTGATATATCTTTATAGCTCCCAGATGGATTATGTACTTTCTATAATGAGCTTTACCTAAAATAACCTTTTTTAGATCTATATCATCAGGTACATAGATTCATTGAAATTCACAACATTCAAGGCTTTAAGCATTTAATACATGAGTGCAACCCTATGACAACTTATATACACATTATCCACAATAAATCTTAGTTTATTACATAAACTTAGAGCTTTCACAGTTATGGTACTACTATACCAGTCCCAACTCTTTTCCCTTACCCAACTCACTGCTCTGTCTTGTAAAAATATAACCATGAGGGTGAGATAATAATTTTAGTAATAGAATATCTCTCTACTATTGACTATTACATGCAACTATATGAAAGTATGTCATAATATACAAGTAAACATGGCACACACACACACACACACACATATATATATGTTTCATTTCAAATCACAACAACATATATCAATTCACCTCTTTTACCACTATATTCACCACTTTGATTGTATATAGCATGATTAATATTGACTGAACCTTAAAATCACCCCAACTTGAAGCTATAGGCTCGCTTTAGACTAATATACACTCTCATTTGCCTTGAGCTCACCTTTAATAGTAGAATCACCTAGCCAAAAGTGTTCTATCACACTTATGGACTATGGTTTCTTCCAATACACACAATGGGTGTTGTTGACTCTAATACCATATTACATTGATACTAAGGATTCTCAATCTCCAACATCACACCTTAATAGGTACTAATGAGATAATCTCTAACATCGTACCTTAAAAGGTACTAAGGAGATACAATTTTTCAACATTACACTCTGTCGAGCACTAAGAAAAATAATGTCATATGGTCTTTCTCTATATCTCTATATGGGTGAACTCCCACCCCTATGGTCATGCTTTCCGAATCAATCATAAATTCCTAATCACCACTATACATGTATCCATAATATATAGCATATATATATTTATAAAGTATGAAATCACATATTTTAGCCTATCTATTTAATTAAAAGCTATTTTTATGCATCATTCACAAATTGCCATAAGTCATGTTTAGTTTAAAACTATTGTCATGCACTAGATAGT
The DNA here is from genome assembly GCF_029017545.1 of Prosopis cineraria. NCBI lineage: Eukaryota > Viridiplantae > Streptophyta > Magnoliopsida > Fabales > Fabaceae > Prosopis > Prosopis cineraria. Next base: position 34,528,985 of record NW_026555339.1, on the reverse strand, counting down.
TTGCTCCCATAGAGTTATGATAAATAGTCAAACAAATGATGTTATTCAGTTACCTCAACTCTTTTGTCATTAGAAAGATTACCCATGGTACTTTCTCAATCACTACTCATTTTTATCAAGGTTTTCCTCACTCTACACTTGAATTATGCCAATCTACACATAATTGGCTCAATTAGTCAATCGATTTAATTGAAAAAACACTAAATTGTTGCTTATGGCTACACTTAGCCTTTTATTCTTTTCCACTCAACCAAACTAAGTCAATTACTACTCAATTATCACTTTCTATTACTTCAAACAATTCTATTTTAGCTAAACATGATTTTCACCCTAATTTTCATTGAATTAGGGCTAAAATTGAGCTTATAGGTTCAAAGCTCCATCGCTTAATTTTAAACCAATCACAAAGCTCTAATTTAACTCTTGAGAACCATTTTATAACTATAGGATAAGAAACAAACCCCTTAAATTTTCCCGATTCAATTTTTCTATAATTCATAATAAGAGAAATTATAGTAAAATTGAAGGTAAGGGTTATACAAAGTTTACCTGATAAGTTACTAGTCAGACATCTTGCCCAAGCTCTAACCACAGCTTGCCCTAACTAAGGAATTCTTTTTCCTCTCCCTTCATGCTTTCTATATTTCTCTCTTCTAAAATTCAGCTTAATTTATGACTTAAGAAGTCACTTTTTGGTCCATATGCCACGATGCATGCAGCTTGGGCTACGACGCATGGCACAATGAGAAGAATCCTCACCGCATGCACATGCTTCAACCCGAAATGTGATCCTTCTACCTATATCTACCCCTTTAACATCCCAATGTGTTAATTTATTAAGCAATCATCCAAACTTCCAATCATTTACTAATAAACACTTTACCCCTAATTAGTAGTTAATCATAGGATTAAAAAATAAAATGTTACATAATTAAGATGTATTATGATATGAAGAAGCATTGTTGGTGGCAAGGTATGAAAAGGGATTTTACTGAATTTGTAAGCTGGAGTCTTACATGTTAGAAAGTGAAGATTGAGCATCAAAGATCGGCTGGGACACTTTAGGCTCTAAAGATTCCCCAGTAGAAGCGGGATAGCATATCAATAGACTTTGTGTCTAGTCTACCAAGGACTCAACCTGGATATGAATCTGTGTGGGTTATTGTGGATCGGTTAACAAAGTCAGTGCACTTTTCACCAAAGACCACCTATGATATAGAAAAGTATGTAGAGGTATATGTGAGAGAGGTGGTAAGACTGTATGGTGTGCCCCAGGATATAGTCTCAAACTAAGATTCTTTATTTACTTTAAGGTTTTGGGGAGCATTGTAGAGGGTTATAGAAACTGAGTTGAGGTTTAGTACCTCCTATTATCCATGAATTGATGGACAGACCAAGTGCACAATACAGACTTTAGAGGACATGCTTCGATCATGTGCCCTTGAATGGAAAGGCAGCTGGGATAGCTATTTGCCTTTGGCTGAGTTTTCCTATAATAACATCTTCCACTCAAGTATTCAGATGACACTGTACAAGGCATTATATGGGAGGAAGTGTAGATCTCCTCTATGCTAGGTCGAGCTGAGTGAAAGAAGCATGAAAGTCTAGATATTATAGATCAAACCACAGAGAAGAATAGAGTTATTAGGCAAAAGCTTCTTACTGCCTAGAGCCATCAGAAGAGTTATACTAATAGATAGGTTGACTATTAGAATTTAAGGTCAGGGACCATGTGTTCCTCAAAGTTTCATAATTGATTAGTATTGGTAGATCTATAAAGGCTAAGAAACTAACACTTTGCTATATGGGACCATATCAAATTTTGAGTACAGTTGGTCTTATAGCATATAGAATTGCTTTACCTCTACCTTTATCCGAGCTACATAAAGTCATTTTTGAAAAGGTATCAACTGAATCCATCACATGTGATTAAGCCAAAAGAAGTAAAACTTTAAAAGAATCTTACTTACCAGATGAAGCCGGATTGAATAGTGGATATCAAGGAAAAACACCTGCATAACCTTTCAATTGGTGAAAGTGTTTTAGTGAGAAATGGCTTGTGGTGATGTGACGTGGGAGACGAAGGAGAATATAAGGAAACAGTATCCTCGGTTGTTTTCAAGAGGTGAGTAAGAATTGTGTTTGAATTTTGAAGATAAAATTCCTTTAAAGGAAGGGGGAATTGTAACATCCTAAATTTCAATCTAGGAAAAACTAGTTGCTAATTATGGGTAAATTAGTAATTAGTGGATTGATTATGGTTTTAGGCATTGGACTAATATATGATGTTTGTTGATTGGTGTGGTTATAGGATTGGATGGTAAAACGGTAGTTTAGGACATAACGTGCGAGCAACAGTGAGAGTTTTCTCACTATGCCACGTGTTGTGGCCAAAGTTGCATGCACTGCAGCACATTGCATAGAATTTTACTTAAAAGCTAATTTGAAAGGTGCTAATGGAACTGCTTTATGTCTTACCAAATTCAATTTAGCTAAATCAGTGCCTATATTAGGTATTGAGAATTGATCAAAAGACATTACATTGTGTAGATTAAGCATCGTGACATTGCTTGTGAGAATCTACACCCTTAAGAGTTCACCACGATTGGTAACCCTTAATAGTAAGAACCAGAAGCTAACTAGAGTAATCTTTTTACTTGTTCATTTGTGAAATTATTGACAAGTATGTTATAAAACTATATGCATTATGATTTATGAAATGATAGAGTAGCAATATTTTGAAAGAGATATGTATGCAAGTGTGAGAGTTACATATGAAATGAATGTGAAGAGACACATGCATTAACATGTGTACTGCATCCACAAGTATACCTTGGACTGGGGTAGGGGGTCGCAGCCCTACTTTGTGTAAGTCAAGGAAGTCTTGAAGGTCTTAAACATAGAGCTTGACTCTATCAGGAAGGACTTAGGAGATCCTGAAGGTCTCAAGCATAGAGCTTGACTTCGCCACAATAGACCTAGGATAATGATTTACAAGTATAACTTAGACTAAGATAAAGGATCATGGTCCTACTCTGTGTAAGGATAAGAAGTCCTAAAGGTCTTGAGTGTAGAGCTTGACTCTATCAGGAAGGACTTAGGAGACTATTCATATGCAAAGAGGATACCTGGTTTGAGACAAAGGTATAGTGGGCCTTATTTCATGTAAGACTGAAAGTCTTAGTTCGAGTGTAGAGCTTTCTCCACTAGGTGAAACGAGGAATGCTCGAGCATGAGCATAAAAGATTGATGTGTATGAATTCTTGTATATGCATATTATACTGTTTTTACTAAAACACATGCTGCTTTATTTCTTGTTTATGATTTTTCTTGCTAACTAGTATTTAGGTTATATCTAAGTTACTGGGACGTATGTCTCACTTTGTTACCTTTGTATACAAATGAAGAGATAACGAATAGGTTAGGAAAGGAAGCGAGAAAAGAGTAACCCCACTTGATAGTGGTATGACCACCAATTGTGTATAATGAATGTATAAAGTCCTAGTTAGAGATTTGAGTTGCCAACTAGAATGCCTAAGTGTATGTGAATATAAATATGTGAATGTGTATATGAATTGTGATTGAGAACTTACTTTGGTATATGATAGTGCATCTTGTTGAGGGTACCACAGTAGTGGGTATATGGGTAAGCCTAGATACCAATCAAGCAAGTATATGTTATTATGTAACTTGTTTCACTTTATATATGTGATTCTGTTATGTGAATTTATGTGTATATATGAGAACTTGACACAAATGGTGAGGCTAAGCCTATTTGAAAGAGTCAAGTATATTGTGATTCTCGAATATATGATGAGGTGGAATCCCATATGTGAGAGTCAGATGGTTGAAAGTGGAATGAGTCTATATGTTTGTGTGCTTGTATGTTTGTGCCTCATATAACTCCACAATTGTATAATATGGCATTGACAGGTCAAATTGTGTATTCTATGTGATATAGGTATCGTGATGAGTCAAACAAGTGTACATAGTCCTTTTGTACTTGATTTAAGGACCAAAGTGGTCAATAAGAATTGAATAGTTAAGGTACAAGTTTTGAAAGAAAAAGTAGCTTTTTTTACTCAGGTGTCCAATTCTAGATTAGAACATTGGATCAAGTCCAAACTTATCTCATTGATAGAATATGATATAAGCTTCGTATGGGCACTTAAATCACTCTAATTGGACGTCGAATGTAGAAATGGCGTGTGCTAAAAGTTCACCCCACGAGCTGTCTTATGACAATAGAATTTGCTATCATATGCACCGTGGCTTATTGTGTGCCACGCTACGGTGCATGGCACAAAGGGAAATAAAGCTCGTGGGTCTGTACCACATGCCGCAGTGCATGGCATGGTTCACAAAAAATAATTGTGCCTTGTTGAGTCTTGAAATGTGTGTTTACACTTTTGTTAGCCTTTTTATTTAAACATGCTTTTGACGAAGTTGGGATCCTGCATTTTGAAAATGAATTGAGGGCTTTTACTCTAATGTTAAATTGTGATTGTACTGTAATGTATGTAAATGTGATAGTAAAGTCCAGATTAAGTGAGGGACTTTACACTAAACTTATAGAACTTCTTCTTCTCTTGATTCTTCATATTCTTGAAGGTTTTATCATATCAATAGATCTTGATATCAGCACAACTAACAAACATCTTTTCTCTTGATTTTGTAATCATTAAAACACATGGTTCAACATTTACAACTCGATGCAGATTACCATAATATAGACAACCATATGGTAATTACACATTTACTATCATGACTTGCCATAAACTTAACAACTGTGACATGTCAAATATACATATATGCATGATCCATTCATCCTTATACTCTCCTTATATCTTCCGACTAAAATCATAGGCTATAATATCAATAAGGGCTTTATCTATGTGACTGGACTAGCCAAGCTCACTAATTAAGAGGTGTGACCTGGCCAAAGATCATAGAACTCACTTTCAGACGACGGCTTCATCCACTCTCAAATCTCTGGGATGTCATATATTCTAAGCTAATCTTCTTGATAAATAGGTATAGATAGCTAGGTTCTAGTCCTTTGATAAACTGTAGGACAATCCTCAACAAATAGTGAGATAAAGCTTAGCCTTCATGTACTAGAAGGTAGCCATAAATGTCATATGAATTTTATCTACTCCTCTCCCTAGGTGAACTCCTATTAATTGATCATGCAATGTATGATACCCACTCATTTCACAATTTTGTTCAATTGATATTAATACATTGGGCTTACGATATCACGCTACCCAAGTGAGCATCAATATTATTTTCATAAACCTTCTCCATTTTACTAATTCATCACATTCTCACTACTGGAATTATGACAAATTTTAGAGTTGATAAAACTCATATAACTTGTAATTCACATTTTTCAAAACAAAATCATAATATAACTTAACAACTTTTCAAATCAATACAATTCATAAGGTGAATATACTTAAAGTTCAATTTGCAATTATGACAAATTTTAGAGTTAATAAAACTCATAAGATTCATAGCATGTTCTCTATCACCAAATTCAATTGCACATGCTAATAAATCTATTTTCACATTATAACACAATTAACAAACAACTATCCAAGATACGTTCTCCCTGGTTACCTCAAAGCTTTGAAAGATCAAAGGTTTACTCCTCAATATATGCCTCCGAGCTTGCTTCCTAAGCCAAAAATGGTGTCCAGACGATTAATCTACAATTAATCAAATCCAAACTCATCAACATATTACCAAATACAAATTTCCAACTCTCACTTTTTATTTCTAAAATACCCAAAGCCCTTATTTCTCACATTTAAACTTACCCATTGAGTATATTATCCTAACTAACAATCATTAATCTCACATACGGTCATTAATGTCACAACAACCCTCATAATTCAAATTTAATGCCCTATTTTCAGACATTATTGAGGCTCACACACTAAAAATGTTTAAAACCCTCAATCACTTGTTTAAATATATTAAACAAGTCCCATTAACTTCCTTTGAGTCAATGGGTTCGAACCAATAACCTATATGGATAGAGAATCAACTCTGCACTTCAAACCCTAGCTTCAAACTAGTGTAGAGAGGAAGGGGAATGATAGAAAAAACTTACCTTAATGATTGGGAGCTTTAAATCCTTCCCAAATTTGTGCCTTAGTAGAGCTCTCTTTATTCTCCTTGTTTTTATTTTCTAACTCTTTTGATTTCTCATCAATTCGCGTCTCTTTTTTTGGTAGAAAATGTATCATGCACTACGGTGCCTATATCACATGTCGCGACATGCAATATAGAGATAATCACTTCATATTTTCAAGACTCGTGCACTGCAGTACACCATACGCATACTGCGGTATATGGCACAAAGACTTTTCTCCACTTTTGATGACCAAGTGACCCAATTTCACTTTGGACCTAAATTTATACCTAAAATCCCAACTAAAGATACTCATTAATCCCTTCTAACCACAAGTACACCACATAAATTCTACTTAATTACCTTTAATTAGATTGATCATCAAGGGGTAAATTTTTATGATGTTACATGGGCCATGTAATAAATTTGTCTTAGAGTGTGTTTGATTGGAGGGTTTTGGAAGAGAGAGGAGAGAAAGGAAAATGTTCCCCTCCCTTCATTTGGTTGAAAAATCTAGAGGGAAGGGGAGCCAAAGTTTAACCCTCCCCTCCCCTCCCCTCATTTTAGTCCCCTAAATTGAGGGTTTTTGAAAGGGAGCCAAATATCATGACTTATTTGCCCTCATTAGTTATCTTATATTACACAAATGCTTGTTGCTAAAAAAATAAAATAAACGCTTGTGCTCTTGCTCTTTTTCTCAAAAGAAGCCGAAGACTTAGTAAAGATGAAGTTTCTAAAGAGGTTGGAAGAGCAACCATGAATAAAAGATTAAAATTAAAAAAAAACAATATATTTGGCCATTAATTCTTCTTCCTCTACAGCCCCAACCTTGTCTTCTTTCTCCTTATCTTCTTCATCAACAATCATAGATGTGACCTTTGATATGCCGCATTTGAACTCGAACAGTAGCAACTATAAACATATTCCCTTGTGACCTTCATACTCAAAGACAGAAAAACCAATGGCCAAATCTGGATAGGGCCTAAAGTTATTTAAGTTATTTTAAAATTTGAGAACTAATATTTTAATTTACTAAAATGATAGGGATTGAATTACAATAAGTTAAAGTTTAGGGACTAAATTATATCTAAGTCAAAATTATAAGGATTGAGTTACATTAAGTTAAAAGTTAGGGTAATATATGTTGGCAAAATGGTTAATTACTCCTTACCTTCCCTTCTATCTCCTCTTGAACCAAACAAAGGATCATTAAAATCTTCTTCCCTTCAACAAAACCAAACAAGGTTATATAAAAGCTCTCCCTCCCTTGAACCAAACAAAACCTTAGGGACTAGCAAGAGTAAATGTGGCTAGTGTTGGGTCTAAATTTTAGTGAAAGTATTTATATGTTTTAAAACAGTAAAATTTTAAATTGTATGAAGTTTTTTTATTCATGAAGACGCATTATAACACACTACAAGTTGTTTAGCTTTAAAATTAAACTATCTCCTAATTTCAACAAATGAAAAGAAAATTGATCGATTGTTATTGTAATCAATAGTAGAGCTAGGATCCAAGAACAAGACTAATTTATGTTTATATATATATATATATATATATAAGTAATTGAAAAAATTAATTTAATAATTAAAATTTAATTAATAATTACATACTCCATACATTCAAAAATATAAAGTATTTTTTGAGGAGTTGGATGTTCAAAAATGTAAGGCATTTTTAGTTTTTTGAGGTGTAATAATTACCTTTTTTTTCAAAAGTATTCCTATTAATAGTAACTTTATATTTATTGTAGAGTATTTAATAGGGGTAAATATGAAAAGATAGGATTAGTTGGAAAGTAAGTAATTATTTTATTGGGGGATGAGATTAGATTAAAAATGCTTTACATTTTTGAACGGAAGGAGTACTTTATAAATTGTCTTTATGATGGTTTCACGTTCTAAAATGATTGAACAATTAGGTCATTGTTATTTAAGACTCAAATATGATTAAAATTTAAAATGTCAAAATATAAGGATGCAAATATATAAGAAAAAAAGGGTGCAAAATTTTTTTTAAAAAAAAATGTTCACTAATATGTAATTTTTTCCTACGAGGGAGGCTTATGGCCACCCTCAAATACAAGTGGCCCCACCACTACTGATTGCAATAATTTCAACACTTTCAAATACAATTTAATCATCCACCAAGTTTTGAACCTCACTTTGTACATATTGAAGGCCGCCCTAGCTTGACGGGCAGTGAATCAATTTCACTATTTTACCACATGGTTTAGACTTTAGCGCCATGCCAAATTTATGTACATACAAAAGCGCCTATATATACAAATGCATACACACACATATGGAGTAGACTGAAAAGTCTCACAGATTAAATTTCTAATGTACACAGTTGCATCATTTGATTTATTTTAAGACAAATTTTGAATAATGGAAAGTGTAATTAAGCCATGGATTCAAAATTTATGATCCAAGCACATCTCCTTGATTCATGATAATCAAAATGAGGTGTGGCAAGTATATGGACTGTATTCTCTACCATATAATAATATATATTAGCAGGGGGAATGCAGGTGGCAAGGTCATCAAAAGGTGACATCAAATGTCCAAATTGAATTAAGTCTCTCTTCAACTGTGTTTTTCAGACGTTATTGTTGATATTATGAATGATTCTAGTCCTAAATACCAAGGATCACTCTATCTGCTGATCTCGAGGCTTGCGACTATTTATTCATGACATGTACTTATTCAATAATAATATTTAGTACACCCATGTAAACAAGCTCATGGCACCCTTATTTAAGTTACATAGATGTTACATAAAACCAAGTCTCAACTGAAGGTGAGTTGGTATTTGGGTGATTTGTTAGGATTAAAGAGACCAAAATGCCTCTCAGTTTCTGCACCTTGCTTCAAGTTTTCATCAAACATGGCAAACAAGTAAGTCTCAATTGGTCCATTAGGCCTCTTGGGAGTCCCACCTTTGACATGATTAATCAAATTCTTATAGTAAGTTCCTGCATTACCAACAGTAGCTCCAGTTCCACCTGCAGAAGGCCACCCACTTTCAGACACAACAATCTTTATATTCGATGCTCCGATCTTCTCCAAAGCAGCATACATAGAATCCAACAAAGCATCAAACAGGTTCTGATACCCAGCGCCGTTTTTTCCTTGTTGAGTGAACAATGCATAAGCAAGAGAAATGCTTTGTGTGTTGCCAGTGTATGAGAAATAGGGATATATGTTAGCAAGAAGTGGAGCTCCATTATTAGATAGGAAGGTGATGATTGGCTTTATGAAGCCACTTGCAGGACCAGTGAAAGCTCCATTATTGGGAGGGTAAGAGTTTTGAATTAGTGTGCTATCTATGGCTGTGGACACCTTGATTTGGCCTTGTAAGTTTGCCGCAGAAATCGCACTCTGAATGTTCCGCATGGCAGGAAGGACGGAGGATGCTCTGGAGTCACCTGGATGGACTTCATTCCCGACAGCGATGTACTTGAACTTGACATTTGAGTAGGGTTTCACGTACTTGTTAACCCAATTTGTGGCAGCACCAGCGTTTGTGAGAGATTGAAGGCTATCATTAGGAACACCAAGAATGACTTCAATGTTCGTTCCTCTTAGGGCTTGGAGGATGGCTTCATTAGGATCGTATATACGCATTTTGCCTATTCTATTGGATTTGTACAAGTTCACCACATCTTGTTTGCTTGGGAGGTTGTTCCCATTTGCACCGTAACACACTCCTATTTGCTGTGCACCTACACGAATGAATTGTGATTTTAGCAACTATCTAACATATAAATAATTGTAAGCTGCATATTCTATTTTAATATGTGAATATTTGACCCAAATATTTCAGGAAGATAGTTAGCATTATTTATTTACATTAAATGAGCGTTGTGCCAATATATATATATATATATTCAATCTGGTGGTTTAATTTAAGCTAATCTTTTATTAAGACCCTCCAATAAGGAACAACATACGTATATAATGTGCAAAGAAAAGCTTAAAAAAAATCTTTGGCTTTGATAATTTTAAAGGGAGAATGACAATTCAAAACCTTGTAAGGAAATTAATGTAAAATAAAGACCTTGGGGTTGTACATTTATGAAGCTTCAGTTATAAATTCATGATATTTTAGTTGTCAAAGGTCCTTTATATCTTAAAAGGGTCCTTATTTGTCATTATCCCGATTTTAAAAGTAGATAGACATTAAATATAACAAACTTATCATTTAAGACATTCGTATGTATTAGTATTTAATAAAAAATATTTATTTATTTAAAAAATTTGGTAGAAGGACTGCTTCCATTCTTCATTGAATCATATGAATCGATTTAGCAATAATGTAATTTCTACTTTCTTTTTTTTATACCAAATTACGTATATAGAATGTATGAAATATCTATGAATAAAAGAATAGATAGAATAAAATTATATTTAAATTGGAATTTGCAACAAATGGAACTGGGGAAATATCTTTCTTTCTTTTTTTTAGCTAAAAACTGGAAAACAAAATAAAATTAGAATAATTAAATACAAAGTGTCGATGCGTATAGAACAATCTAGTCAACCATTGACCTCCACTACAATTCCTAAAGAGATGAAATTATCCCTCTGTTTAATTAGCCGTTGGCTTTTTCTTTATGTCCTTATCATCTAATAAATAATTAACTATTACAATTCTTTTTCCCTTGTAAAAATCCAAACTATCGGAGAAGGCAAGTCAATAACATGCACCACTATAGCTAGCTCAGATAATACCTTTGTATTGAATATCATTCATAAACACAGTAAACTGCCCCCATTAAGAATTAGGAAAGAATTCAACTAGTAGTGACTATGATGCTCACCTAAATCACTTTAACTATGTATAGGTTGGAATTAATAAAGACTTTTGAAGTGGTCCTGAATTGATATGTTATTAAGATTAATATTGAGTCATACTCATATTCATACTCATGTTTGTTTCCTGGTTTTAAAAACTCTTTTAGTTTTGAAAATGAAAAAAATTTAAAACTATTTGGACAAATATTTTGAATTTGTTGTTTTCAAAATTGTTTTCATTTTTTATTTTTAAAAGTGAGAGAAAAATAATAATTTAAGTTTTTTTGTTTTTTATTTTTATTATTTTCAAAATATATTACATTTTATCAATTTCTATCATAAGTCATCACTATTAATTGCATGCTATCATCACTATCATTTATTTTTTTAATTCTAAACTATTTTTAATTAACATAACCAAATATTTTTATTTTTTTATTTTAAAAATAATAATTATGAAAAACTATATTACAAAATAATTTTAACAATAAAAAATGAAAACAGAATTCAAATAAGTCGTTAGACTTTGAAATCTTTGGAAGGCATATATCAACCCAATACTTGTTAGGCGGAGGTTACGGGAGAGTAGGGGCTAGACTTAGATGGATAGGGATATATATATATATATATAGAGAGAGAGAGAGAGAGAGAGAGAGAGAGAGAGAGAGAGAGAATGTAATGGAGAAATAATTTCTCCATTAATCCATGAATGACAATATTTGAGATAAAATTAATGTAAGGTTAAATCAATAAAAAAAATCTCCATTAATCCATGATGAGGGAAGGGGAGAGATGGAGATATGAAAAAAGTTCAAAGAAATATAAGGCAATTTAATGATATTTTAAGTCTAATTTTATTTTTTTTTTTTTTACAGAAGAATGACTTTCAAATATCAATCCTAGCAACTGCAAATTTCAGAGTTTCAATTGTAAATTTAAAGTCACAAATTACAAAAAGTATCATAATTACAACTATCCGAACCAATAACTTAATCTTTGGAAATTAAACATTTTATAATTAATTATCATTAATAGATCTTCTGAGAGCTAATTGTTCCACGTAAACAATAAAACAACAGACATAATTTCTCCAATATTAATCCATGAAAATCAAGGGAAGAGACATGGGGGAATTCAAATATATATATATATATACACACACGCTCTTTTTGGTCTCTAATTCACTATAATTAAAAAATGATAGTTAACTCATTAAATATACCTTAAAATAAATAAAATTTTTAACTTTACCTGCATTAAAATAGAAAGAGAGAGCTACATAACATACTACATGATGAGCCATAAAATTAAATTTATAATAAGGGTACAATTAAAAAATAATAATAAATAATACTCTATGTGCCTAATATTAAGGATCAAACAAGCCTTCTAAAGATACCCTATAATAAAGATCAAAGGAAGTATTTGGCTAGCATGTTGAAGAAACTAAATGTTATATATATATATATATATAGAGAGAGAGAGAGAGAGGGGAGGGAGGGAGGGAGACCTGTAAATTGGAGTCTTATGGAGGAGAATACACCAAGAAGCAGCAATATAGAAGACATGTTAATCTGTCTTGTGAAGAAGAATGTACCCATGGCTATGCCTTCAAAGCAAAAGCTAACCAATCAAGTTGTTAATGATCGAATTCTATTTATGACACGATATTCCACCCCAAGGCGTCTACCCTCTATTTATACACATATATAACATGCACGCAGCCATAATGTTTGAAAACATCAATCACAATCAATTTCTATAGTACAGACGCAAAGACTTTTCCCTTCCCCGCCAATCACTCCACTGAATGTATTAATCATCACTTTGAATTTTTGCCATCTCTGTATATATATACTTGCGTTCAGACAAACAATATATATACACACTTGCAGAAATAATATTATATCATCATATAAGTTAAGATACATTTAACAACGCAACATTTGTCCTCTTTCAGCTGGTTCATTCAAGTCAAGCAGCCCTAGTTTTTTGGCCTTTTGCCAAGCAGCCTCACTTCACACAAACCTATGGGTTTGAACGCCCTATACTGTGGTTCGGAAGAATCCAGATCCTCTCAGTATCCTCCTCCCTCAGCGTTCCAATCACAGCCTTTCAATAAATATTTAATGTCTCATACTTTACCACATCATCTCATATAAAAATAATTTATTTTAAAAAATAATTCTTTTAACTAAATTGATTTTTAATTTCATTTTCTATTTTAAGAACTTATTCTAAAAAATTACCCTATAAATTTTTATAAAGAGACCTATAATCCACTTTATTTAAACTTTGACTTGACTTATTTAATAAAAATATGCTTAAAAAAATTTACATAGTAAATCAGACTATAAGCAAATACTTATAGTTTAGTTTATTCAAACTCTGGCATAATATATTTAACAAAAATATAATTAAAAAAATTTACAAAGTAAGTCAAACTATAAGTAAATACTTATATTTTGACTTATGCAAACTCTAGCAAGATCTATTTAATAAAATTATATTTAAAAAATCAGATTGTAAGCAAATACTTATAGTCTGATTTATTTAAGCTTTGATTTAATTTATTTAATAAAAATTTATTTTAAAGATATAAAGAGAAATTTTTTAGAACAAGTTACAAGAATTATTTTTTGAAATAAAATTATTTTTACATGAGATGCTGTGGCAAAGTATGGGATATTGGATATTTATTGAATTGCTGTGATTGGGACGTTGAGGGATGCTGAGGGTGGAGGATACTGAGAGGATCTGGATCCAGTTTGGATTGAGTAAATAGTATGGAAACCACTCTCAGATTTCACACAAGCAATCTAAATATTAAAAAAAAAATCCTATGAATCAAATTACATAATTACTTTAGCGTTCCATTTCGGTGGGAAAGAAAGTTGGAAGGAAAAAAAATAAAAAAAAATTAGAAAAATAATATCATCCTTGCTTGGGTTTGGATGAATAAGATGGAAAGAAAATAAGCAAATAACACAATGACTATAATTTAAAAAGTTATGTTTCTATTTAAAAAATTTAGAAATTTAATTTTCTATTTATTTTTTATTTTTTAAAGTTTCCATTTAAAAAAATTAAAAATGTTATTTTTTTTATCAATTTTTGAGAAAAAATGTTGAGTTTTAATTTTAAGCTTTCTGATACGTTGCATTTTTTTTTTGGTTAAGCTCCAACGTGGTGGTTGTATTATTTGTGCTTTTTTATTCCTGGATTCAAATATATTCCTCTATAGAAAGAAATAATATTCAAAATTTTATCATTTTGCATATTTTTCCAGGCACGGATGTAATTCTCCAGACAAAGATGATGGTAAAAGCAAGTGGGTAGAAAGGAAGGGCAGTATCAGAAATAAAGTTTTACTTTTAAAATCTCTCCACATGTAAGAAAATTTTTTTAGAGAAAATATAATGAGTCTCGAATTATTTTTCCCAATTTTTCTTTCGTCCCTCATCGTTTTCTTCTGTGTCTTTTAATTTTCTCCAATCTAAGATCTTATACTTTATCTCCATATAAATAGAGCATAAAGTTTTATGTCTTTATTGAAGTTGTTAATTTACTATATCGAAGTTAAGTTGTCAGTTATTTTTGAATATAATTGTTAATAGAGTTATTCAATTGATAATTAAATAATAATAAATTAACAACTATTTAATAATAACTGACAACTTTTTTTTCCCATAGTACTAATTGACAGCTTCAATAAAATGTATGGGACTTCAGAATAATGTTTTTTAGTGAATAAAACTTCAGAATAATTTTGTTATTCCAAGAGACATTCTATATTTAAATTACTCGTGTGAAACTTGAGAGAGATTTTCCCTAAACATAACACTTATTTCGCGTATACTGTATATAAAACACAATCCCACAATTTAGTTGTACAATTCAATAGTTGATTTCATTTCTATTTTAATAATAATTTATTGTGATTTTATGTAGAATTTTTCTTTTCTATTAAAGAATATACTTATATATTCACATGCCTTATTAGTAATCCTTTTCTGTGCTGTTAATAGCCTAAGTATAGGTTAAAAACATTTTTTAATCTTGTTTCTTTATTTTTTTTAGTACAAGATCACAGAAAAAATCTGCATAAAATGATGACAAATCAAGTTTGACAGAGTACAAAAAATTTATACACCCATTGGGTGGAAAATAAAAAATCCTGATGTCTAAATTATCATATAATGATTAATTATGTGAAGTCAATTAATACATTTATTTACTTTTTTAAATATGTGATCAAGCGTGATTATCCAGTCCCTTATAACAAATTTCCTGATTTTCTTGCTAATTTCAACGAGGGGATGGCTATTAATCTTTCTTGTTTCATATGAATAGAAATTTTGAAAAGTTTACTTAATTGGTCAACTTGGATGCCGTACCTTGACCGCCAGTGATTATTTTTCTTTTATTTTATATGCAATTTTGGCACCTTTTGCCATTTGGTTTACTGCCTAACTATTCAAGGTAGTCAAATATAAACACGGGAGCCAATACATACATGCATATGTTTGTATAAATATGGCTTCGTAATTCCAAGATTATAATATATATATATATATATATATATCAATACATTAATCTCAATATCAATAACATTTTAAATATAGAATTCATAACTAATTTCATGTTTAAAGATAAATACTTATTTTTAAAGTAAATTGTGAGCTTGTGCTTCATGAAAATTTTGAGATAGCCTTACTATTTATGTTATATCAATATTATATGAATATTGGAGTTCCCTATATATATATATATATAGATTGAAACAACACACTAGCCACTAGCTAGCCACCTAATAAAAAAAGTTAGAAAGAGTAACATGTGAATTTAGTGTGCCTCATTTAGAGTTGACTTCCTCGTGTCCTCATCATTTGGTACACATATTCTACATCATCATCATTAAAACTAATATCCCTAGTCCGATCCTCCTCCATATCTTTTATGATTCCCACCAGATTGTCATCCTCTAATTGAGTTGCCATCAATTCCCTCTAGAATTCATTAGTGATCACAGTGGAATGCACATTGAATAATGTAATCTGCAAAGTTTCTCTATATGTGAATCCAAAAATGATTCCAACATGTCATGCTCATGTACCATTAATCGAGCCACATGGATCGACTTTCGTTTTAATGCGTTAGCTATAGCATAAGCTTTCCAAAGGTGATACTTCAATTCAAAGTTATGATCTTTGAAGAACTCCATCCACCTCCTTTATCTTATGTTCATCTAGTCTACCATATACTTACTTCAAACTCTTGTCATCACTGAACATCTCAAAAACTACGCCATACAAATAATGCCGTCATATCTTCAAAGCAAACACCACAGCTGCTAACCCCAAGTAATGGGTAGGGTAATTCTCCTTGTGTTGTCTCAACTATTGAGATGCATATGCCACAATCCATTCATCTTGCATTAACACACCCTAAATCTTTCAAGGACACATCTGTATACATAACATACGATAAATGTGGAACAGGGATAATCAACACTCTGAAGTCAACTTTCTCTTGAGTTCCTAGAATGCTACTTCACATTTGTCCATCTATACAAACAATTGATCCTTCCTAGTTAACTTGGTCAATGTAGACGCAATATGAGAAAACTCCTAAATAAAATGTTAATAGTATCAGGCTAACCCCAATAAATTTCATATTTTCATAACAAATCTTAGTCGTTCCCATTTTAACACGGCCTCGACCTTATGTGGATCCATTGCAATACCCTTGGCAGTGACCCCATGACTAAGGAACCTCACTTCCCTTAACCAAAACTCTCATTTACTAAGCTTAGCATATAGACTATTGTCCTTCAAAATTTGTAACAATATCCTCATATGCTTAGCATGCTCCACTTCATCCTTGGAATATATTAGAATGTTGAAAATGAATGCTACAAAAAATTGGTCCAGGTAGGGTTTAAAAAGATGGTTCATGTAATCCATAAAAACTATGGGTGCATTTGTCAACTAATAAAACATATTTATTATACACTTTTCTATATCAATTAAGACCATTTATAATGTTTTATTAGCTTAAAGTCCACATATATTTCATTAAAATTGGAAATTTTTACAAGTGTCTACATTGTGTGCTCTAGGGGTATTTTGGTTTAAAAATTGAAATTTTGAGAAAATATACAAGAAAATTAGCCAATGTGTATTTTAAGTTTAGGAAAAGAGTGGTCAAACTAGATTTTACAAATTTATTTTAGTTTGTGAGTAATTAAATAAAAGTCAATACTTTTTATTGACTCAAGTGTGCTTATTTGACCTAGTTTTGGGTTTGCATTTGTGAGAATTTTGTTATGATTTTGTGCATCAAAAGACTTGGATATTTTAATAAATTATCCCTTCTAAATATGAATACAAAGCTACACATTGATTAGATTTTATGATATCATATGTTATTAAATTTGTGTATTTTATGGCATAGGTGACATATGACTTGTACATCAATTGGGCAAATGAGGTTAGAGCTTCAATGAGCCAAATTTGATCATTTTGGATGTGGACTGCCATTGGGTGGAGTAAATCTATTTAAAATGTGGATAAAGCATGGGATTAACTTGACACACATTGAAATCACTTATAAGTCAATAGGCAAGTGATACCTAGCAAGCCTTTTCCATGTGACTTAGTCCCATTTGCATTCTAATTTTTTTGTTTTATTGTTAATTCTTGAATTAGCTGAAGCAACACATACTACATGTATAAACACTCTCAAATAGATATTCACACTTTCATCTTTTCATCTCCCTCATTTTCTCTCACTTGTTCTTGAGTGTTATTTATTTTCTCTCTTCCCCTTCCACATGTCCAGCCACTCTCCTTCCACTTTCAACCATCAAACCCACACAATTCCTTCATCATTCTCATCCTCTCACTTGGCCAAACATAACCCATCAAATTGCAAGGAGATTGAAGCTTGGATTTATTACTTTTTATGGAGCACAACTTCACTAGGTCAAGCTTCTTGGAGAGGAAGATGATGATGATGTCTTCTAGCTAAATTCTTCATGAAATCTTAGGAAGGAGTTCATGGAAAAGGAGAATTGAAGATTATCTTTGGCTAAATTCTTCATAATCCTCATCTTATTTGATTTTCATATTTAGATTATGACCATAATTGAATTGTAGTTCATTTTGACTTTAGTATCACAGTTGGTTGTGAATGGTTGTATTGGAAAAAGATTGTTGACTTGATTTCTTCTCCTTATGCTATTGGAAATTTTAGCCATTGTGTGAAATTTTACATTAGTATGTGAATTTCAATTGGTGAGGATCTTGTATTAATTCTACATAGTTTTGTTTGGTTAGTGTTTGATCAAATGCTTAAGTTGCATAGTTGTGCACTCTAGTTAATTCAAACCGTGGCTATTTGGTGAAGAAAATTCAATTAAACACTTAGTTAATTTCTAAGCTAAGCTAATAAAACAACTTAAGGGCTTGTGGTTAGGTCTTAGGGAATTGAATTAGTGAAACTAGATTGCTTAAGATAGTTTTCTTGAGTGATCATCATTCACTACCATAAAAAAGCCCCATATTTGACGCTTATTTTTCACAATACTTGATATGTTTTAACCGTCAAGTAGGGTGCAACATATATTAAAGTAACCTTACTTGACGGTTAAAAACGGTCAAGTATTTAGGTAATACTTGATGGTTATTTAGAAAAAACTGTTAAGTATATGAATAAAACTTTGCTTCCTCCTGAACAAATACTTGACGGTTCTTTCAAAATAAATGTCAAGTATTTATGGCATTATTTTAAAAATAGGCTCCCTACATAAAGATACAAATACAGATACAAAACAGCCAGCCAGTAACCAAAAATAATACAATGAATGTTTCTAATAATATTTACTATCTAAGTAATATTAAAATTCCTATACTTTTAGCCTTAAAACCTAAAAAATCTACATTTAACTTATTTGCAAACTAAAGTTTCAAAACTAAGTGACATATCCCATAAAAATTGGCCCAAAAAATGTGTGTGTGTATATATAACTAACTATTATACTAGCCTAACCACTGTCGCTACCCATATATTAAAAACATATTAGGCCACCTCTTCAAGGATTTCTTCTACATGTGTGGTTGTATGATGAATGCAGTAGACATCCTCAAAGTATTGTAAGCAAAGTCACAACAATTTCAAGTTAATAGGTAGCTAATTAAAATTAGTTAAAATTTATAATTGGAGTGTAATTAAATTTAATATATATATACTTTGTCAGATAATATGGTAAGGGCATGGGTGATAATGTTCTTCATGAACTTCATCAACAATAACCATAGTCATTGTTCTGATCTGACTAGAGTAGACACTATAAAAAAACACACATATCATTGAAATTGTAAAACATGACACAGTTTCTTGATTAAAAACTTGGCCAATTAAATCAATACCCTAATAGTGACTCATTTGTCTGAAGATTTGAATGCCCTCATCCTAGGGGACATAATCTTATCAGTCGCAGTGTAATACAACACCATAGCTCTAAGAAATATGGAATGAATGTGAGAAATATATATATATATATATATATGTATGTATGTATGTATGTATGTATGTATGTATCGAAACTAAAAATAACAAGAAATAAGAAGTGAAAAAATCTAACTTATTCATTAAAAAGTACTACCATATTTTCCCTATTGCTTGGTTCTCTATTAAGAGGATTGATATGCCATATTTTTAGAGCAACGGGATTAACCACAATAAGCATCCGGTGTCCCTTAATAAGAAATAGTATGCATTACCAAATAAGTAAATATAAAAAAAATATTTACTCATAACA
This sequence comes from Prosopis cineraria, assembly GCF_029017545.1. NCBI lineage: Eukaryota > Viridiplantae > Streptophyta > Magnoliopsida > Fabales > Fabaceae > Prosopis > Prosopis cineraria. The sequence goes on along the minus strand of NW_026555339.1, from coordinate 34,509,223 downwards.
AATATTAGTAGCTCACCCTTACAGTAAGGAGTGAGAAATAAAGTATCCTTATCTACTCCCCTTTCCTAGAATTAATCTAAAAGCATTCTTGCTTGATTTTCAAGAGCTTCCTTCGTAATATTGTTATGAGAGAGATATCATGAGGATTAACTAGCTTAATCCTTGACTCAAGGCCACCAAGAACCACGAATGAAGTATAAATGTGACTCGGGTGAAAAAATATACAAGTTAATATGCGTGCACACACACACATGTATAATTCAAGTAATTAATCGACAAATATTGAAGAATTACCTCAGGTAGGTCATCAAACTAGTGCTCTCCATATTGTGTTTGAGGATTTCATTTAAAATTTCATCCTGGACAACTTCAAATGATGTTCTACTGAATAACCCATCATCAAAATTAATGATATCCCTAATCAGCACTTGACAAATCATCCTCGTAGTAGAAGCAAAAGTGTCAAGAGAGTCATGGAATGTTTTCTATAATAGGTATAGGCGTTGGATGATGTGAAACCATAGCTGACTCAAATTACTTCTCAACCCCAATTTACCAAAAACAAAAGGGGAGGTAAATTAGCATTGCATTTAACTCAAATCATTCAAAACATGCTCAAAACTTCTTTTCTACATTTGCACTAGTATTTCAACCCTATAAACATATATGTGACAACATATGCAAAGATTAAGGGCCCAAAATACAATTCTAACATTTTCAGCAACCAAAATAGTACAAGTGAGGTAATATACATCCTAGAATTGGCAAGCCATATACTATTACAGAATTAAAGCTAAACTAAAGGTATACAAGAAGGAATGTACTAATTCCCTGCCTCTTTAGTCGTCTCCTTCTCAACACTAGAGCTAGAGCTTGAAAAGTATTAAATAAGAGGGGTGAGTCTAGCTACTCAGTAATCAAGGTTAAACCTACCTTATCTAGTTATATATCAATTATAAAACAAATACATGCATAGGGAGATCAAATATGTAAAATAAGTCCACATGTACCATAACTTATCATTTATCACTCTATAGCTTCTTTACTTACATAACTAGGTGCATTGTCACTATATTCTCAAATATGTGACATGACCAATACTCTTATACTTGCCACCACTTAACACGTGTGACATGTCATGTATTTACTTAGGCAATGATCAACCAACCTTATATCTTCCTTATTTCCTCAGACTGAAACCGTGGGCTATAACACTGATTAGGGCTCCGTCCATGTGACTGGACTACCCTAGCTCACCAATCGTGAGGTATGACCCAGCCAAAGATCACAGAACTGACTCTCGGACTATAGCTTCCCCCATTCTCAAATCCTTAGGGTGTCTCATACCCTAGGCTATTCTCCTCATTGAACTGGTAGAAATAGCTAGGTTCTAGTCCCTTGACAAACAAAGGGACAAGACTATAGCCCCCATGCATCGAAGGGCAGTCTAATTACTATATGAATTTTCTCTACTCCTAAATTCCTAGGCGAACTCCAGCCACTGATCATGCCATAAACTATACTCACTTGTTCTCACTTTTCACTTTCATATACTCACTATTACAACAATCATGTTGGGCTCACGACCTTGTGCTACCCAAGTGTGTATTCTCATCTTTTTCTCAAAATTCATTTCTTATTAACACAAAACTATTTCTACACATCATCACATTCATTTCTCAAAAATATAGGCATATTCATAATACAATCCTCTTAACTTTGCACTTGCATTTTCAAGCCCAAAAATAGCTTTTTCATTGACTCAAAGAAGCTAATATATAGTTCTTACTTAAACAACCAATCCTATGCATGTAAGCATTTACAATTTCACATTCACAACCCATTAACAATCAATTAACATATAACTACCCAAAGTAGATTTTTCCCCCAGTTACCTCAAACCTTTGAGAGGTCAAAAGTTTACCCCTCAATCAATTAGCTTCCAAGTTTGAATTTGCACTCCAATAGGTGATCAAGAGCCAAACTTACAATCAACCAAGTTAAATTCCATCAACATAACAAACTCAAACAATTTAAACCCTTAATCTCTACTTTTAGATTGCCTAACCTTCACTTTACAAGAGGTGGAGCCTAACTATTGGGTTTAATAATTACCTTTAGCCCCCAATAGCATTAATGAGCCCTTAAATCCTTATTAATGGCATCATAAACTTCCAACTACCTATAATAAATGAGATTTTCAGGTATTTATCATGCCCAACAACCCAATACACCAAAACTCATCATACCTAGGTTTAAATATTCTAATATACCCCTATTAACTTCATTTGAGTCAACAAATTCAGACCCATAACTTATATGGACCGAAATCCCACTTCCATTATCAAACTCTAACCATAAACTCATAAATGTGGAAGAAAAGGGAAGACTAATGAGTATGATACTTACCTTGGGCATTTGTAGCCTTCAAAATAATCTCAAAGTGGTCCCTAAGCAAACCCTATCAGAGCATTAACATGCCTCTCTTTTCTCTCTTTTCTTTTCTTTCTTTTTCTGTCTCATTTTGTGTCTAATAAAGTGCAGAAAATGACCATGCGCCGTGGTAGAAGCACAACATGCCGTGGTGCATGGCATAGAGAGGTCCTTACTCGCTTAAAAATGGTTGTGCGCCATTGCAGACGATCTACACACTGCAGTGTGTGGCACAGCAACTTCAAATCTTCTTTTTCTTCTCCTTTCGATGCCCGAGTAGTCCACATCAATACTGGACCCACAACTAGGGCTGAAATAGAAATCAAACATGATTATTAAACCTTTCTAGCTAGACACTACTTCAATTTACTTAATTATCCTAATTAGGTTTAATTAATCAAGGAATTAAAGCTCAGGATGTTATATATTCTATCCATATGTCAAGACTTTGGAAGCCCAACATAGCTAACATGGCTCAGGTACTCAGTACAAAAGTCAATAGCATATTCACAAATATGCAATTCAACAATACAACCCTCCGATCAACTCTAATTTTTCACGTAGCCTTTGAAAATCTTCATATAAAGCTCAATAAGATACATCCATCTTAAATAAGCAGGCCCACACATTTAAACCTCCCTAACCAAGTGAACGATTAGGTGGATCATGATATCAAAGAATGTTGGTGGAAAATACATCTCAAGCTCACACAATTTTAATACAATTTAGGCTCGCAACCTTAGCAACTTATATGGGTTAATCACTTTATTAGAAATGGACTTGAAAAACAAACATAACTTAGTGATTGTTCCTCTCACTTTAGGGGGTAAATTACATGTATAGCTACCGGAATGAAATCCTTCATTAAAACATGACAATTGTGAGACTTTAAGCCCTTTAACTTTAGATCTTTCATTGATAGAAGATTTTTTTTATATTTAAAGAGTAGCCCTCAGGAACTTTAACTACATTAAGGAACTCACAAAATGCAGTTTTCTCTTCTTAGATAGTGTATGAGCTGTCAGAGGGAGAAAGGTATGGTTCCCGTTATCTTGTAGTGTCAATTCTTCTCTTATTCCTAAAGAAACCATGTCCAACCTTGCCTTTATGCCATCTTTTATTTTTCCTGACACTTGGAGTAAAGTGCCAATAAGACTCTCACAGACATTTTTCTCAATATGCATAATATCAAGAAAATGCCAAACATTTAAGGTGGTCTAATAAGGGAGTTCAAAGAAAATAGATCTCTTCTTCGATCCACTTATCCTAAGATTCCTTGCAAATGGTTTGCCAAATTCAATATCCAAATCCTTAATCTTCTGAAATAGTCATCACTTGTTAACAACAAAGGTGTCTTACCTTCTTCTAGATTTCCATTGAATGCTTTTCTTAACCACTAATAACGATGTTCTTGGTGTAAAAACCTACGATGCCCAAGGTAAACATTCTTCATCCCATTTTAAAGCCTCATAGAATGTGTTCTCTCTTTACAAATAGGACATCCAAGTTGCCCTTTAATGCTATACCCTGGCAAATTACCATAGGCAGGAAAGTTATTGATTGTATTGAAGAGCATAGCTCTTAAATTGAATCTTTCTCCCTATACTCGTCATATACCTCTATACTTGACTCCTACATGATCTTTAAGTCATCAACTAGAGGAGCTAAATATATGTCTATGTCATTCTCAGGTTACTTAGGTCCCACAATTAGCATGGATAATGTCATATACCTGCGCTTCATGCAAAGCCACAAAGGAAGGTTTTAAATCACCAAAATGACTGGCCATATGTTGTGGCTACTAATTTGAAGCCCATGAGGATTCATCTCGTTGGTAGACAAAGCAAGGCATAGATTCCTACTCTCTTCCTCAAATTTAGGGTATTCATAATCAATCTTTCTCCATTATAGAGAATCAGTAGGATGATGAAGCATGCTGTCTTTTATCCTTTTATCCGCATGCCATGTTAAGCTTTTTGCAACTTTTGCACTGTTATATATGCGTCTAAATCTAGGCACGATTGGAAAATACCATAGTACCTTCACCAAACTTGATCTGTTTTGCTTGTAGTATGAAGCATTATACTTTGGATACTCAGTTACTGATGCATATTCATTTTGAAATAAAAGGCAATAATCAGGGCATACATATATATCTTTTCATAACTCATGCCAATTGATCACAATACTTGTTTTGCGTCATATGTTTGACAAGGAAGCTTATTTCCTTAGGAAGTAATTCTACTTTCAAATACCCAAGTAACTTGGTGAATCTTGCATCACTCCATCCATGTTTTGCATTTATGTTGTACAATTTTAACACTGTTAACAACTTTGATACACTACAAACAGCATACCAGCATACAACGGCATCTCCGCATTACTTTTCAACTTCTCAAACATTTTCAGAAAATCCTCAAGGTCCTCTTCAATCACTTTAGCCATCTGTTTAAGGCAATATTCCTCAAGTGTGCATGTGTTGAAATCATCAAGAGATGATGCATAACTTTCATTATGCTTCTGGCTACAACCAATATCATCCCTTGTGTCACCATGCATTGTCCAACACTTGTAACTTTAATCCATCCCATTAATCACTAAGTGTTCTTCACAAGTATCTAGAATAACCCGTTTCACAAGACCATACTTTAAACATGGGCAAACAATCCTAGTAGGGTCCTCTGCATACTTAACTACAAACTTAACAAAACCTGCCACCCCATCCTAATATTCCTTGAATAGACGATTGGCAAACATCTATTCCTTATCCATAATTCCTAGAAAGATTAAGAGGGAAATATGATTAGTGACTTTGACTACTCCTAAATAGTGGAAGAGTTAGATACAAGGATCAATTAGTCAATAAGTTACTAACTATATGTTTGCACATTCCCTCTTTAATCTTGTTTAAAACTAATAATTACATTTTAATGCTAGCCATTGAAATAATTTTAGCAGCATAATGACTTAAAAAAGAGCGTTTCTCGAGCTTTATGCCTTCTCTTTATTAAAAAGTTTCAATCATTCAAGATCTCATATAACTTAATTATACTCAATCAAGTTACCAAACAATAATTGATACAAAAATTTTATCCTAAAAAATTCAGCAACATAATGGCGTAAAAAAAAGAATTTCCTAGGTCTTGAACCCTCTCTTTATTAAAAAGTTTCATCATTCAAAAGTTCTCATATAATATTTATACCTAATCAAATTATTCACAACAACAATTAATACAAAAATTTCATCCTAAAAATCCAATATAACTCAATCATATCTAATCAAGTTATCCAACAACAAAATCATCATCATCACCACAATAAGGAAAGCAAATTTTTAACAAATTCATGTAATGCCCAATAGTGGAATAATTTTAATATAATCCTAAAGTTAATTTCATAACTAACAAAGAACCAAAAACCAAAGGCTATATACATTCAGTCACAAGATCATAGTTCTAATGAATAAAAATTTTATATTCCAATCACTAATTCCAATCAACTCTCTGATTACAATCAATTGACAACAATGCCATAAGGAAGAAGGATAGGCCAACTTACTTGAAAGAGGCAGAGCACAAGGACGAAGAGTAAGAGCAAGGGGAGGAGGAGAGAAGACAACGTGTGTTTTGCACTGTTGAAAAGCAAGGAGGGGAATTTCAAGTCAGAATTACCCTAAATACTAAACCCAAAAATGAATTAAGCAGATGAAAGAAAAATTAAACTTACATATAGAGGATGGAGAATGAACCTAAAACACTGAAAAATAAGTCATGGATGAATGAACCATGCATGAACCCCAAAAAATGGAACCCACGAACAAAATTCGAGAAGACTTGAGTGTAAATCTATGTTTTTAGGTAGTTTTGTGATGAAAAATGATTTTCGAGCAACCTGGGAGTGTTTCCAAAAATGTTTGAGTTGTAAAAATGTGAAAATGAAAGGTTTGGGAGCATAAATTTAAAAGGCAATACTTGACAGTTATTTCTAATGACCGTCAAGTATCTCTTACTTGATACTTATTACTAAATAACCATCAAATAAAAGGCAAACATACTTAACGGTTTTTAATAAACAAGTGTCAAGTAATTAATTTTTTTTATTTTTCTTTTTAAATAATACATTTGACACTTGTTTAAAAATAACTGTCAAGTTTAATGGTTATTTTTAAACAAATGTCAAATATATTCATAAAAAAACTAAATATGAGATGAAGATATATTTAACGGTTATAAGAATATAACTATCAAATATATATTAAATACTTGACGGTTGTTTCAAAACAACCGTCAACTATTTAGCGACTTTTTTATTTATCATTTTACACTTATAACCATCAAATATAGGACGTCATATTTAGCTTATTCTATTATAGTGATTTTCAGCCAAGGGAGAGAAGTTTAAGTGAGTTGTCATATCCATTTGCAAGCTAGGATTCTTCCATTAGCAATGTCCCAGGATTCCTAATTGTTAAGGGAATTTCACTATACACACTTTAGCTTAGGTTGCAAGTTTAATTCATTAGGCAATTAGTTAATAACTTTAGTTATTTGGATTAATCTATTAACCTTGTTTACTTGACTAATTAAGAAGTCTAAATCACCACCTTATGAGAAGACCTAAGGTTGGCCTAACTATTACGTTTAGGTTATTTCTAATTTAATTTTGAGAGATAAGTGACTAAGTCCCACCATCAACCTAAATAGCATCACTAGAAACTCTTATACGCCATATCTAGTATGCAACACTATCTCAGGCACATATTTGACTTAAACCCTTAACTAATGGTATCTTGATCTCAAATCTATCATGGAGAAGACAAATGCTCTAACTAGTTGATCCAAGAAATCATTAATCCTTACTAAGTATGCCGTCTGACAATAGGAGATCACTTAAAGAGCCTTTTTGAAAACAACTATAGCAAAAACATTCAAAAACTTTAATCTTGACACTTATTTTAAAACATCTCCTTTTGAGTAATAAAACTTCTTTCTCTTTAAAATATATGGCATATTTAACTAAATTAGATAAGGAGATATCAATCAATATTTAACTCGGGACTACTCTTTCAAACTTCACTTTCTTTAAAATATACCCCTTGAGCCATAATGAGATCTCAATCATTATATTTTTTTTATTTCTTCTTTCTTTCTTAAAATTAGCATGGATTATTTCTCTTTTGATCTACTATACACTCTTATATCATAAAAACTTAAATGTGTACTTAACCACATTGGTCCAATCATCCATATGTGTATATTACATTTTAAAAATAACCCTTAGGTCTCTCCTAAAGTATAAAGAGTAAAAAGACTAAGTGTTGCTTTTTACTACTCTTCATACATCCTTAAGCCACAAAACATCACTATCCTTAGAAACCACCTGTATACACCTTAGCCTTCTACTTGTCAGTCTCACATGTTCCTATAAGATTTATCAAAAGGGGGTGAGATTCAAAGAATTCCAATAGTAAACTACACAACTTAAGCATCTTAAGCATGTCATTAATTTAAATCTACTGCTTTAAAACCCATGTAGAAGAAATGTTTCATCTAAATTGCGACTGAGAAGCCATGAAAACATGACATTCATAATATAGTATGGACAATCAACTTAGCAAAGGAAATCCAGCATCATCATAATGATGCTCATAAACTATCATGAACTAAATATTTCATATTCATACATGGCATATAACTCATTTAATATCATGCTAATAAAGAAAATGCAAGAGTTTAGGTATAGTTCGCTACTTGTTGCTATCTCTTCTTTGTACACATCTAACCTTAGGGCACTCTCATGATTAATAAATCCTATTATAGGATAATGCTATGGTTAATATTCATATTAGGCATCTTTATTAATTAAAAAATGTACTATTGTCTACCCTGGCTTAACTAAACTTAAAGAATGAACTGGATGACTCGTTCTGGCTAAATGCTATGAGACTATACCATAAAAACATAGCTTTATTGGCCCATGATGACTAACTTTATGTGGCAACAAGTGTCTTACAAACCCAAGTATAGTCTAGGCCCAAATCATTGAACATATAGCCCATTAGCTTGGACTTGGGAATTCTCAAGCTTCTGCCCAATTGATTTATTTTCCATAATTATATATTAACTTTGAAAACTCTTAACTAATTCTAAAAAAAATCATTTGGGCCTATTCTAGGTCTCTAAATAAACTTTGGAATGTCCTCTTTAAAGGAAAAACTATTTTGCAGGAACCACTGAGTCAAAAACAACTTATAACTTTGAGAATTTCATTGTTCTAGATTAAAAACCACACTTTTTCTAGGTTAAAACTGAGTAAGAAAAGTATCATTGGTTCGAATATTGTAGATCAAACAACATTGAAGATCAAATGATAAAGCAAAAATTTCTAATGGCATAAACTATACAAGAGTTATTCAGATAGACATCGGAGGCTATTGGAGTTTATGGTAGGTGATCATGTTTCTCTATGAGTTTAACCTATGACTAGAATTGGGAGGTCAATTTGAGGGAAGAGATTATCTCCTCTATTCATGGGCTCGTTTGAGATTCTCACGAAGGTAGGGCTGGTTGACTATCAAGTCACGCTAATGCTAAAGTTGTCTAGGGTGTATGACATATTTCATGTATCTTAGCTAAAGAAGTATCAACTGAATCTATCACATGTAATAGAACTAAAAGAGGTAGAACTTTAGATTTAACATATAGAGCCAAGCCAAAGCAAATAGCAGATGTTAAGCACAAGCAATTACATAATAAGACTATTCACCTAATTAAGGTAATCTAGAAATGGATGGCTCTTAGTATTACTGTAATGCCTTCACTAACATTACCATACAATCCTTCACTCAATCTACTAATACATACAAAAACCATTATTTAGAAAGCTTAGGATGCCATATAAAACATTTCCAAAATCCTTTCATGAGTTATTTGAACTATAAAACCCTACACAATGGAAGCAATATGCAAAAATGCATAAAAAACCAAGAAACATGTGCATTTCAACCTAGTTAAGTAAAAATAGGGGTCATACGCCACGACATGTGGCATAGAGACCACAATTACCTGCTCTGTGCCATGCGCCATAACATATGGATACATGGGCTGCGGCGCACACACCTAATTCTGCTATCACTTAGCAATTTCTGGTGTGAACTTCGGATGTACGCCGTTATTACACCCGATGTCCGATTGAGGTAGTTCAAGTGCTCGCATGAAGCTTATTTCATAATCTAACTAATGACATTAGTTTCATTTTAATTTAATGTATTGTTTATAAATTGGACACCCAAGTGCATTTTGACTGTTTTATGTCAAAATTTGCCACTTGAGCATCACCAATTGAAACCGCATGTCATTAGCTGCTTTAGGGCCTTGACTACATCCAAATGGATAATATACATCTAATTGACTAACCACATAGACAATATAACACACATACATACGATTGGCTTGTAAATCGCCCATATCACACATTCGGGCAAATTTTCATTTCTTCATACTCATTCTCATACAAGGCCAAATTTCTCATATACATCAAGTATACCACATTTTCACATATACCCACATTTATCTACTAGCCCACATTTCCATCTTCATCACATACATACATGTACACAAGTTTAGTAAGCTAGAACTCAAAATCATATACATACACATAATTCACATGTTTATGCACCAGATAACCGTTCCTATGGCAACTTATATACACATTTATAACTACTTATGTACCAATTCATTACACCGCTTCTTATAAGGTTCTATCAAGAATTCACAGTTCTCGGCCTAAATTTTTCCCTTTAGTACTACAACTGCTAGAACCTAAAAAATATAAATAACCACAGATGAGATCAAAATCTAAGTAACCAATATGGTTCATTTAATATTTATTACCATAGATAACCATGCCAAAGTAAAAAAAAACTAGAGTAATAGCAATTACATATATTAAAACATGTAAGAATTTCCTCTTTTCAAATGTTTCTACAAAATTTTCCAAAATAGCATAATCATGTACCCACTAATCCTTTAATGCTCTCTAACACAAAACTATAGGCTTTACTAGATTAATCACATATTGACTCGAGTTTACTTTTGGTGGTAGAAACACCTGGCTAAAGGTAATCTATCCTACCTACAGACTATGGTTTCCCTCTTTTCACACACTTGTGATTGAGGCATCGTTGACTCTTAACTATATCCTAATGGGTACTAGGGAGTTGCTAGACTACCTGAATGTCTCATGGTGACAGTCACAATATATGATGTATTGGATTACCTATAGTATCAACCCTTCCACTGCTACACAGGATATCCCATTGTTCTAGCTCGATCATATGGATATTTTACTCACATCTTTATATACACAGATCCCCACATATCCTGGGTGTACTCCTACCCCTATGATCATGCTTTTTCATAAAAGTTTCACTACCCATTTGCATTCCCACATCATACACTTTTATAGATAATATATATATATATATATCAATCGCAACCAATAACTTTTCAAATTTCATTTCACAAATCAATTTTCATGCTAAAATCATTTACAATATCAAATCATGCATAAAACTCATAAAATAAAAAATTCATCATTTCATATTTACTTCTACACAATTATAATAGTTAATAAATATAATAAACTATATGGTTACCACAACCCTTCTGTCTAGTAGAAAGGGTTACCTGTGTTCCACAACCTTATTCGAGTTTTCTTTCACTATTTAACTCGTTGCACGCTAGAATCTACACAGATTTAGGCACCCAAAGTCAATAACTCTATTGACAAAAAGTGCCAAATACAGTAATCTAGCACCTAATTGCTATCGCTTTCACAATTTACATTCACTCACACTCATTATGATTAATTATCACTACAACAACTATCTTCCTTACTATCAAACTTCTCTCTCACTACTCTCCCTCTAGATTAGGTCAAACTATGCCTATAGCTTTAAAGCTTTATCGCTCTAACTCAAACCAGTCACATAGTACTAGTTTTGTCTAAGAGGATCTTTCTATTACTATAGGGTAAGAAACCATCTCCTTAAAACTTTTCAATTTAATTTCTCACTAGTTAAAACTAAGAAAATAGGGTAGAATCAAAGACAATACAAGACTTACCCAATAAGTAACAGGTCAGAAACATTACTCTTGCTCTCGAAACTCAATTTCCTAGTAGGCCTCCTTCTCTTCTCCATGCCTGATCCCCTTTTTCTTTCTTTTCTCTTCTATTTTTTGAGTAAGATATGTTATACTTAATCAAGTTTCTGCACCATACATTGTGACGTAGCCATTCTTGTCTGCGATGTGCTGCACAGTGAGGGTAATCCTTACTATGCTCACACGCTTTGCTCCATAACTTCTTTCTTTCGCTCATATTTGTTCATATCACATCGCAAGGAGTTAATATAACATTCAACTATCTAAACCACTAATTTCACATTAAATCACTAATTCATTCTGAAATCAGTAATTAATACAAGATTAGAAATTCATGATGTTACAAATACTACTTGAGAAATAGATGATAACATGAGGAAGCATTATTTGCATTTGTTCCCTTAGGTATGTATTGTTGTGGTTGTTGAATTTTAGGGAAAAAATTCTTTTAAATAAGGGAAGAACAATAATATCTTGATATTTTAATTTAGAACTTAATTGCTAATTAAAAGGAATTAGTAAATGAAATGATTAATTTTGTTAATCTTGTCTTTGGGTTATTAATTAGTGTTTTGGATCATTAGAAAGATCTAAGGTCAAGCTAGGATTGAAATTGGATCAAGTTGGGTCGAAACAAGTGAAGAAAAAGTAAGGTTAGTTTGGTCTATCGTATGCTGTAGCATGTACGTGACATACGGTGGTGCATGGTCATGAATCCGACTTAATCAAATCATGATTCAATACTTCAAAATAGAGGAGGAGTTTGGTAATTTAGAGAGCTCGAAGGAGGAGGTTTAAGGTTGTGCTAGGGCTTTGGATTAAGCAAGTTTGCAAGCTAATTTGAGTCCTCAGTCACTTAGGTAAGCTTCCTACCATTCTCCATTTCTTCTCCATCTTGTTTTTGTTGAGTTTAAGCTTTGGGCAAGTGAAATATGAACTACAAAAAGGTTCTCGTCAAACCCAAGGCATTGCATGTAACCCTAGGGAATTAATTCAAGTGTTTCTACTATGAGTAAGTGATTTTGTAAAGCTTAAGTGTTGATTTCAATGGGTTGAATGAATTCTAGGGAAAAAGCATTTGTGTGAGAATTTTGTATAATTTTGTCCATCCATTACTTGGACATTTTTAATAAATTTTTTCTTCTAAATGTGAATAGAATGTTACACTTTAATTAGATTTTATGATGTCACATTTTATTAAATTGAATTATGTGTACTTAGGGAAAAAGCACTCTGAAAGGGTTTTTTTTTAAAAAAAAATTATTTTTATATGACCTTCTGGAGAGCTTAGGAAAAAAGTAGACAACTCTTCTTTTTTTAAAAAAAAATATTTTTCTTCTGTGACCTCCTAGTGCACTTAGGGAAAAAGCACTCTTGATGGGTCATAAAATTTTTTTTCTTTTTACCTTTTGGAGTGCTTAGCTTAAACGAGCTCCAAAAGGGTCTTTTAAAAAATATTTTTTTTTGTTTGACCTTCCAGAGTGCTTACATGACAAGTACTTGGAATGTTATTTTTTTTTTTTAAAAAAAAAAGAATTTTTAGAGACCTAGCTACCCAAGAGCTTTCTTGTAAGTGCTTAGGCAGGTTAATTTTTTTTAATTTATTTTTTCTTTTGAGACCTTCTGGAGTGCTTACTAATAAAGAACTCTGAAAGTTTAATGTTTGAAAAAATTTATTTATTTTTTCTCAAACATTCTAGAGTGCTTAGGAGAAAAGCGTTTTAGAACTTCTATAGTTTAAGCGCTTGTGTAGCTTTACTAGTTTCTTTTTCCATATGCTATAGTACTTTTCTCATATGTTACCTTTTTTGGAGCGCTTATTTTTATAAGTGCTCTAAAAGTTTCCACATCAATATTTCAAAACTTTTTTTTTTTCATAAGCACTCCAAAATGAGCCACTCACTTTGCATCAAGTGGTTGCCTACCACATGGTAAAAGAACAAAACATACAATACAATTCTATAACATCCACCATCTAGTCACAATACACTACTAAGTGCATCACAACAAGTAACAATAAATTTTGACACAAGCATGCTTGAAAATAATTAAAGTACAATATAATTCTCAAGGTTTTCAATACATACATGCACGATTGAAAAGTTTAAAGCAATCATAAAGCAATTCCAACATTAAACTTTCATATTTACACTACGATCATGGTTAAAGGATTAAAATTAAATATCTAACATTCCAAAGATGTACATGCATGTTGGACAGGTTTCAACATACAGTTTCAACACAAAATGCAAGTTCAAATCCAATAAAATCCATACCACCCCTCATTGGGTCTCATAACAATTTATAAAGATCAAATTACACAAAATATAGATTTCCTAGTATATAAAAGAATAAATTAGTATTTCCTTATTTCACGCTTACACAAATGCAACACTACTTGAAGGATTATGGGCCCAAAACCTCCAAGAATAGTTACGCAATTAATAATAAATAACATCAATTTAATTACAACTAATCAAAATTAACTCTAAATTAAATCCCCAAAATCAAAGCTTCAACTCTAGGGTTTGTTCATCCTCATTCTAACAAATCCCTATCAATTCATGATCCACTTGATCCATTAAGATCATCAATTATCCTTTCTGAATTTCCCCATCAATTAAATTCTAAACCCCATTAATATATTGAACCTCAAAACCATCCTAGAAAAATACATCTAAACCATAAAATCACAAAATAATCAATAGAAAATCTCTCAAATTTGAAGTCCAATTAAACCCTAGTTTCCTAATCTTCCAAATCCCCAAACTAGGGATCCAAGGGGCAGAACAAGTCTAGATCACTTAGCAAGTAGTTAAAAGCCTCAAAATCACTCCCAACCCTCCTAAAAGCCATGCCATAGCAGGGTAACCTTGAACTCCCTCTATTTTCCCTTCTTTTCTCATGTTTTATGTTATGATAGGATGCATTCTATTCGATGCTAGATAAAAGCAATTCTACCCCTTGTACTAAATTTGGATATGATCCATTCTGTCTGTTTCTGCATGCAAGTCTCAAATATGTGGCCGACTACCCCATTTCCTTTAATCTCAAATTTTTAGCCTCTCATTTCCGATTCCTCACCCATTCTGGCCTAATATTGATCTTAATACATTCTAGTTACACTTCTATATATTCTAAGTCCTCAAAATTTAGATCAATTTTAATTTGCATCATCATCAATTTTAGTTTGGTGAGCCACCTATTTAAGCCTATTTTTATAAGGGTTTGAGTTTCAAAAATAAAAATATTAAAACTTTAAGTTGTGAACTTGACCTTAATAGGCCCTAAAAAAGGGGCTTAGTCGATCCTTTTAGGCCCTTATTTTTTTTACCCCTAAAAAATAAAATATTTTTAATTTTTAAATTGAATTTAAAATTTAGAATATATATTTATACTTTAAAATTAGACTTTATATTATTTATTTTTAATTTTTAAATATTATAATTTGTATTTTAAAAAATAGTAAATATTATAATTGAAAATTTTAATTTTTTAAAATTTTAAAAATAATAAAAATAGGCTTACAAGCTCAATCATGAACCTTTTGAATAAGGGTTGGGTTTCAAAAAATTATCAATTTTGAAAAAATGGGCTTATGGGCTTGAGCCCTTAAGGGCCAAGCCCATATGAACCGTGTTCACCCATTTTTCAGCTTTAAAGTCAAGGATTTCATGGGATACATTATTATATAATGAACTATATATAATACATTAATATAATTTAGTCATATCTAGAAATAGTTTTATTGTCTAATTTAAATTTGTCCACAAAGGTTATTTGGCTGTAATGCCATCTTAACTTGAGTGAGTTAGCAATGCAATATCTATTCATATTATTAGCAAGCATATTTCAAATAATAGTGTATTTAACCTATATACTTCCTCCATTTAAAAAAGTAAGACATTTTTAATCAAATCTCATTCCTAATAAAGTAATTATCTACTTTCCAACTAATCCCACCTTTTCATATTTATCCTTATTAAATACCCTATAATAAATATAAAATCATTATCAATAGGGGCACCTTTGAAAAAAAAAGACAATAATTATATCTTAAAAGACTAAAAATGCCTTACATTTTTGAACATACAACTTTTTAAAAAATGACTTATATTTTTGAACGGAGGGAGTATACTTTAATAAAATATAGTCCCTGAACAATGTGAATACACTTTATTAGAATGTAAACTAATAGCTAGAGAAAATTATAATTATAATACAAGACATAGCACGTCTATTCCAAGGCGCGGATGCTTTGACAAAGCACAATTCTCATTTAGTGTAAATTATAATTTTAAAAAAAATATGAAATTAACTATTCATTTGTAAAATTTGATTGTAGATCCATGCAAATTTTTTAATATATTTAACATACTTACTAATATATAACAGGTGGATCTTAATATGTTAATAAAATTTATGACAAGAATTTATTATATAATAACTAATATAGACAAAATACATATGCCATGATTTAATTGAAAACAAATACATCAAATATACAAGACTGGGTATATATATAAGTTTTTTCTTTCATAGAATTATGATCTATAAACAGTGAGATTATCTGTATATTTTATAGTGCATACGTATTCGTACATCGATGTGGAGTTAGCTCCAAGGCAAGGTTTTTCAGAAGTGAGGCTGCTGTGCTATTGACTAGAGACCAAAAATTAAGGAGGCTGCTTGACTTGGACCAGAAAGAGGATACGTGTTGCGTTGTAAACTTGATCTTATGATTTATTGTTTCTGGAAGTATAAATTGAGAGATCAAGTGAAAATTCAAAGTGATGATTCAATGAATTTCAATGGAGTGATTTACGGAGAAGGGAAAAGTGTTTGCGTCCTTCGTACAGAACTTGCTTATGTTTGTGTATAAATAGAGGCTCTTAGAGCAGAGCAAGGTGTCACAAATAGAATTCGATCATTCATAACTTATTAATATTTGGCTTTTGTTTTTAGGCCATAGCCATGGATACATTTTTCTCCACGAGAAACATTGCCATATTTCTGCTTCTTGGTGTATTCTCCTCCATGGGGATCCAATTTACAGGTCTCTCTCTCCATCTCCTCTTTTCATGGAGATATTCTTTATTGTGTTGGCATTATATGTAACTATCAATAGACCCTATCGTTTTCAATGGATAAATGGAGAAATATTGTTCATTGTGTAACTATCTCTCTAGATCTCTTCCCTTCCTTTAATTGATTTAATGGAAGCTTTATTCCCCTAAGGATGAGCTTCTTTATTGATTTGCCTTATGTAACTTATCTGTCTATCCTATACCTAATATTGCTTTTCATGGTGTTATTATTATTTTTTTTTTTGAAAAAAATGATTTTCATGTATCAACGGACTTGGCTTGAGATCTCTTAAAAAAGATTTGTTAGTTTAATTTTCGACTATGTTGTTTTTCTCATAATCAAATAAAATGAACTGCGTGTGTTTAATAATCTATCTATTAAACGAAATCAAGTCTTAATTAATTCCATTTGATTATATAGTTGAAGTTATATATCCTTCATCACTTCGTTCCCTATTTGTTTTTTTCTTTAGAAAAAAAATTCTGAGTTGAGTTTTTCTAGAGTTTTAATAACTGAATTTTTTATATAATTATTAATATTAATTAGACATTGTTTAAGGTTATATATAAAACTTTCTACAAATTTTATGGTTAATGTCGATGTTGACTGATTGATTAATTCATGATATAGATAGTGAATGGGTGGTGCTTATCATTGATTTTCTCTCCAATAGTTCGGACTTGTAAAATGAAAAATGATTGCAATAATTTCTTTCTTTAGATAAGGATGTACAGTGAAGGTCAATTTAAGCTGTTTAACGTTTGTAGTCAAGGTCAACGGTTGACTAGGTGGTTCCGTATAGGTGCATTATCAGTCGTCACTTTTGAATTGAAGTTCTAAATTCTTCGACTTCGCTTTTTTTTTTTTTTTTAGTTCTAACAACTATATTCCTTTTTAAAAAAAATGGAAGTTATATGTCGATTATTCGGATAATAAATGTTATTTGAATATAAATTGAATAATTTTGAGATATAAATATTATTTCAAATAAATATACATAAAGTCTATATAATATATAAAAATTATACTATCTTAAACACGTAGTTAAGCTTTTTATTCAGATATAGCTTAACCAATATTATATTTGATGAATATAGGAATAGCCTACTTAACATTTAGTTGCTAAAATCACAATTATTTTTATGCAGGTGCGCAATCAATTGGGGTGTGTTATGGTTCAGATGGGAACAACCTGCCAAGCAAACAGGATGTGGTGAACTTATACAAATCCAATGGAATAGGCAGAATGCGTATATACAATCCTGATGAAGCCACCCTCCAGGCTCTAAGGGGTTCAAACATTGAAGTCATTCTTGGTGTTCCTAATGATAGCCTTCAATCTCTCACAAACGCTGGTGCTGCCACAGATTGGGTGAACAAGTATGTCAAACCCTACTCAGACGTGAAATTCAAGTACATCGCCGTCGGGAATGAAGTCCATCCTGGCGATGCCGGAGCATCCTCCGTCCTCCCGGCTATGCAGAACATTCAGAGCGCGATTTCTGCGGCAAACTTACAAGGCCAAATCAAAGTGTCCACAGCCATAGATAGCTCACTAATTCAAAACTCTTACCCTCCTAGTAATGGAGCTTTCACCGATAATGGCTATATAAACCCTATCATCACCTTCCTATCCAATAATGGAGCTCCACTTCTTGCTAACATATATCCTTATTTCTCATATACTGGCAACACACAAAGCATTACTCTTGACTATGCATTGTTCACTCAACAAGGAACAAACGATGCTGGGTATCAAAATTTGTTTGATGCTTTGCTGGATTCTATGTATGCTGCTTTAGAGAAAGTGGGAGCTTCAAGTGTAAACATTGTTGTGTCTGAAAGCGGGTGGCCTTCTGCTGGTGGAACTGGCGCAACTGTGGACAATGCAGGAACTTACTACAAGAATTTGATTAATCATGTCAAAGGTGGGACTCCAAAGAGGCCAAATGGTCCTATTGAGACGTATTTGTTTGCCATGTTTGATGAAAACTTGAAGCCAGGTGCAGAAACTGAGAGGCATTTTGGTCTTTTCAATCCTGACCAGTCACCCAAGTACCAACTTACTTTCAATTAAGACTTTCTTTTATATATGTAACTTAAATAAGGGTGTGCCATAATGAGCCTAGATATGTATGGGTGCACCCAATTGTGGCACCTTGTTGGTGTTTCTAATAAATAATGCTTTATGCTTTATGCTAGATGGAACAAAGAATAAAGGAACTTAAATTATCATGATGAATGTTGCTTCTATCATTTTTTTTTAATACATATTAGATTGCTTTTAAATTTTTTTAATAAATTGTCAACGGCTACTTGTTCAAGTGATAACGCCACCTTCTCACTTGAAAAATGCCATGTTTTTAAATTATTGACATATTTATGTGCGTACATGGCTATGTGTCTCCCTTACCCTTTACTCATTTCCTCCCACTCGTTCACTTGTTCTTTATTGTTCTTCACACCAAACCATTCATCCA
The DNA here is from genome assembly GCF_029017545.1 of Prosopis cineraria. Lineage (NCBI taxonomy): Eukaryota > Viridiplantae > Streptophyta > Magnoliopsida > Fabales > Fabaceae > Prosopis > Prosopis cineraria. The sequence goes on along the minus strand of NW_026555339.1, from coordinate 34,490,058 downwards.
CCTTCATTTCTCCCTCATTTCTCACATAAATCGCCACAAAACACAAACCATTCTCCTTCTCTCCATCATTTTCACCCCTTTCCCACTACTCTTCCCAAGGTTTCAAGCTTTAATTCCTCACTTCAATGGTCACGAGTTTTGGCCAAGCTAAGAAGATGAAGAAGACTATGGAGATGGAGATGGAGATGAGAGGCTAGGCACTTTGGAGGAATGCTAGAGAAATGAAGATGAAGGATGAATCATGAGTTTCATGGCCAAGCTTTCCTAAATTCCTAACTCTTATCTTTTAACTTAATGATTAAATACTTTAATTGAGGATTTGATTATCATAGCTTTGCAATTCTGATTTGAATTTAATTTTTGTGTAAAGAGAATGTGCTTATGACTGATTTCGGCCACTTGAAGAATTTTGTAATTAATTGTATTTTTCTTTTAGTGAATGGCTTGCATTAATGTTACATAATCTTATGGGATTGTTGCTTGTCACCTGAGTAGCTTAATATAATTTTGTGGTTGCTCATATTTCTTGTTTGGCCATGGCACATGAGGATGAGGTAATTGTCACACTTAACTAATACTTGCACCAACTAGTAAAATGAACTAAAAACTTTAATCTAAGACTTAGAAAATTAAGCTAGTTAGGATAATTGACTTAGGATAATTTTTTAGAGGATAGGGAGCACTTAGTTAGCTTAAATCATCAAGGAGATAAGGGTTCTAATATCAACTAATATCTAAAGTTCCAACTCTTTGACAGGGAATTTCCAACTCACTCATTTTAGTCTAGAGTTAGTTATTTGCACAATAGGTAATTAAGAAATCAACTTCAAACTTTTAGGTGACTTATTTCATTAGTTAATCTCATAGTTAAAGTTTAGCTACTCTTAAGGACATGACCTGGGTTAATCCCTTGCTATATTATGGTTAATTCTAGTACTATTTTGATTAGATATGTGATAGCCAAGTCAAAATTTCATGCTAGCTACTCTTAAGGACATGACCTGGGTTGATCCCTTGCTATATTATGGTTAATTCTAGTACTATTTTGATTAGATGTGCGATAGCCAAGTCAAAATTTCATGTTATCGCTGGGGAGTGTGCCAAGTTTGATTTCAAGGTTGATTTAGTGCTTATTTGCATTTTTGAACTTTTATTGGTTGCTAAATTTTTTTTAAAATTTTTTAAAATAAAAAAAATTGTGTTTTCAATTTTTAGTGTTTTTATTGTGTTTGTTTTAATTCTAGATTTGAATTTTGTATGTTTAAATTATTTTCTTTGCATTTTTAGTCTTGTTTTAGGTTCTGTGGTTTTTGTAGCTTTGTGTCAAAATTTTGAAAAAGAAAATAAAAAGGGAAGTTGTATTCTAGGTTGTCAAGAGGAGAGCTAGACATCAAGAGAGCAAATTCTTGCATTGTCTTTGTTTGCAACATCTCTGCCCTAAATTCAAAAAATCACTGGGAAAACGACACTGGGGGAACTTTTACTTGGGAGTTCATTTGTTTGAAATCGATGCTCCTTAGCTCTCATTATGTCAATTTTGGACGTGAGAACTTCTTTGTGCACTTTTTACAAGCCAACAAAGTCCAAGAAGTCTTAACAAAGGATTCCAGAACCATGAGGAAATATTAAGTGAGCATATCTCTCACTCTATGTGTTTGAATTGCCTGATCCTAGTCTCGAATTATTCCTTATTGTATTAGCTCTTTTTCTTATATTGGTCCTTTTCATTAATGTTGTCGTTAACCTGTTTGAAAGAGTATTAGAACCTTGCAAGGTCATCTAGAAGAAATTCTGATTTTCCAGAGCCGTTAACCAACATGTGTGATGTTCTGGGAATGCCTAACAATGAGTTTTGAAGTGAGATTTTTATAGACATATCCTCTATATCTTGGATGCATTACATAAAGTTTTTAGAAGATTTGGACATAGGGACTCTCTCATTCATAGTTTCCAAGCTCACTGACTCTAGGAAGCTAGCTACAGGATTTCTAGAAATTTGGACAACATTTCGAATGAGCATTTTTAACATTCTACTTATTTAATTTATGTGATTTTTGTTTGTGTGAATTTTTTTTCATCTTTGTAGGTGTTGAATTGAATTTTAATTGCGTTTATTCTTGCTAAAATTCTTGGACAGCTTTGAAAAATTGGAATTCTTTTTTCCAATTTTAGCGTGTTTGGTGTGCTTTTATCTTCACTTGTTTGCATTTTAGTATTGCTTGTATGTTGTTCTTGATTGTCTTGAGCTTAATTTTTGCATGACTTGTAGGAAATATAACTCTTTTGTTGAATTAGATCCAGAAATTGAAAAGACATTTTAGAGATTGAAAAAACAGACAACCCATACTTGATTCACATCTGGTTAGTGATTCAATAATGGAAGGCAGAATAGGTCGTGAGCATGTCCATGTACATGATGAAGACCATAGGAATGAGCATGAACCCAGAGAAGAGAGGTGCATTAGGCAATTAACTCAACCTATTTGGCATCATAACCCTTATGACTTATATTCCTCCACCTTGCTCAACATTTGCTTCCTAAGCTAATTTTCAAGCTTAATTGGTGATCAAGGTGGTTGTCTACAATTCATAACAATCAACATCAATTATTAACACCACGTCACTTATTTCCAACTATCTAAATAAGATCCAATCAACCCAAAATGTCACAACTCCTATATTTTTCTTAACCAAGGTGTATATTATCTTCCATTATCTTCATCTAACTACCATTAGCTTAAATAACACCAATCTATCACTTCCAACACTCAAATCTTCACTTTTTGCACCTAGGGTTCATTCAAACTTGAAAACCCATGCACATAGCTTTATAAACATCAAATCTAGGCGTACAAAGCTTTAACAACTCTCATTAGTTCCATTTCCTTAAATTAAAAAATCATCATACCCCACTATAAACTCTAGCTTCAAAAAAGTGTAGAAGAGGAGAGGATTACCTTAATGATTTAAAGTCCAAAACTCTCTTGAACTTGAGCTTGAACTTTGCCTTAGTAGAGAGAATTTAGCTCCATTCGCTTTCTCCTCACTTTCCTTCTTTTCTTTTGTTGTGAGTTTGCCCAAATTAAATTATGATTTTGTTCCATCCCTATGATAGATGGTACAGAGAGGCCAAGCCCAATTTTATTTCTCTATTTGGTCCAGGAGGCCTAAATCATTTCTTAGCCCAATCTATAACCATCCTCAAATCAATTTACAAATCAATTTACCTATTTACTCTTCATTCACTTATTTAATTTGAAACTTAAAATTCAAGATGTTACACTTTGGATTGTTTAACGGGAGAGGGGGTGTTAGGGCTAAATGATCAACAAGTGGAGATTTAGAGAAGTGGAGCTAGGGTTTTGGGTGTGGAACCCAATTCCATAAAATTTGATGAAACTCAATTTCCAAGAAGTCTCTTCATGTATACCAAACACACAAATTTTTAGGTTTCAGTTCCCCTTCCCTCCCTCCAATTTGTATATAAATTTTAGGTTATGATGCAAATCTACCCCTAAAGTATTATGCGAGGGGTGTCTGGCATCCTCAACTAAGGAGAAAGGTAATGATGTTCCCCTCCAAGTTTCTAGCACAATGCAATGTTGCCTAATTTTGACAAACCCAAAACATTGACCATTTGTTTGATTGTGTAATGCTTATAAAGGGATGATTGAATCTCTCTTATACTTGACAACAAGTCGTCCATACATACCCTTCAGTGTGGGTCTCTATGCAAGGTCTTAATCAACTATAAAGGAATGTCATATGATAGCCATGAAGAGAATTTTCGATATCTCAAAGATACAGACACATTAGGACTTTGGTATTTTAAAAGAGGAAGTGAGTTCTTGATTAGGTACTGTAATATCCTGAATTTCTTAATCCTGAGTTTAGAGGTTAATGGAAGGTGAAGTGAAAGTTAGTATGAGATTAGAGATTTGGATGATAAATTGATATTTTGACTTGTTTGTGTGTTGTGTGAGCAGATACGAGCGATAGGAGTGCGTTTCGAGTCTAAGTAAGTGCGTGCGGTGAGAATAAATCTTACTGTATCATGCGCCATGGCTTGTGCTACGTGTGCCATGGCACATGGATCAGAAATTACCTTCATAAGTCATGAAATTTCAGAAATTTCAGAGGAGTAAAATTGAGAAACACACAAGATAGAGAGAGGTGAAGGGCTGAAAAGCTAAGTCAAGCCATTTTAGAGTGGTAGAAGGTGAGTTGGATCGATAACTTGTCAGGTAAGCTATGTATAACTCTTACCGTCCATTCTACACAAATCTCTCCATAAATAGGTTATAAGAAAATTGAATTGAGGGAATTTGAGAAGTTTGATTCTTGCCCAATAGAAATAAAAAGGTTCTTGAAAGTTAAATTAGAGGTGTGTGACTAGTTTAAAGCTAAATGGTAGAGTTTTGAATCTGTAGGCTCAATTTTAGCCCTTAGAGAGAGAAAGTTAGGGTAAAAATTTGATTTGAGTGAAATAAGATCAGTTGAGGTAATGTAAAGTAGTAATTAGGTAGTCATGGACTTAGAATGGATAAATGAAAAAGAGTCTACGGATGAAAATAGCCCAAAGTAGTAAAAATAAGTTTTTGGTTAAAATAAACCAAATGACTAAAATGTGTCAAATGTGTTCAGATTGATATATTAGACGCGTGAGTAGTGGAAGAAAGCTTGATAGTTGAAATCCACATGTAACCTTTCTAGTGACAGAAGGGTTGAAGTAATTGAATAACTTCCTTTGTTTGACTGTTTATTGTAACTGTATATTAGTATGTTGTGTAGTGTATGAAATAGTTTTAAACTAAGTATGTTTTATAGCATTGAGTGATTGTTGAGTGTGAAATGGTAAAAGGGAATCTTAAATGGTTCGGGAAAGGATGATTTTAGGGGTGGGAGTTCACCTGAGTGTAGGAGATGATAAAGACCATATAACAAGGTTTTCTTAGTACCTGATAGGGTGTGGTGTTGAAAACAGTTCTCCTTAGTGCCTGGAAAGGTGTGGTGTTGGAGAATATCTCCTAAGTGCCTATTGAGATACGGTGTTAAAGATGAGAGACTTCTTAGTATATTTGTGATATAGTGTTGGAGTCAATGACACCTCATTGTGTGTATTGGAGGAAACCATAGTCTGTATTGTGCATTAGAACATCTTTGGCAGGGTGATTCTATCACTATAGGTGAGCTCAAAGCTAATGAAAGTGTACATTAGTCTAAAGTGAGCTTATGGTTTTGTGTTGGGGTGATTTGAAAATTAGGTTAGTAGAAATCGTGCTAGCATGTTATGTGATATGAGATATGTGGAGATAATATGGAATCCTATGTGATTGAGGAAAAGTTGAGAAATGATATGAGATATGTGATATAAATGCTATTTATGAGGTTTTAATAATATACTATGTTTACTTCCATATTGTTGCATGTGATAGTCAATAGGAGTGAGTTATTCTATTACTGAGATTTTTATCTCACCCCCATGGTTACATTTTTACAAGACCGGGAAGTGATCAGGGCAAGGGAAGAAAGTCTGGTCCAGTTTGAGTTGTGAAGCCGTGCACTCTAAGTTTGTGTAATGAACTAAACTGAGATTGTATATGTATAAATGAGTTCCCATAGAATTGAATGCATGAATTAAATGAAGATTTTGTAAAATCTGGCCCGATTTGTGTGTGTGTGTATGTTGAAATGAATCAGGGGGCTATGATTGAATATGTTTGTGTTGAAATGGTTATTTGTATTGGTGAATCTTAAGCTAAAAAATAAATTATAATGAAATGAGTAACTTGAGGGCTAAGATTATATTGTGAATATGAATATGTTTGAATGTGTTAAGAAATAGCCAAGTGGGCTAAGTTATGCCAAGAAGTGACAAAGTGTGTAAAGTTAGTGATTGTGAAAATTGGCTTTAGAAGGGTTAAATTTTGATATATGAATATGATTGTGATTAATTGTGATAAATCAGGTATATTAGATCTTTTTGGACTTGGTTCAAGACCTAGTGTGTTCTAATGAGAAAAAGGGATTGATTTGAGCGCTTGGGTGCGTAATTTTTTTTAAAAAAGTACCTTTTTGTACCCAGTCATCTAAATTTTAATCGGACTATTAAGTTGTATCCAAACCTATCTTATTAGTTAGTATACGAACTAAGTTTTATGTGCGCACTTAAATCACTTCAATCGGATATCGTATGTGAAAATGGCACACGCCAAAAATTTATCATTTTTACTGTTAAAATGATAGCAAAAATTCGGACAGGCGCGCTGCAGCGCATGATGACTCATGCTGTGGCGCATGGCACAAAAAAGGTGAGCGTGTGGCTCTGTGCCACATGTCGCAGTGCACAGACTGCATGCCGTGGTGTACGAACCATTTCTCAATTTTATTTTGTGATGAAATGCATGCTATTGGGATAAGAATGCTGGTAGGTTATGTCCACTATGTATTAGAGGAGTGTATGATTTACTTTCGTTATATTTTTCTCTAATTATATTTTGAATTGAATAATTTTGCAAAATAAGTCTTCATTCGAAACTTTTGAAATAGAATTTGATTATTATGATTGATGTGAGGCAATAGTAACACCCTAATCTTCTCATATATTGAGTAGATAAGGGCAGGTTACAGGTCCTTTGATGTGGGTTTTGGAGGATGCAAGACAAAGAAAAAGAGAACAAGTGGGATCTGTCACTTTTTCAGTGGCTCACTTATCTCTTGGCCAAGCAAGAAGCAAATTACTGTCTCCTTATCTTTATTGGAGTTAGAGTATATTGCTGTGGGGCTTTATTGTTCACAAATCTTATAGATGAAGCAACAACTTGATGACTTTAAGATAAAACTCAAGGAAATCCCAATCAAGTGTGACAATATGATTACAAAGCATATTAACATTAGCATCACTTTATTAAAGATCATATTCAGAAGAAATATATGGTTTTGGAATTCATCCCTACAGATTTTCAGCTCGCGAACATATTTACAAAAGATTTTTTTTAACAAAAACTCACAATGCAAAAAATTAAAGAAAAATTATAAAGCACATTTTCATTTTTAAAAACAATAAAATCAAATAAAAATAACAAAGAAGTTTGTCTTTCCCGTAATGGTGCCAAAAACTTGGTCGACTCTCGCAAGTGCACGAGATTGATATAGTAATAATTGCTAAAGTATTCTAGGAGTCAAACCTAAAGGAAGACAGTGATTTTTATAATTTAAGAAAACAAAAAAGAATTTTTGAAAAGGATTTAATAAGTAATTAAATAATTCAAATAAATAAGAAAAGTGATGAAAATGATGAACCAACCAATTAAAAAAGCATCGAGGATCAGGATTCACATCTTGAGATAGATTACTCTAATTTAGTTATTTATCTTCCCTTATTTACAAAAACAACTATTTTTAAGGTGTCCCCATTACTTTTTAGTAGATTAGGATGTCTATCAAAGGTTAAATTAACTCTTGCTAATCCTATTAAGACCTTAAAATAAATCGTGAAGCTATGATTTAAGCCATCACAAACTCTTAAATTATTCCTAATTTAATTATCTGCATTTATTTCTCTAGATCTAAGTAAGTTCTTTACTTTCTAATTTATCAAACTACCCATAAACAATCTATATAGTAGCTATCTATATAAAAAGGAAGTAATTTGAGAGAGATAAATATAAAAGCAAACAAATAAATTTAATAGACAAAATCTATTGTTCAACAAGAAAATAATTTAAGTAAATAAAAGAGCAAAACCATCTCATACTCCCTACCCTAACTGGGAGTTTAGAAGGAACTCATAAAGTTATTGCACAATATCTAAATAAAAGGCATAAGGAGAATTTAGAGAAGAAGATAAGAGATAAAATCCCCTACTCAGAAGAACTCCTTCTAATTTCATAATATACCTCCTAACTTTTAGATCTGAGATTAGAGATGTTAAAAAGCTTTTGGGAAGTTTATTTATAATAAATTCAACCTCGTAGACTTAGAATTCATCTAGATCACGCCTTATCTTATTAGATGTGTTGATATCTAATTAAAATAATTTAAAATATTAATTTTTGCCAATTTTTCTTACAGTTAGGCTTGGTTTTGCCATGTCCGCACACGTTTGGAAATTTCATCCACAAGCGGATGAAATTTACAGTTTCATCCACGAGTAGATGAACATAAGACATTCAAAATTTCATCTGTGAGCAAACAGAGCCTTGCTAAGCTTGTCCACGACCACATGAACTTTTTTTGGCCTGATTCCTTGGCCTTTGACTCTGGTTCACATTTAAAGGTCTTTTTCATGCTATTTTGTCCCTTTTTCTTGAAAATACACTAAAATCTCTAGGTGATATATTTTATTTGATTTTATCTTAAAATTCACGCATTAAATAGTCAATATAAAAGCATAAATAATATATAAATATACATAAAATACCTACTTATCAAGATCCATATGACTCAGTTAGTCTAAGCTTTTCAATCATGAGGGGTGACATGACCAAGGCCTCACACTTAGTCTCAAACCATGAATTCTCCATCTCAAACATAAAGGTGTCACAAAACCCTATTACCAATTTCACTAGTTAGAGTTTAAGGGCAAGCCCTATTACTACCTTCACTAGGTAGGGTTTAAAGGTAAAGTAACAAACCAAACACCAAGGCCTCATGGTGTTGGTGAGATCCACACAAATTAAATCTTTACTTATAACATTCTTATTTTCTAATCATATAATTAGTTGTTGATTAGGGGTGAATTAGTTATTAGTAAATTATTAGAAATTTGGATGGTCATATGATGATTTGAGCCTTTGTGGTGTTAAGTGGATAGATACAGGTAGAAGAATCGCGTTTCGGGATGAAGTGTGTGCACACAGTGAGAATTCTCCTTACTACACCATGCATCGTGGCACATGGAGTAAAAAAAATTACTTCAAAAGTCATAAATCAGCATTTGAGTTCAAAGAGGAAAGAGAGAAAATCATGAAAGGGAAGAGAGGAAAAGAAGGAATCAGCTAGGGAAAGTGTTTTTGGGAGCTTAGAAAACATTTCCAACTAGTAATTTGTTGGGTAAGCTTCGTACAACCTTTATCTCCAATTCTACTATAATTTCTTAGTATGAGTTATAGAGAAATTGAATCGAAAAAATTTAAGAGGTTAGTTTTTTACACTATAGTAATAAAAAGGTTATTAGAAGTTAAATTAAAGCTTTGTGATTAATTTGGAGTTAAATGATGAAACTTTGAAATTAGGCTTAAATTTGGCCCTAAATCAAAGAGAAATTGAGGTAGAAATGGAGTAAAAGTAAAATAGAATCCTTAGAAGTGATAGAAAGTAGTGATTGAGGGATAATGAACTTAGAATGAATAGATGAAAAGAAATGGATGGCTAGTTATAGCCCTAATTGATAATTAAGTGTTTTTGGTCAATTAGATCAATTGACTAATGGTGCCAATCGTGTGTAGATTGGCTTATCTCATGTGTAAAGTGAGAAGAGAAGTTGGTGGAGAGGGGTTAGCGGTTGTAAGAGTCCACAGGTAACCTTTCTTGTGACAGAAAGGTTAAGATAACCGAATAACTTTCTCTATTTGGGAGTATGAGTATTACTGCATGAAACGATTTTAGAATAAGCATGTTTGCCAACTAAACATTTGTTGTATGACATTGACTTTTATGAAACTGAGTTTATGAATTTGTACACTTTGCGATTATATATATATATATGTATGGTTGTATATAGTATGGAAATGTGGTTAAACGAAAGCATAATCTTAGGGGTGGGAATTCACCCATAAGGAGAAGTAGTGAAAGACCATATAGCATATTTTTCTTAGTGCCTGACGGAGTGCGATATTGGAGAATTGTATCTCCTTAGTGCCTATTGAGGTGCAGTGTTCGAAATTATCTTCTTAATGCCTATCAAGGTGCGGTGTTGGAGATTTACGCCCCTTAGCATCTATGATGTAGTGTTGGAGCCAATAACACCCTATTGTTTGAATTGGGGAAGACTATGGTCCAAAAGTAAAATAGAACACTTTTGGCCAAATGATTCTACCATCGAAAGGCAAACCTTTCGAGTCAGGATGATTTGGAGGTTTGAATAGTAGTGATTATACTATATGCTATACTAGTGGTGAATTGAGAAATGATTTGTGAGTGGTAAAAGTGGTGATTGATTAAATTGATATAGTAATTTGAAATAAAACCTTTATTATATGTTATGTTTAAATGTATATTATGCAATACTTGCTTATGGTTGCAAGTAATAGTCAATAGTAGAGAGCTATTCTGTTACTGAGATTTTTATCTCATCTCGTGGTTACATTTTTGCAGGTCATAATGGTGAGCAGGGTAAGGGAAAAGAGTCTAGACCGACATAGTGTGTCGTTGTTGTGAAATCTTTAAATTTTGTGTAATGAACACTACTCGGGTGTATATTATGTACATAAGTTGCCATAGAACTTACATACATGTTTTGAATGGTTATGAGTAGTAAATTATAGTGATTGTGTAAATTTTAGCCCTTATGTAAAAATATGTTGTGAAATGAGAAACAGGGGCTAAAATTTAATTGAGAATGCGTTGTGAATGTGGAAATATATAAGTTTGTGGTGAAATTGTGGTAATTATGGCCTATAGTGCATTATTGCATTTGTGGAGAAAAATTTATGATTGTGGAAATGGGCTGTTAAATGGCCAAATTTTGATCTTTGTGTATGCATGATATAAAGTGTGGTCAATCTAGTGCATAAGATCCTTTTGGACTTAATTTAAGGTTTAGAATGGTCTAATGAGACTGAGATGACTTAAGCCCTTGGCTGCGTCTATTCCTTTGAAAAAGTGACTTTTTGCATCTGGGTATTCAAATTTTAATCGGACCGTTAAATCGTATCCAAACCTATTTTATTAGTTAGCTTATAAAATAAGTTTTGTGTGGGCGCTTGAATCGCTTCGATCAGATGTCGCATGTGAAAACAGTGCAGCTAGAAGTTCATTCTATGAACTGCCATATGACAGCTGCAGAAACTGTGGAGGGGAACGAGCTTCTGTAGAGTTTGTGCTCGAACCACTTTACAATATATGATTGGAGAACATAAAAAGAGTGTGGAGATAACTCTTGCAGAACTTGGAGTTACTCTAAGCAATGCAGCCTATAGATTAAATGTCAGACCTTTGTCGAGGATTGCCTTTCAGTTTTGGTCCAGCGTTTGGTTTTACTGATATGCTTGTTCGACATATACCTTCACCAAAAGAGGCTGCAATTGCGAAGGTTGATCATACATATACTGGCCAAAAGACTCTACCATTTATAGAGCCATGATACAGTGTGATACTTTTGGGCCACTAATGGTTGACGTGACCACACTGTATCCAAAGTCTGATTGTAGTGTATTTGATGCCTTTGGTAGAGTTTATAGTGGCAAGATACAGACAGGCCAGAATGTACGTGTTCTGGGAGAAGTCTATTCACCAGATGATGAGGAGGATATGACTGTTAAAGAAGTAACAAAATTATGACTGTATCAGGCTCGAGATAGGATGCCAATAGCTGAGGCTTCTCCTGGTTCCTGGGTTCTCATTGAAGGTGTGGATGCTTCGATCATGAAAACTGCCACTCTTTGTAACATGGATTATGATAAAGATGTGTATATATTCAGACAACTTCAGTTCAATACTTTCAGTGGTGAAAACAGCTACTGAGCCATTAAATCCAAGTAAATTGCCAAAAATGGTGGTGGGCCTCAGAAAAATCAGCAAGAGTTATCCCTTAGCAGTTACTAAAGTTGAGGAGTCTGGAGAACACATTGTGTTAGGGACTGGTGAGCTCTACTTGGATTCAATTATGAAGGACCTGAGAGAGCTCTATTCTGAAGTAGAAGTCAAGGTCATCTGTTATTCTGTTTAATGTTTACCCATTTTCAATTTCCCTATCATTCTCTATATTGGCTAAAGACTTGATTTTTAGATCTATTCTTTTTGTTGAAGTTTGTTCTTGGCTTGACTATTTAGGTTGCTGATCCTGTTGTCTCATTCTGTGAAACTGTTGTTGAATCTTCATCAATGAAATGCTTTGCTGAAACTCCCAACAAGAAGAATAAAATAACTACGGTAGGCAGCTACATGATTTTGACGTTGGTTTTCATCAAGAATACTGTATTGACTAGACTTTGCTCAAGCTAACTTCATTCAGTTTTTAGATTGCAGAGCCCTTGGAAAGAGGTCTTGCTGAGGACATAGAGAATGGAGTTGTTAGTACTGACTGGAACAGAAAGAAACTAGGTGAATTTTTTCGGACAAAGTATGACTGGGATCTCCTTGCTGCATGGTCAATCTGGGCATTCGGCCCTGACAAGCAGGTAAAATTTCCGTTTGTCTGTCTGTCATTGTGGTTGCCTTGTCTATGTGCTGCATACTTGTGTATTTTTGGGGCACGTGCATGTGGATACATATAGGTACAAGGATAAATGCTTTGTACAGATAATGTAGGGTTGCATTTCTTACTTATCTTTTACTTCTGATCCCTGTTTTCTGTTTTGGTTATATTTGTTACTGTAATATTAGATGTAATTTTATTTTATATCCCTGAACTTTTGTGGTAACATGTGTGAATATCATCTAGGGTCCGAATATCCTCTTAGATGGCACACTTCCTTCTGAAGTTGACGAGAACCTACTAAATGCTGTGAAGGATTCCATTGTTCAGGGGTATGCAAAACGGTGTGATATTTTGCTATTCATTGATCAATTAGTTGCACAATGATTTATGTTATTTCTTTTACAGATTTCAATGGGGTGCACGAAAGGGACATTTGTGTGACAAGCCCATCAGAAATGTCAAGTTTAAGATAGTTGATGCAAGAATTGCCCCTGAACCACTCCATTGCGGATCTGGATAGATTATTCCAACAGCAAGGCGAGTGGCCTATTCATCTTTCCTTATGGCCACACCCAGGCTTATGGAACCTGCATATTATGTGGGGGTAAATGCTTGTTATTTTGGTTGAACTATTATGAAGGTTGCAAGAAACGTGATTGTTAAGGCTCAACTTAGATTCTTGGCACAGGATTTAGGGCATAGGATTTAGGAACAGATGACTGGACCCCCATGCCTTTGGCCCTTGGGGGCTTGGGGCTCATCTCTTTGATTTTAATATTTGTCTGGTTCAACTTTTCTGCCCTCTAAGCCTAAAAGTATGGTCATAATTGTATGAGACACGCTGAGTAAAGTACAACAAGAATAATATTACTTTATAGAAGGAAATACAACAATTTCTGTGCTTGTCACTGATTAATAATTGTTCTGGAGGACAATGAGAATTGAGATATGACTCGATATATGGGAAGTTGAAACTTGTATGATGGCATGTTAAAGTTATTCTTCTACCTGTTTCTTCAGATCTAAACCCCGATAGACTGTGTTTCTGCAATCTACACTGTGCTATCCCGAACACGTGGACATGTTATATATAGCTGATGTACCTCAACCAGGCACCCCGGCTTATATTGTCAAAGTTGGTGGGAATTTTTGGGTTAGATCTGTTGGCATAGAAGTTGCTTATTTATAATTACCATGAGACTTTGGATGTGGGGAATTTTGCATTTGTCATTTGAAACCTCGATTGTTGACTTTTTCTCACCTTTTATCTCAGGCATTTTTGCCCGTCATAGAGTCTTTTGGATTGAGACAGATTTTAGATACCACACACAAGGTTAAGCATTTTGCCTCTCAGGTTTTGATCACTGGGCTTTTGTTCCCTGGACAAGAGCATTCCTCTTGAAGCAGCACCAATCCAGCATCTTGCGCACGAGTTTATGGTGAAAACAAGGCGTAGAAAGGTATAGTGCTCTTCTTATTTGCATCATTCACTGGTAATTTCTGAATATTATTGGTTGCATTATAGTTATCTTTCCTTTTTATGAACTGCATTTATCTTCCTAAAGGATTCTGCTTCTAGAATCTATATATTGTATGCTCTGTTATTCTTTACTTTTCTCATGATCCTCGTCTTGAAGGGAATAATTAAATCCATATATGCCATTTTGTGCTTCTGTAAAGCGATGCAGGATTATATATTTATATGATGTACAAAATTTGAGGGAATGTTGTGAATTATTCAAATGTGAAATGCTATTGGAGAAGGAACATCTATTAACATGTATTATTGGTGCCTTCAAATCTGTCGGAGAATGAGTGAGAATGTTAGCATCAGCAAATTCTTTGATGAGGCTATGATGGTGGAACTGGCACAACAGGCCGCAGATCTTCATCAACAGATGATATGATTCTACCAAAGTTCGAAGTTCTTTGTAGCATCTGATTTTTTTTCCCTTTCCTTTTTTTTTTAAAAATGAATTTGACATAGCGTTATAATGTCCCGTAGGCAAGCTCATATGCCACTGAAGTGTCCATATTTATCTCCTTCCCACCTGGAAAAATGGCAAGGTGAAGCCTTTTTGTGTCTTGAACCCTTGAACGATAGAGCGGGTGGTGAGGATGTTGTAATATTCTGTTGTTCCTGTGAAATAGTCGATGCTTGCAATTTCCAGTGGTGGATGCAATTTATATTTGGAAAAATTGATAATAAAATTGTTTTAAATTATATTAATGTAACATGATCTTTTAAAATACTATAATTTTATTGAAATTCTTAAAAATTTTTATATCAATAAATTTTAAAATGAAAAAGTCATTTTACTTTTTATTCCTATTAACAAGTTGTAATTTCTTATTTAATTTTTGCAATATGTTGAATAAAAGTTATTTTTTAAAAAAGTAGTGATTGAAGTTTATTATTTTAAAAATTTATTTTTTAATAACAAAAATTACATTTAATAAGTTTTAATTTTTTTAATTTATAAAATAAAAGTTGTGATTGGGTTTATTATTTTTAATAAAAATAAAATAATTTTTTTATTTTAAAATTTATTGACACATAAATTTTCGGGAGTTTCAGTGGAATTATAATATTTTAAAAGACAAGATAATGCCCCCCAATCTTTTTAGGTACCATTTGGATTAATAATTTAAATTTAAATTTTATATTTAAAGTATTATATTTAAAATTTATATATTTAAAATTATTTGTTTAGATAGTGTAAAAAAGTATGAACGTAAAAGAGAGATGAGTTTATATGTGAAGTAGAAATGAAAGAATAAAAATAATAAGCTTATATTTATATTTCCAGTAGGTGAGAAATGGGAACGAGAAATAAGAAGAGTGACAAAATTAATAGAAATACTGACAATAAAAACATGAAAAAACAGAGAGAGAGAAAGGATTGTAACAAGAAAAATATCAAATAACTAAAATTAAAAAAAATTAAAATTATAAAGAAGTTATAATGGAACATGGATTTAAAATTTAAAATTAAAAAATTTTTGAATTTGGTTTACATTCAAATTCTCATATTCTATAATCTAGTATTTCAAATTGTTTTGTCATGTGATTGTTCGATAACCCATGAATAGTTACATCAAATTAAATTAGAGAAAAACCCGTTCATTTAAATGTGAATAATGATTGTTGTGCATGTTTGATTGCCCGCGATTTTGGAGTTCTTATACATTGATGGACGGCAATGAGGAAGAGGGAAAAGGCAGCGGCTTTATGGATATTCTATTAAAATTATTACGTTATTTTTATTATGCAATAGTATGTTTTTCTAAATAAAGATATAGATATTATTCTACCAACTAAATTTTATACCAATGAAATGGAGGGAATATTAATTTTTGGTTGCAATATGATTGAATAGAAAAGAGAGAGAAGATTTTAATTTTAAAAAATGAATAGAAGATTAAATTTTTAATATAAATAGAATGTAAAGGAAATTAGTAAATAAAATTATTTACAAATTTTAAACCACATTTATCTATACAATCATAAAAATTACTCAATACTCTACATTTTAAATTAAGTAAAGTTTTTCAAAAATGTCATGTAATATAATTTGGAGAGAATATTTTTTAGTATTAATTTTATATTTATCACTCATTTTTTATTGTGGGTCCCATACCCTATAATCTTTTTTCCACTCATCATTTCACATTAATTTTTTAGTAATAATTTCATATTATAAAGTCTCTATAATTTTTTGTTTTTATTTAATGTATAATAATTAATAACTATAAAAAAATAGGTCAGATGATTACTGTAGAATCATCTGACTGTAATCTTAGAGGATAAATAGATAGATAGATAATAAAATTGATACTAATTTTTTTTCGAAAACAAAAAGTTGATGCTTAAAGTTTTTTATAAGTCACAAATAGAAAGTATGGCCTTTTTTCTTATCAATTAAACATACTAAATAGATTTTTTTTTTTGATTTAATGTCTATAAAAGAATAAATACGATTTTCTCAATTCATTACAGCGATGTGGGCGGGGCAAACAGAGCTTGAAAATTTGCGCACCAAACAATGCATCCCCGCTCGCGGTGGCGGTTTTTTTTTTTTTTGGTAGAATGGTCGCCGGTTTTGTAGACGCCAAGTCATTTCACCTGTTTTGAAATAGGTCGTTGCAACCCGAAGGGTTTGACTTTTCGCCTGAAATTTCCCTTTCTCAACTCCTTCCCTCCATCAAGGATTTCCATTGTCCGATACCTACCCGAAGCCGTTGAGCAACTCTACTTCTGTATTGATAGAGTCCGGGACCAGGCTTGTAATCCCAGATCGCTTGTTTGCTGCTCATTTTTCTCTTTGTTCGCAGCGCTTGTAAACAAATTGTCTTCTTCGGGAAGGGGGGAAAAAGGAAAAGGAAATTGCAGCAGATTTCATACCAAATGTTATGTTACAGTTGATTGGCGTGCGATTCCTGCCCCAATCTTATAACCATCCTTTGTATCTTGAAGATCGTGGGTTGTCTTGTGCGGATAATTGTGTAAAAGAACAAATAAATTTTTGCCTTTATGCTACATTTTGCATAGTGAATCCCCAATGAATAACGATGTCGTCCCAGATTTCGAGTCTAGCTCCAGCTTTGACTCTCTTCCCTAGCCTCAAGCCCCCTTACAAAACCCTACTTTTTCACCAAATCTTAGTTCTGGTGATTACATTTCTTGCTTATGCTTCCTTCCATGCCTCCCGAAAGCCTCCCAGCATCGTGAAGAGCGTTTTGGGACCCACGATTATTTCCAATTCGACTCAAGGTAATAGCATCAGTCCCGGTGATTCAGGTTGGCCTCCATTTAATGGAGCTAGGGGGACTCACCGTCTTGGCGAGCTGGATCTCGCTTTTCTATCTTCCTACGCCGTTGGCATGTTCGTGGCAGGTCATGTTGGTGATCGGATTGACTTGAGATTGTTCCTTGTATTTGGGATGATGGGTAGTGGCATTTTTACAATACTTTTTGGCTTAGGCTATTGGTTTGATGTTCATTTGTTGGGGTTTTTTATTGGAGTTCAAATTGTTTGTGGATTGTTTCAGTCAATAGGGTGGCCTTGTGTGGTTGCAGTTGTGGGTAATTGGTTTGGAAAATCAAAGAGGGGCTTGATAATGGGGATATGGAGTTCACATACCTCGGTGGGGAATATCATTGGTTCGATAATTGCCTCTGGAGTGTTAGAATTTGGATGGGGTTGGTCCTTTGTGGTGCCTGGACTTCTTATCATTTGTGTGGGGATTGTGGTGTATGTGTTTCTTGTTGCGAGTCCAGAGGATATGGGATTTGTGCACTCTGTAAGTGAGATTGAAATGAACGTAGAAACAGATGGAATAGAGAATGTGCAAAAGATGGAATCAGAGGACGCAAAACTCCTTGATCCTGATGATTCAGATTCTTCATCTGCTATTGGATTTTTTGAGGCATGGATGTTACCTGGGGTGGCTGCATTTGCCTTTTGTCTTTTTTTCTCTAAGCTGGTGGCTTACACTTTTCTCTATTGGTTGCCCTTCTACATTAGGCACACAGGTAATTGTTCTTATGTGCTGATATATCAATTTCGACATAGATCTTATCTTTTTCTCGCTTATTATTAGCATCTGCACATTATTAGTGTGACCGATTCTTAGATTTGGTTTATAGACAATAGATATCGTTATGTTGACCAAACTATTTTTAAAACTCAAACATTATGTTTTACCGAAAGGTGCGTGTGAAATATTGACATTAGAAAAAAAAAAAACAGTTATAATTGGCTTGGCTGCTTAGATAATCTATCTTTTATAGATTAAGGCCTAAAATTATTTTGATTAGTGTCTCCTTTCTCCCAAATTTGTTTTCAATGTTACCTACTAGGACGTAGAAATGCTAAAATCAGTAAATCCCCCAGTCTGCCTTTCTGATGACATTTTCTGTGATGTAAATAGCTATTTTCTTCATAGCTAATCTGGTTTTCATTTTTAGCTGTTGCGGGTGTGCATTTATCTAAAAAATCTGCTGGAATACTTTCGACAATATTTGACATTGGAGGAGTTCTTGGTGGAGTTATGGCTGGTTTCATTTCTGACATGATTGAAGCTCGGGCTGTTACTTCTATTGTATTCTTGTTTCTATCAATTCCAATGCTGGTTCTCTACCGGCTTTATGGGAGCCTCTCGATGTTGATCAACCTTGTGTTGATGTTTCTCTCGGGCTTTTTGGTGAATGGGCCGTATGCACTTATCACAACTGCTGTGGCTGCTGATCTTGGTACCCAAACCTTGAATCAAGGGAATTCACGAGCACTGGCTACTGTGACTGCAATCATAGATGGTACCGGCTCTGTTGGAGCTGCTCTTGGGCCACTTTTGGCCGGGTATATTTCTACTAGGGGATGGAACAGTGTCTTCTTTATGCTGATTCTGTCTATTTTCCTGGCTGGCTTGTTCCTAGTTCGTGTGGCAGGAACTGAGATCAGAGATAAGATGAATGCAGGAAAATGATTTGGGAGATAGAACAATACATATACAAATTTGTTAATTAAGGTTAGGGCAGCCATTGGTGTTTTAGATGGCAGAGAAGTCAGGATATGAAATATAAACTGAAATCATTGTCATTCAACTCTGTATTATTTACTCATTCTTTGTTCATTGATGCGAAAGAAATATACAAGATTGATTGATTTAATTCGTTGCAAATGGTTAAATTGAAGAGTGTTTATACTACTTGTTCCCCAGTACCTCTCTCTCTCTCTCTCTAAATATACATATATATGTATGTATGTATGTATGTATGTATGTATTTGGGATAGCATGACAGTCTGATGCTCCAACATTATGGATGAACTGTATATCTGGCATAGTTTCGGTTACTAAAACTACTCATTTTATCTAATTCCTGGCTCATCTTAACCATACTTCTCTGTATTGACCTGGATCAGCACCTTGACTGATGCAATCTTGTAAAATTAAACAGAGGAGTGTAAATTTCAACATTAAAAACTGTTTACTAAATATTGGTCCACATCAGTGTTCGGCTCTCTTCAGCAAATACACACACTAGACAGGGAGGGAGGGAGGGAGAAATTGCTCTGACTGCTTCTAGAAAGAAATTAAAGATTACGACCTGGTCTATTAGTAAACTTTAAGAAGAACAAGCTAATCATAAATAGAAATTCACGTTCTAGATGAGTTCCATTGTGTACCTTTGCATGTTATATCTTTGCTTGATTTGATCCAATCTAATCTCGGCAATTCCAAACAACACTACAATTATGCATGAAAGGCCACGTATCTTAATAGAAGCTTGGTAGAAAAACAATTATTTTACAATGATTTAATTTTGAACTCAAGAAAAATATTATTACACTGCTTATTTCTGTGCACAACGTCTCAAATATAGATTACCATCCTCTTGTATATTGCGGCCTGGCTTTCCCTTTAACAGGAAAGAATGTTAATCACAAGGCGGTATAAATTTTATTACATTTTCAATACCTTTCCCATTAACAGAAAAGAATGATCTCAAATATAGGTTGAACATCATTCATATCATGTAGAGATGCAAGGGAGGCATATTTTGTGTGTGTGATGAATTAATAATTATTACACAATAGCATCTAAAAAAAAAAAATCAGCTACTCCTTCCAGTCCTATTTATTAGATACTTTCTAGAAGTAATTTTTGGTCCAAAATATAGGACATTTTGCAATAATTAAACTATTTTTTTCAATTTTATTTTTTCTTAATTAGTGTAAAGATATTTAATGTAGTTGTATACCATTTAAAATCAAGGGAAAAAATAAAATTACATACAATTTTTTTATGATATTAAGAAAAATTAACTTTTTTTAAGATGCGTGAAATGGTTAAAATGTCTTATAATAAGGATTAAAGGGAGTATGTCACAGACTGAAAAAATATTCTTTCTTTCCAGGAAGGACTTGAGATTTTGAAGTCCTTCGGCAGATATGCTTCTTCTGACTCTTGACCTCTACCACTACTGTTAAATTATCTGTTGAGTCTCTCTTTATGGCTTCCTCCATCCACCATCTCCTTACAGCATAGTTTCATGTCATTATGTTCTTGAAGCCTCCTTCTTGCAAAAACTGCAGCATTTTGGCTGCTGAATACATCCCAGATTCCATCACTTCCAATTATCAAAAACTCATCTTCTTTGGTCAGTATGATTAGTTTGAGTTCTGGGTCACACCTGACTGGCACATCATTCAGATAACTGTCATGGATGAATCCACCAAGGGACTTAATTCTATTCCTCTCTTTCACGCAGAAGTCCCTATGATCTTTGGACATTTCTCTGCAAATCTAGCATCAGCCTGTAAAAATGACCTTGTGACCACCTTCCCTAACCCCATAGGAAAATCATCTTGGAAGATGATCACGGACAAATACTGCAATGCTCTTCCCTCCATGTTCATCAAATGCCTGTGCATCAAACCATTTTCAATTTAGATGATGAAAATTCCTAGAAAGTGGCCAAACTTGGGTTCCTCCATCTTTTTAACATAAGTGCTACATACTAGGTTGCTTCATGATTCAAATTTTTATATTCATATTCATACTAATATGGCATTGTAATGTTGAATAACTTGAAAGTTATTGTTTATAAGATTCTACAGATTTTAAGAATTCTTTTAACGGTTGATCATTCTTTATGCTTGACCAAGTACAAATTCGTGGAAGTAAAAGTTGCTCTCTTGACTTTTGCATGCTTCCTTAAAATATGCAAGTTTTGGGCCGAAAGCCGAGGGAGGTTGTCTTTTGTTGGCAATACTATGTCCAAAGTTGGTGTTTGATTTGATAAACGGCACGTAATGAGGTTGATCTAAGAGGTGCCTGAGAATAAGTTCAAAGATTAAAATCATGTTTGACTAAGCCCAAATATATGTTTAAATTTTACGTTGATTGTATTACTAAACTTTACTTGAACCCAGTTATTAATTGTCTTTGCCCCCTCTTTCCAGTTAATGATCTTTGATTAGAGAACAGTGGTGATTGAACAATTTTTCATTAATTCATTGTTTGGAGATTTTTTTATAATCATCTGTGTCTTGATTTTATTTTTCACTTTTTCTGTATCTGGTTGTATTTAGTTAAAGCATAAATGTTCTTTTTATTTTATTACAATGTTGGATGATAGAGATCCTTGACCATGGAAGTAGTTCAAAGATTCAAGAAACTTTTGCATTTACAAGGAAAAAATAAAAGGGGAAAACATACATGTTGAACAACTCCCTGAAATAGAAACATGAGAAAGAATAGAAAATCTATGTATGTCTAAATGGATTTGAAAAGAGGGAAATTCAAGATTTAAAGTAGTTTTTATCTCTTATAATACGTTGTTTTAAAAGATATCTTAAACTATTGCGTGTACTTAATGTTCTGGCAAAAAGGACTTGAGTACAATTGCTAGGTGCTGGGAGTATTAGAAAAGGCTGGGTCATGACTTATTGGTTCTTAAATTCGAGCGGAGTTGAAATTTCCATTGCCTCCTGCATTGTACGCATCCCCTGCTTCACTCCATCCTTCTCTCAGTTATCAGTCTAGTGGCTTCTAGCTAAGTGATTAGAAATGGTGAATGAGGATATTAGTTTTGGGCAACTTTGCTAAGATAGCTATTAGGGTCACGTGAAAGACCAGAGAAGATGTAGATGGGGGGCATGGTGTTCCATGAGCATGCAAATGGTAAGTTGACATGACATAAAGCACTAGAGTATATTTTATCTTTAATAAATATAATTGATTATTTCATCGTTTTTCAGATAGATTGTCACACTAAAAAGTGTATGTACTTTCTAAAGTTTGTTTTGAGTTATTTTGCTAGACTCAATGAGTTATACTTTATGAACCTATTTTTTAGTTAAATATCTCACTTTTTCATCGTGAGATGCTGTTTTTTCCATCGTGAGATACTTTTCATTTGCAAGTTAAGATGGTTTTTTTTTTTTTTTTAAGACCAACTTTCAGGTTGTAATACTGAGAAGATTGCTGCTTCACCTCAGTTTCGTGGTACTGATAAGCATTATTGTATACTTCTTTCTTTTTCTCTTATCTTCTCTGTGGCCTCTAATTAAATGGCAGTAACTATACACAGCCTTAGAGGAACAACTATTTTCTTTTCCCAAGACATCGAAAGGTGAGACTTGACAAAGAGCATGTATAAATTAAGGGGTTTAGGTGTGTGTGTACAATTTTTTTCAAACATCAGTATTCATACTACTGTACAGTATTCTGGTGTTATCATTAATCAGAAAAATATACAACACATGTATTTGTTGTTTTGAATATTTGAACTTTATCCCTTGACTGGAGTGTTACGAGATTCGAGTACTCAGGTGTCTTGTGCTAATATTTTCCTTTTTTTCCCAGTCATATGTTTGTGCTTAGTCAGATTCAACTGATGCAAATCTAACTTCATCCCCAGCTTCACTTGGTGCCAGAGAACAAGTTCAGGAATTGTCCTTTTTTGGTCACTTCATACCAGGATTAGAGTGCAATGCTTAGCTGTTGCTCTGTTAATGTATTTTGGCAATGCCCAAACCCAAATGATTACATCAAAAATCAGGTTTACCATTGTTTTTTTAGCATTACATGTGTATCTTGCAGATAGAGCCTATCTTGGAATTAGTAGCCGCCTTCCCAACACCAAACCATAGTCAAACTTAAATCCAAGCTTTTTCTGATTAATATAAGGAAACCTCAAAGCAAAAAACAAAAAACCAAAAACAAAACAAAACAAAACAAAAGGATGGCTATCCATTTTGTCTTTCAAATAATTGATTATAGTTTGACATGCGTCTCAACCCATTCAACAAAACCATTTGTTTCTGGCTGGTTGGAGTCTGCAATGAAAATTAAGTGCAGTATCACTGTTGAGCAGCTTGCAATAGTCAACCAAACTATGATGGTATTTTAATGATGCATCCAATCACTTATGGCATTCAAAACCAATCCAAATCGATATGAACCGATCAAAATTAATTATAAATAAAGTTAAGTTTTTCTTTTGACAAAACTAATCGGTTTGATTCAGTTCAAGATTTTGCCTTATGAAACTTGAACTAAACTAAATTAAATATTATTATATTTATTTTATATATTTTTTTATAAATTTCTGTAATTTTTTTCTCTTTCCTAAGTTTAGTTATATGTAAATCACTAATAAAAAATCTATTACAATTAACTAAATGTTGTCTATATTTTTTTAAAAGTTTATAATCAAGTATTTTATAGATAATTTATTAGCTGTTAACCATTAAATGTGCTAATTAATTATTAAAAATATCTATTTGTCCTCAAGGTTTTTTTTTGAAATAGCAATTAATAATGGTTAAAAATTACTAGTAAATGTGTACATATATTGATTATGAAAAATATCTCAAAAAAATTCAAACTTAAATTAAATCAAACCAAACTGTTACAACTGTTTAGATCTCAAGCTTTAGTAAATTGATCCTAAGCTTAAACCAAACCAAACCAAATTTAAGCCAAACCAATTAGAGGGGAAAAAAAAACTAAAACTATCTCAAGCTTTGGTAAATCGATTGGTTTAATTTGGTTTGATTTTTCCTGGAAACCAAACCAAATTAAACCTATAAACATCCTTACAACTACAATAGCTACATAGGCCTCTCACTTCTATATCAATATACTTCCTTTCTTAAAAAAATATAAGGCATTTTTGCAAGGTTTGTATGTTAAAAAAATATAAAGTATTTTTAGTGTTTTGAGATGTAATTAATATATTTTTACCAAAAGTGTCCATAATAGATAAGTCATTTTATATTTATTTTAAAGTAAAACACCCTATTAAATAGGATTAGATGTGGAAAGATGATATTAGTTAGAAGATAACTAACTATTTTATTAAAAATAGGATTTTATTAAAAATATTTTATATTTTTAAATCAAGGGAGTAATAATTTGTATATCAATTATATTGGTGAATCCATTTGCCTTTGCAGTTTCTAAGCAAACCTCTGCAAGCACTGTGTTGCTGATCACATCAACTTTGATTACTGGGGCATTTAAAAAAAATACAAATTTTTTTGAAAATTTATTATTTAAATACAATATGTTTAACTTTAAGATTAAGTTAAATAAAATTGATTAATTAATTATATTTGTACTCTTCTATTCAAAATATAAAAATATATTTAAACTTTAGTGCTACATTAAAAGATTATTTTTCCACGTGAGGAAGATTGATATTTAAGTGAGTTTAAAATCTTAAATTAACATTATAGTATTTAATGTTACGAAAAAATAAGCTACCCTTTAATTATTTTCGGGTTGGAACTGTTATGATAAATAATTTAAGACATGAGATGCTTTTTGAAAAATAATTAAGGAACAAAAATGCACCTAAGCCCTAAATGAAATGGTGTGTGATTAAAAAAAAAAACAACAAAAATTCTAACGTGGTGAGATTGAACTGCAATTTTAATGGTAGGGAAGCGGATAGACAAAATATATAAAACATTAAAGTCTCAAGCTTAAACTTACAAATTTTAGGAGAGTTATATGAAGTTAGTCTAAAGTTGGGGAAAGTTAAATGCATTTAAGTCTCTCTTGTTGGGGAAAGTTATATGTATTTAAGTCTCTCTTCTTCTTCTTTTGGAATTCAAAAGGAAAACTATCATTCACTAGAGAAGAAAATAAACATTACAATGACAAAACAAAAATTCAAAACCAGCCCTTCATCATTTGCAAATTTGCCTATAATAAAATTTTACGCGGACGTTAGGCTCTACATTTTTATTTTCTTCAAATTAAATATACTATGATAAATTAAAATAAATTCTATTGGAGATTTACTATTAGCGTTACAGATGATCCATTATTTTTGGGATAAAAATAGTTATTTATTTTATTTAAACTAGTTATATTCAATTTTAATTATTTTAACATTAAAATTTCATAATTTTTTACCTTATACTAAAAATATGTTTTCATTTTATTTTATATTTTCTTGAAAAAAAATTAAAACCTCCATGGATTAAATCATTCTGTTTGGATCTTCTGGTTATACAGTCATCAAAATTACCAATAAAAATTTAATTATGAAATTTAAATAGGTTTTAAATATTCAATATTAGTTGATTAAAAATTACTAAAAATATAACTTATCAATTAACTTTATTTTAAAATTTAATACATAAATTAGAAATTTTAAAATATTAAAGATCGGATAATTCACGAGGATTGTAATATTAAAAAACTAATATTTTATTTTTTTTCATACATACATGTTTGATAAATAAACAGAATTTTCAAAAAAATATGAATAAAAATTAGATATATACCATGCAAAAGAATACAAATTATGTTTTAATTTCATATTTTAATTAAATTTATTTAAAAAATTTTATATTACAACGCATTTTGTTAGCATTAATCTTTTATATAAGATTAGTTTTGAACTGTAGGCTTCCACCTCTTCTTTTCACAAAAATTAAAATTGCTAAAATATAAACAAACATATATTTATATTAAATTTTATTTTTTTGTCAAATAATGTATCATAGTGAAATCCTTCAACCATACAATCTCAATATCTCGATGGAAAGATTCTTTAAATTAACTATAAAATCCTAGAATAGAATATTGCAATCATATTTGATAAAACAATAATATTCTTATCATAATTTTGTATTCAGGTGATTTTTATTGGGAAGTTTCAAATATATATACCTGCATCCTTATATTATTATTTTTTTTTTGGTAACCAACTGCATCCTTATATTAATTCCCATCATCTTACAATTTTTATCTGAGGATAAAAGTAATTAATACTTTCTTTTATATTTTGATTTCTAAGAAATTGAAATCATTACATTATTCAGTTTTAATGTTCCAATATAACCGTTAATATTATTTTCAAATACAACCTTCCAATATTATAATCAAATACTATTTTCGCCATCCGCTAATTTAGTTTTTAATATCCATTTATGAATTATTTAGAACTTACCACTTAACTATTAATTCTAAAAACAATTAGTTTATAATTTCAAATACGTTTGATTTATTTATTATTAGTTAAATAGTAAAAGATAGAAAATTATCTTATTAGAAGTATACCTATATATATATATATATATATATTATTTCTACCTTATTTAATTTTTAATAATTACAATAGATGATTTATTTATGATAATATTTGAATTATTCACTTATTATCAATATTGTATTTTTTAGTTATGAGGAGTAAATATCTTTTTATATTAAATATAAACCTGCATGGTTTGTCTACATGGTTCCTTTTAAGAAAAAAAATTAAGAAAATAAAAAAAAATAAAAATCACAATTGAAATCCATGTAAAACTTCCATTATATTAAATATTTGATTAATTAATGTTGTTGAACTAGAGATAACCGACAATTTGATTTTATAAATTAAATCGTTTTGAGTTAAAAGCTACTTATTTTATTAGTTATTAGTTAAATAGATTTTAACTAATTCCAGGTGAATATCTTAACTGAGCTCATTCCAATTAAATAGACCGGGTCAAATATCTTAATTAATTTAGGTATTATAAGATATTCAGCTAGAAGTTTGAATCGATCAACTACATAATTGGAATTTGAAATTTTTCATTTTCATTGGGCACATCACACACTTATATATATATATTTGTTAATTGGTAGCTCTCAACACATGAACCAGAATTTTTACAGTTTGACAGCTATCTACAAGGAAATTGAGAATCGAGTAGCACGAGCCAGGTTTCATACACTCCATTTCTTTTTCTTTTTTTTTTTGAATTATTCATACACTCCATTTCATATTTATTCATTTTTCTCTTACAAGAAGAAGAAGAGTAGCACTTTCCTCTGATTTGTTGTGTTGTCCATTTCCACCTCAATTGAGTCTCACACCAAACTTTAATTTGCTATTTATTTTTATGGTTTGGTTGTAGCCTTTTCTTCACCAACGAAAGAAAAATATCATTTTTATATTATAATTTAAAGGGCTTGCACAGCACAGGAGAGACCCCCTGTAAGATTTATTTTAAATTTATTTTACTTTAAATATTTTCTAGTACAGTAAATTAATAAAAATTTATTTTAAATTTTAAAAATATAATGACACATAGAATATTAATTTTTGTTAAATATAAAAAACTATTAACTTTGCAGGCATGTTTTATGAAGTCGGATTATTTAAAAAAAAGGGGAAATTTCAACTAATAATTTATAAATTTTGAATAAAAATGTAGAAATTAAAATTGTACCTGATATTTATTTTTTATTATTTTTAGTTACTCTAATAACTCTTACTTTTTTTCATTTTTTATTTTAATATAAATTAAAATGTGTGCATTTTGTTTTTTACTTCATTAAAATATAGTAAATTTACAAGCTGTCATCAAATTACTCCCTCACTCACAAACATCTGGTCAAGTCAAAGAATAATTATACAAATGCAATTTCTTAGCTCTTCCCAAAATACTTAATCAGCCTGCCTCATTCTTATTATTCTAAATATTATTGCAATTATTTAGACCATAGTTATTTCCTGAGTTTGAATCTGTATGTGTGCTTAGCTAGGATTATTTTTATATGATATAAAATATGCTCAACAGATCTCTTTGACCCGGTCTTTTATTAACCTTAACTAATAGTTAGCCATATGATTATATCGATATGCATACTTGCTGGATCTTGATTATTTTTATATTTCACGCTTAGAGTTCTTGCAAATCTAGAGTCAATAAATTCAATGGCTAGCCTTGAATCATGTTCATAATAATTAATCAGATGAAAATAATTAATTCAACTTATAAATATAATGGATATGATTAGGTGGTGCAAAAAAACAAAGTAAGGGGGTTCAATTCACACTGCATGACCACAACAATCTCATACCTCAATAATTTTTTTTTTTTAAAGGAAGGCTAGAACCTGCATATTTTCACAATTTAGGCCAACCTAACCTGTTTTGAAAACCCGCAAAAAATGGTTGGCTGGCCTGTTGAGTTGAGCCTATTTTTTTCTAGTTTTCTATGAGTGCAAATGTATTGTTTGTGAATTGTGAACACTAAACACAGTTAAGTCATGTATTTCGAGGATTATAATGCATTCAATTTCTTCAAAACAAGTTTCTAACATCTAAATAATAATTTAAATTTTAATTCTTGCTAAATTCTATTTTCTCTTTGTAAAAATATCATTAAAAAATCTTTATAGTTAGCATACAAGAGGATAATTTCTGGTTAAATAGATCTTTGACTATGTGTGATCTAACAATTTGCTACTTTAATTTCAATGTAGGCATATTCCAGTTTGTTGTTAAAAGGCAAAGCCAAAGCTAAAATAAATAAACTTTCAAGATGAGTTGTTCGTATTGGAAATTGAGTATCACAACATGTTCCTTCTTCATGTTTTTAGCATCATCAATCTCCGCGGTACCCAAGACATTTGATATAGTAACATATGGTGGAGTACCTAATGGAGATATAACCCAGGTAAAGTCATTTACTCACATTCCTATATATTTATGTGAATTTTGTTGAGCTAGAATATAACTTTGATTATTGTAAACTTTAATTTTCTTTTATTCTTTTTTGGGATGTGAAGGCTCTTAGAAATGCTTGGAATGATGCATGTGCATCAAATGTTAGCAGCATAGTAATGGTCCCAAGAGGAACATTCAAGATGCACGGTTTGGCTCTCTATGGAAGTTGCAAGGCTCCTATTGAAGTTAAAGTTGATGGAATAATCCAAGGCCCAGAAAATCCTAGTGATCTCCAAAATGAAAAAACTTGGCTTACTTTTTCAGACATTGACTCATTCACTTTATCAGGTTCAGGTATTTTTGATGGTCAAGGTGTTAGCCATCCTTGGACACAAGATGATTGTACAAAACAAAACGCAGGAACCTGCAAACCCTATGTAATTCACATTTATTTTCAATTATTTTTTTAACCTCTTCAAAAGCTTTGAAAACAAATCTTGTGTTGTTATGTCTTGTCTTTCATTTACATTAAACTCTAATGATTTCTTGTGACTATGACAACAGAATTTAGCATTCAATTCCGTGAACAACTTAGTTATTCGAGGCGTAACTACAAAGGATAGTAGAGGCTTTCATGTGAATGTAAATGGATGCAATAATGTGACAATTGATGACTTCACTGTGAGTGCTCCAGCAAACAGTATCAACACCGATGGACTTCACATCTCAAAATCCACCAATGTGAGCGTTGTAAACTCTAGAATTGGTACTGGAGATGATTGTGTCTCATTAGGTGCTGGAGATAAGCAAATAATGGTCCAAAATGTGAATTGTGGACCTGGACATGGCTTTAGTGTTGGAAGCCTCGGAGGAAACCCAAAAGAACTGCCTGTGGATGGCTTCACTGTTAGGAATTGCACACTTAATGGCACATCTAATGGAGTTAGGGTTAAGACTTGGGCCGATAAACCAGGAAATATTTCAATCTCCAATCTTTTTTTTGAAGACATCACAATGATCAACGTACAGAATCCAATCATCATAGATCAAGAGTATTGTCCATCAAAAGATTGCCCCAACAAGGTCTTGTTCAACTATTTCTCTTTCTTTACATATCTTTATTATATATCGTCTTTTTTGACAAACCTGTTGTGCTTTTCTTTCTATACATGTGAGTTTATCTAACAAATTTGATGTATGTTTTCATTGGCTTTTAGAAGCCATCAAAAATACAGATAAGCAATGTGACATTCAAGAATATTAGAGGCACTTCAGCGTTCCAATATGCAGTAGTTCTGAATTGCAGTAAAGAGAAACCATGCCAGAATGTGCAATTTAACAACGTTGATATCAAATTATCAAATGGATCTCTCCCATTAGCAACGTGCATTAATGTTGACCCTATAGAAATCGGAAAGGCTACTCCTTCTTGCAAACCTTAGCACCATAGAATCAAGGCCTTTTTTATCTCTTAATGCAGGATAGAGTGTGCATCCTCCTAGTTAGGTGATGAGGATTTGCAGTTTTTTAGAATAAGTATTTGAAAATTGAGCTATGTATTGTAAAGATTCTTTTCCTACGATAATGCATGCATATTTGTCTGAGTATTTTATAAAAGATTATTTGTTAGTATTGGTTTTTGTTTCCTGAAAATTTAAACGTCTGCCTCCATAGTAATTTTATTCTCTTATTTGTGGCATATAATTATTTTCACCAAACTATATACTTAGGTTTGCATAGTTGAGAAACTCACACTGACACAGAGTATATTACATTTTCTCTTTGCAGAATTAGAAACATATTTTTAACCACTAAATAATGATATGCATTTCAAAAACAAATTATGTATATCTTGGATAAATATTATATACCATGATTTTCGACTACATAATTAAAAATTTTAATTTCTTGATGTTGACATTCGACTAAATTCATAATATTTTGAGTTTGTTAGAGATTTTATTGATTCAAATATCTAACTAAATAGTTAAAATAAAAAATAGAATATCACAAAAAAAATTTTATTCCTAATATTAAAAATAACTTATAACATTCAAATGGTTAAATATTTTAATTTCTTCCTCCTTCCCTGTCTCTGTATCACATATTCAACCTTGCTTTCCAACATGAAATTATTGATTTAATAGAATTAGAAAACTACTTATTGCTACTTATTCAAGACGGCTTAAAATAATATGCATATAGGGACTTAATTAATATTGTAATACGTGGCGCATGAGAATTAGCTATCTAAGGATAATAAATAGTATGATTTTAATAAACAATTAAATAGAAGTACGAATAATGTACCTCCTCGAAGGACTTTATTTACAAATAATAAAGATATATAATGGAAAATATTTCATTAATCAATATTATTTTATATATTTATCTGTTATCTACTATTATTATCTCTCCCTCTTTCAACGTATTTTTTTCTCTATTCATAATATTTCAATCCTAGACTATGTTTTATTTACATTTTATATAGAATAAAATATCTTTCTATACAGATATATATTATAATGAAAATTATTAGATGTATCTTCATTTGTCGTGCAATGAAAATTATGTCACAATGAACTATAATGATTATTTTAAATTTACATTATCCTGAATGTTGATTGCCGATTAATATTAGTAATTGTTAGAAATAATTATTTTTCATTTAAATTTCCGATTAATATCCATTAATTTTGTTAGAACTAATTGCCGATTAATGTTGATGGTAAAATATTGTTGAAAATTATGGTATAACGACCGAGTATGACTTTGAGCTAAATTAGGAATGAATACGTGGTAAACTTATTCAATGTAATTTTTTTTTTTGGAAAATTGTTAAATAACTAATTGCTCAAAGTTTATTTCAAATTCAAATTAACATTTTAAAAAGGGATTGTATAGGTCTTGATTTTCAAATGAATTACATCAAAATTGACATTTGCCTTAAATTCAAAATTAAAAATTTCAAAATCTTGATTGGGACTTGACTGAATCCCATCATCATATTATATGCTTTTTACATTAAATTTAATGTGTCATCTACTATTTATCGTTTGCTTATATAACATAAATAGAACAAAGTTATACTTCTTATTTAATAAAAGTTCATTATCAAAATGTAATTACACTATAAATATCATGATAAAAATGGAGGAAGCAAAAGGTGGCAACAAAAAAATTGATAGGTAAATTTGGAAATGAAATTTTTCTCTCCAAAATCTCCCCATATTTGGAGAGAAAATTTGAAAATAAAAATATATGGGTCCCACATTATTTTCCTCCCACATTTATCTCCCCTTCACTTTTTTCTTTATAGCCAAGTAGAAAAAAAAAACATTATTTCCTCCCCACTTTTCCCTTCCACTATTCTCTTCCCATCATTTTTTCTCCTGTCTAGCATAGTGAAAATATAGAAAACTTCTCCAAACTTTGAGTCAGTTGTACAAAACCCCACGTCATCTTTAAAAGTTTAAAATTAATCTCCCTAACCTTTCAATTTTTTTTTTGGCTAAAATGTATAAAATTCCTATAAACTTTGAGGCAGTTACATATGACCTCATCGCTTTTAAACATTTAAAATTAACCCTAACCTTTAATTTAAAATCCCTATAAAATTTGAGGCAGTTGCATATGACCTCATCGCTTTTAAACATTTAAAATTAACCCTAACCTTTAATTTTATTTTTCAAAACCCTCTACCATTAATTAACTGTTATGTTATTAATATAGTTATTGCCAAGTAATATATATTTTTATTATTTTTTAACAAATGTAAATACATATGGCACATGAAAATAAAAAATATATATTTTTTATTATTTTTTAACAAATTTTAAGGAGGGGCAAAATTATAATTTTTACTTTTAACACACATTTCATTTTTTTTTAAGTTGAGGACATTATTCTCTTTTTTTACAAGGGAAAGAATGTGAAATATGAACTTTGGAATGCATGCAAGGCAACAACTAAACAAGAATTTGACCACCTCATTTTTTTTTTGAAAGATGAACTTTGCAGTTTTTCTCTTAAATTATGTTACCTGTGAACAATGAAAACATGGAAACTATAGGTGTTAAGGCTCTTGTGATAGATGACAATGTAAAAATTTGAAATTAAACTTTGTAATATCCCAAAAATTAAAACCCTAATTAATTAAGTCAAATGAAAGTAATTAAGAGAATTATTTTGGTGTGTAGTTATAGATAGTTAATAAATATATTGGATTATAATTTCAGCCCCACGTTTAGGTTGGGAGCGAAATCATGTTACCTAAACCTAAAAAAGGAAGAAAGAAAAAGGAAATATAGCTTTGTGCCAAATGTCATGGCATGTGCATCGTGCATTGCAACGCATGGACAAAATCTAGGAAAAAACAGTCATAAATCACATATGAAAACAAAAGAAAAGGAAGTGAAAGAATAAAAGGGAAATGGAGAAGACTTAGAGCTCTACTAGGGCTTATTTAGTTGGAGAGTTTGGAGCATTTTGAAGTGAGCAAACACTAAAGGGTAAGTTTTTCAGTCCTTCTCCTCTTTTTCTTCTCTATTTTATGAGATTTTAGAGTTAGGGTTTGTGTGTTGGGAGTTGATTTTTGGATCATAGGGGTTATGGGTCCAAATACATTGACTTAAATAGAGTTATGAGATTTGTTTGAGCGATCTAAACTAAGGATTAAGGGTTTTGCACATTTGTGGTTGTTGGTGGACATTAACGTCCTAAAATGCCAATAAATATGGTTGTTAGAGTTGGTTGGGAAGCCATTAATGATGGTTTGAAAGTTTAATGAAGCTTATGAGGACTCAGGGGAGTTAACGGACCCAACGAGTAAGCCTAAATGCTAGAAATAAGGATTTTGGATATTTTAGGTGTTGAAATAGGAAGTTAGAATTAGGTAAATAATAGTATTAATGGTTGTAGATATAATTAATTATAGATTAATTATCTAGGCGTTGATTTTAGCCAGAGAACAAGCTTTCTAAGCATTTGCTTAAGGGATAAACCTTTGGCCATTTAAAGGTTTGAAGTAGCTAAAAGAATCTATTTTGTATGGTTGTTTGTTAATTGATGTTGATTGTTGAAATGAAATGTTTATATATATCAAACCTTTGACCATTTAAAGGTTTGAAGTAGCTAAAAGAATCTATTTTGTATGGTTGTTTGTTAATTGATGTTGATTGTTGAAATGAAATGTTTATATCTCTCTCTCTTGTGCGCGCGCGTGTGGGTGGGTGGACATTATTGTTGAATTCCATGGGTTTTTAACTATGTGATGTGTAAAGAAAGCTAATGAGATAATGTTGGTTGATTTGATTATCATGGTAGTAATCAAACATAAATGACCCTAATTATTGCTAAAAGTGATGTGAAACTCATGTTGAGATTATGTTGCGAAATGGCCATGTGCATGTCAAATGAATAATATGAAATGAATTTATATGTGGTACTTGAGATATTTGTAGTGTTAAACAAGCATAGTATAAAGTTATGTGAGAAAGGTGACGATATATTATTGTGAAAATGATGAAGATTGTGAGTATATGTAGTTAAGGATATGTCATATATATTGAGAAGTGGAGTTATATGTGATGTTCATATGAGTAAGGTCCTATTTGGTATGATTGAATAGTTTTTGATGGAATTGAAATCAGAATTAAAATTAAATTGAATTTTAAAAGTATATTTGGTATATTAAAAAAAATAGATGAAATTCTTGTATTATTTTTGTTTGGTATGTAAGACATGAAAATAGAATTACAGCTGAAAGACAAAAATATGCCTAAAAATTAAAATTAAAATATTTTATAAAAGAATACATATTGTAATTTACATACATTCGATAGAACAAGGCATGAAAGTATAGGAGCTCTACATTTTGAATTGTCCCTATCACGACCGAGCTTAGCATGCTCCATTCTTCCAGTATTAACCACAAATGAGTAAGGACACAGTCTTCTTCTCAATCTTTTTAAGAGGATAAAATTGTCTTCAAAAATACAATTCCATATAATTCCATATAAAAGCTCCAGATTCCATAGCTTCCCCCAAAGAATATATTTCAACCTTTTTTCGGTGTACTGCTTCATGTGATTTGATTGATAGAGTGGAAGAGGGTAGGTTAAGTGTGGTGTTATTTGTTATCTCCATTACACGTGTTCAAGCACTTGAGATTTTGGGTGCATACCCATATACTTCTTTAGCCCTCTTTATAAATCATTTCTATTAACTTTATCAATAACAATGTAAAAAAAAAAAAGAATAAAAGTGTGTAAATTTTTAAATATATCCTTGTATAACAAATCCCAAAAGTAATATTATGTTACTTTTTTTTTTATGAAGAGTAATTTTGAAAATATCTTTTAAATATTACTTAAAAAAGTACATCATGATTTATAAATGAGACTAAATAGATCTTCTAAAAGCTGTCTTATAAATGGGACTAGAGCGAGTATTTATTTGTACTCATCAATATTCTTGTTATAAATAGCAAAAATCACACCTAGATTTCAAAGAATAAATTTAATTATTGATAAGTATGATAAAAT
This sequence comes from Prosopis cineraria, assembly GCF_029017545.1. NCBI lineage: Eukaryota > Viridiplantae > Streptophyta > Magnoliopsida > Fabales > Fabaceae > Prosopis > Prosopis cineraria. Next base: position 34,454,684 of record NW_026555339.1, on the reverse strand, counting down.
ACATAAAATACTCATAATTATTGATAAATCATATTCATTTGTAATTGGGTAAAGAAAAATAATAAATTGATAAAAAAATGATAATTTGGTTTGCCTAATTATAAACATGCAGGATTTGAAATTTAAAAATATTTTATATATTTTATATGGATCTCTTAATAATTAAATTTGTTTTGTGGTATCTAGATGTAATTCAAGAGTGGACAAAGACACGACGGAGGTGCAGAGGTTTTGCTTGGTGTGTTTCACATGGTGAGAGATAGATGCTGAGACAGAGGAAGAGTGAGAGACTAGAGAGCACAGGGGAGATGTCAGGTTGCGTTATGTGGGCCGCAAAACCCAAAAAATCAGACATCCAGTCCAAATTAACGGTAGGCCTACTATCCTGTATGTAAGTATTCAAAATTTAAAATACATCAAACACAAGTTTATAATTTAAAATGTCAATTACCTTATAATTTAAGATTTAAATTGTCATTTAATCTAAACAAAATAGTTAAAAATTATTTTGAAAAACTAAAAAATCATAACTTTTTTAAATGTTTTGTTACTTTTTGTGCTGCAAATAAAATCAAAACTAGAGAAAAGATAAAAAATATTATATTTTTTTTATGACAATTATGTTAATAAACTACCAGAATTTAATTTAAAATAGAGAGAAATTATATTGAATAATTTGTAGATTAATTTTCTCAAATAATTATACATGCAATTTAATTTATCCTTTATTAGTTAGTGTCATGCTAAATCTTACTGTGCATTTCAAGTTGGGGTTCCATCAAAACAAAGCTGGTTATTTAATTAAAGGTCCATTTTGATTTTAATTGAGTATAATTAATTTTAAAAATAATTGATTAAATGATTAATTTTAATTATAATTGATTATGTTATAACGCAATATATTTGAATACTATTTTTTAAAATTAATTTTAACAGAATTGAAGATATTTGAATAATTTATTCAGAATCAATTTTAGCTGTATAAATTACCATAAAGGATATTTTTTTCAAAATTAAATTATTTATAAATTTTTATCTAATATTATTAAATTTTTTAAATTTTATTTTAAAAATTAAAATATATTATTTAAATTATATATCTGATTAATTATAAAAATTTATATTATATTAATATAATTTACATAAATGATAACTCAATATATTTTAGTTCAAATAAATTTAATAAAAGAGAAATATTTAATTCTTAAATACCAAACATTAATTTTATAATAACTAATGAAGATGATAATATATAAGTTGATATCTAATGACATCATGAATATAAATCATATCTGACGAATATGTTAAGCACTGTTTAAAATTTTTGACAACATAAAAAATATAATAATGTAACAAATGATGTAAAATCTCTCTCTCTCTGAACTTTTATAAAAATTTTTGTAATGACCCTCAGTATTAAATTAAATTAAATTAATTTTCCTCTAACAATTAACATTTTATTTAAATTAGTTTTATAACAAGTGCTAAGTGGAGGGTGGTGGCTGACAGGAACTTATGCTATTTGAGGATCCAAAGTTTGAATTTTATTAAAAAAAAATAGAAGAGATTAGAGTTTAATTTTATTTTTATTAAATTTTGTGCCTTTCTTGTAATTTTTTTCTTAGGCCTTTCTTGTAATTTTCTCACATGCCTTTTATAATTCCACCACAAAAGCTAACTCTTGGATCTTTGGAAGAAAATCTTTTTTTTTTTGAAAAAATAAATTTTTTCAAACATTAGTGTTTGGGTAATTATTTGTAAAATCAACTTTTTAATTCTAAAAATCAATTTTCTTCCGTATCCAAACACGCCCTAAGTCTAAAAGTGCACAAGTAATTAATTTATTTATGTTTATTCGTAATAAATTAATTAAAATTAATTCATCCTATATTATACCCTACTCATAATAAAGTCTAAATAATCAATTAAAAAGAAGACTACAAGATAAAAGGTTCATAAATATAAAACAAATCATGAATGAGAAATAGGAAAATTGACCTTGTGAAGATTGTTTTTTAGTCAAAAAAGTCAATTTTATTAGTGTCAAAGTGAAGAAATTACACAAATTAATAGGCCGAAGCCAAAAAAAAAAACTAAAAAAAACCTATGGTTACAAACTAACACACATCTAACCAAACAAAAACAAAAACAACTAAACAAAAAAAAAAAAAAAACAAATATAGCAATAGAATAGCAAACTAATAAAAGGAAACAATCTCAACCTATACCACAAGGCTTGCTACAATCAGTAGAAGAACAATGACTTAGCATGCTATCATTCCACAGTAGCCCAGTAAGAGGGAATGGGGGTGTTGCCACCCAATTTCATGGACACATTTCCTTTGAAACTTTCACTGCTATCCAATCAACAATTTTATTGAGAGACTTAGGCACACAAGAAATATTAACATTTCTTTATCTATCTAGCATTGCCAAGACATCCTCTACCACTATCTACACACGCCATTCACATAAATCCTCCCTTTTCTCCTTCAAACATCTCACCTGAACTTCATAACCAGATTCTATCATAACCTGTGCATTAGAAAAGCTACTCATCATACTTATAGGCTTTCTCACAGCCAAAGCTTCAACCAAAAAAAGCAGATGAAGCATTTACTTTATTAACAAAACCATCAATCATTCTTCCTGCACTATTTCTTATTGCCACCCTAATACCAGCTCTACCTTCTTTCTCATGATAAGCTCCATCAATGTTAACCTTTACATTAAAAGAGAATGCAACAAGAAGCTTCTGACCACGAACCTGCTTTCTTCTCATATGTTTCAAGCCACTTGTAAACCCATTACCTTTCCAATGCTCTTCAACCAATCGTACAACATTACACATCACCTTAATGGATCAATTTCACCTCCTTGGAAGACCACCCTACATCTATCTTTTCACACACACACACCAGCAAATAGTGGCTATTAAAGCTTTCTCATACTCTTCAACTTTATTTTTAGACCCAATAAGCTCCCATAACCATTTGTCAGACTTGAAAATACACCATTTTTGGTAACCAAAGCAAATATAGAACCATACCAAACGCTTTAAGCCCACTCGCATAATAACAAACAATGTTCTATTGTTTTTGCATCAGTACCACAGATTTACAAACCGAATCCACCCCATACTTCCTTCTAAACAAAGCTTCTTTAGTAGCCAAACTTCCTATTACAACCCTCCAAATAAAGTGATGTACCTTCGAAAGAACTTTAAGTTTCCATATACACATCTAAATATCCTCAGAAACAATAAAAGAACAACTAGCCTTTAAGCTACTTACACTATCTCTTTTCATTATGAAAGTTGCATAACCAGCCTTGACTTCATAATTCCCATTTTTGCTCTTTGCCTATCTCAACTTGTCCTCACCACTAATACTAGACAAAGGGATCTTCTTAATTATTTCCAAAACAGAAGCAGGAACTTTGTTTGTTACTTGATCAAGCATCCATCTCCCTTCTTTAATCAGAGTAGCCACCATGACATCACTCTTCTTCTCTTGCTCATTAGCATACTCCCTTAAATCAACTCCTAGAACCCAAGCATCTTTCTAGATCCTCACCTTCCTCTCATCACCATTCATCTATATTGCATCAAATTTAATAAAGTCCCTGCCTTCAATCAAACTAGACCACGCCCAATATGCTTTCTCACCTTTTTTAGCCTAAAAAAATCTCACTTAAGATAATATATACCATTTAAAATTCTTACCCATAATGCATCTAGCTTTTGCACCAACCTCCATGCAATTTTTCCCAATAAAGCCAAACTAAAATGAAAAAAATATCTCAAAACAAAACCACCAATATTCTTGGGTTTAGTCATAGTATTCCAAGCCTTTCAATAGATCCCTTTTGTAACATCGGGGAAATTTAATCGTGATTAGTTAACCTAATAATTTTGATTAGTGAGTTAATGAGGTGTATGGCTAGAGGGGCCTAATTTATGTAGATTGTTGTGATTTCAACCTTAGAAGTGGGTTTGAATTGAAGGCAGGCCACCCGAGCAAAGAAAGAGAAAGAAAGAATGAAGGTTTTCCCTCTGTGCCGCATGTTGTGACGTACAGGGAAAATTTGAATGTAACGGGTCTCTCTGTGCCATGAGCAGTAGCAGAGGGCATCGTGCACCACGGTGCATGGTGAAAATTTTGATATATCAGTTTCATATTTGTTCGAAAAGCAGAGAAGAGAGGAAGGAGAAAACCAAAGAGCTCGACTTCAGCTCTGCTAAAGCACGTTGTAGAATCACATTAAGGATAAATTGAAGCTCCCAAATACCTAAAGTAAGTAATCTAAGCCTTCTTCTTCCTTTCTCTCCCTCATTTATGAAGATTTATGGTAGGGTTTAAGTTGGAAAGTTTATTTGCAGTCCATAGGAGTATGGGTCCGATTTCATTAATTAAAATGGATATAATGAGAGTTGTTTAAGGTATTGGAACACCACATTAGTGATTGTCGAAGTGGTTAGTCCATGAGGATAATAAATACCCAAAAATTGACATAAATGTGGTAGTTGGGAGAGGTTTATATCCATTAATGGTGGTTTGAAGTGTTATCAATGATAATGTGAATTAATGGAATCTAAAGAGCCTATTGGATATGAATATATAGTAATTTATGGATTGATGGATTAGAGTGTGCGGAGATTTATGTTGGTAAAACTCACAAGATGGGATTATGATAATATTCTTGATTATGATTATAGTGTGGGATTAAATTTGGCACCATTTAAGCTTGGGAGAAGCTTTGAAAGTATTTTGTATGAGGGGTAAATCTTCGACCTCTCAAAGGTTTGAGGTAACCAAGGAAAACTTAATTTTATAGTTGAATGTTAATTATGTTTGTGAAATGTGGTTGATGATTTAAACTTAATGATGCATATTGGCCATGTGTTTGACTTGTGAAATGGTATTTTGGAAAGGAAAACCCTTATCATGCCACCTTTTGTGATTTATAAATTTAACTATGGCATGTTATGGTGAGTGAAAAATTGTGATGTATCATGTGTTGAGAATGTGAAGTATGTGAGTATGAGTATGTGAAATTATATACCATGAATTGGTTGTTTTTAAATGAATATTATATGTAAAATGTGCATAGCATGATCATTAGTGGGAGTTCGCCTAGGGAGAGGAGTAAATTGGTTTAAATCTACGTGATACTAATAATGACTGTTGGAATTGGAAACTTATCTTGGCACCGACTGTTAGAATTGGGAGGTAAACCTTATTCCATGGTTGATTCAGGACTGCCTCACTTATTCTACGAGGGACTCGAATCTAACTAGTCTTCACTAGTTTATGAGGAAGCTAGGTTAAGGGTACGATGCCCTTTGGTTGTTAGTATTGGGAAAAACTGGATTATATAAGTGAGTGAATTAACCCTGGCTCGGTAGCTCCTTACAAGTGGAAGGCTGGGTTAGTTCGTGAAGGACATAGCTATGTGATAGCCACCAGTTTTATGTCAAAGGTAATAAGAGAGTATAAGGTTGGCATATAATCATGTATATAAATTTGGCCACATGGTTGTCAGTATTATGGTCCGGTATGTGTTAGGGGTGCATGGTTGGTAGTATTGCGACCCTATATTGTGCATTGCAATTTAAAAATGGATATATATATATATATATATATATTTTTAAACTCGGTCACATGGTTGTTAGTTTTGCAAACCATGGTCAAGTTCCTCGTATGTGTTATGTTGTGCTTGTTTTGCCTATTTGCATATATTTATAATTGATATGCAACTACAAAGATTAGGTAAAACTTGGTTACTAAGTGGTTGTACTTACCCCTCAATTCTCAATATTTTAGGACCTAGCTCATTGGATCAGAGTAGGGGAAAAAGTACTCTGAGGTGTAGGATTGTGGTAAAATCCTACTTTCATGCCTCTTTACTTTACTTGTGTATTAATGTTGTGTAATTGCTAACTAGGATTACATGTTATTGTTTTTGTACTACTTGCATTACCATAGTATATAACTTGTGTATTTTGTGCCTCGGGTTAGTGAATTTTGGTTGTAAACCCATAGATAGGGCAAAAATACTTGTGCAAGTAGGAACATGTGTATTTTGAAAGAATTGAAATGAAAATGATGATTTTGTACATGCGTTTCCTCTCCCTTGTATTTTATGAAATTTGGGGTTAAGTAATGACTTTAAGATATATGTGTTTTTGATTGTATGTGGTGTGTTGCACAGGTTTGCTAGAGTCCATTAAGTATGGTCGGATAGTTGGTGTAAGCTTATAGTACTTATGATTGAGTTGGGATACCAAAGTTGTGAGATTTTTGTGAAAATTGGTCAAAATGGATTTTGGTGTCTAACTTTTTATAGAAAAAGAATTTGAGTGTGAAACCAATGCTATTAACTAAAGCTAGGAGAAAGCTCCTTGTGGATATCAAAATCCCCTCAATCAAATGTGGATAGGGATTTGAGACGCGTTGGAAGTTCGCTCCCTATGCTATTAAATGACAGCATTGATGCTATCAAATTTATACAATGCGCAGCGGCTTATGGCACCTCACGCCGCGGCGCATGGCACAAAGAAGGATGAGCAGTGGTGCATCTATCGTATGCCTCGGCACATGTGTCGTTTTCTGTATAAAATCCTGTTTTGAGTTTTAAAACTTATTGTCTTAGGTCCCATTTAATTTCTAAGCTTCTGTATTATTTTCAAACTTTGTTTTGAACATTATAATTATCGATTGAGATTTAAAATGTTGAATTTAGGATTTTATTGTAAATGATTTGAGAAAATTTTCTCTTATGAAATTTTACAACTTTGATAATCCTTTAAGGATTAATTCTTTAATTACCTTGATTTTGGAGTTAAACATGGTTAAGTAAGGGAGACTTTACACCTTCGCTCTCTTGATTTTACTCCACCAAAACTTCAAAATTATTCTATAAAATTCTTTACAAGTCTTCTTTGGAATCTAAAACAAGTCATAGGATATGTAGGCATTGCATTAGCTATTGTCTTAACCAAAATCTCCTTTCCATCTTGAGTAAGAAACTGTTGTTTCCAATTTTGCACCTTCTTCGCCATTTTTTCCTTAACAAAGGCCAAAGCTTTACTCTTAAATTTGCCCCACATTACTGGCAAACCTAAGCAAATACTAGGATCTAATTTGTCATCAATTCCTAACCAGGTACATACCTCCTCCCTAGTATTTACTGAAAAATAGGCCAGACTTATCCAAATTCACCTACTGACCTGAAGTATTTCCATATATTTCAAAAATTAATTTCAAATCCTTACAACTTTTCTCATTAGCTCTTACAAAGAATAAAGCACCATCTGCAAACAAATAGGGTGACAAAATAGGACTTTGCTGGGCTAGCTTTATTCTATCAATCCTCTTCAATTTTACATGCCTTTTTACTATGTTAGAAAGCACCTTAGCTACAATGATAAAGAGGTAAGGGGACAAAGGATCCCCTTGTCTCACACCTCTTTCAGGTACAATGTTAGCCACCTTTTTACTAGACAAGTTTATACTATATCGCACAGACTCAACACAGCCCATAATTCTTTGAACCTACACCATATCAAATCCCATTTTTAGCAAGACTTCCCTTGAAAAAATTCCATTCCACCCTATTATGAGCTTTGCTCATATCCATCTTCACTACCACTTAATACTTCCCCCTTTCTTCTTCCTCTTCAAATAATAAAACTCTTTGTGAAAATCGTATTTTGTCCAAGCCTTAATAAATAAATAAGATAACATCCATAATAAAATAAAATAAAAAGAAAAATAATAAGAATGAAAATAGGTTATAACAAAAAATAAATAAATTAAAAATTAAAAGGTATTAGATATGAAGATAATGAAAAAAATATAATCAAGATAGATCACAATTTAATATAATAATTTGAATATAATAATCAAAATATAATATAACATAATAATTTGAAGATTTCAAGATAATATAATCTAATATTTAATATTAAGATTTGAAGATTTTAAAATAATACAATAATCAAGATAAAATAATGGTTAAGATAACAATTAATATCTAATTTCTAAATAACAAAAATATAACAATATATAAAAATACTTATATAGATCACAATACAATTGAGATTTTAGAGAAATCTTAAATATAGAAATCTATATACAAAGAAAAGTAAAGGTAGAGTAAGCGGGTCGGAGAGACTTAAGGAAAAATTATGAGATAAAAATAGCAAGAAAGAAAATAATGAGAAGACATTGAAGTGACAAAAGCTATCGAAGGTAAAGTTCATCTTCCAAACGCTTACACGTTATTATATTGGGATTGAGTGACAATCATAAAATCCCTCATGGCTTACATATTCCCTTAATAGATATTCCCTTGATCCTTTTGTCTTTATGCACGTGCAGTCTCATGCTTGCTAAGTGTGGTTATTAATTATCCTTAGACAAAAGGTGTGGCTTGGTGATTAATATGATGCTCACGTTAAGAAAATTCCACTTGGAGGTCTCTAGTTTCAATATGCATTATATGGCCATGATTTGATTTGCCCTTACCTTTGCTTACGCTCTATGATATTTTCCTGCCATAAATGATTTGCGTAAATTTGTTATGGACTTCTGTGATGCTTCTTAGCTTGAGTGCATTATTCAAACCGCTTGGAAGTGTTGGGTATTATAATTAAATTCGAAGGAATACCGAAGAAGAATATTCATGTGAGAGCCCCCAAGAGATTGCAAGATCTAAACATTACGTCAGTATTTTATTAATCTCTTTTATAAGGTATTGTTGAAATCATTCGAGGCATGGATCTTTTAGAGTCCTCACAAACTTATATTGTTTTGACTACTTAAGACTTTCAAAGTCATTATAAATTTATAAATTAATTAATTTATTATTCTATACATAGTGATAAATTTCGCATGTATATAGTTTTGAAATCATCAGTTGTCTAAAACTTTTAGAGCCATCATAGATTTATAAGTCAAATAGCTTACATTAAGCAGCGAGATATTATCATGAATACACATTTTAAAATATTTTATTCTTAAATAAAAATAAAAGGTTTTCCTATAACAAATAAAATAAAATAAATCATATTGGAAGATTGATTTGAATACATGAAATTTTCATAAATCTTACCAAAATATTTTTTTCCAAGATTATCTCTCAGAATTTTGTCACAAATAAAGAAATAAAATATTTTCTTAAATAAAAACTACAAACCAATATTAAAACTATTTTATAAAAAATTAAAAATTAATATTTTTCTTTAAAAAGTCCCAATCAAGAAGCAAGCATTTTTACCCCGAACTACATAGGTTTTGATTCTCAAAAGGATACGTAGGCCCTAGGGTTTCATCTTAGGTCAAGTCCAACTTATAAATAAATAAAAATTTTACTTTCTTAATTTTCTTACCTTTTTATTAAGGATAATTAATGTATTTTTTAAGGCCATTTAAATTTATATAGTTAACTCAAGGTAACCATTCACATGAATAAATGTTGTGGAGTGTCTAACACCTTTTTTACACATAATCGACTCTCTTATCCTTTTCTTTATACATAAACCACATGTCAAAAAGGTTTTTAAAATTACCTTTTAAAATTTTAGTGACGACTCTTAAACATTTATTGTTTATTCAATTTTCCTCCTCAGGAAATTCCGGACCGGGCATGACACCCTTCATGTGCAACAATCATGTTATCTTGAATTAATCATCCCTCCACAAAAGAACATCAATTCTCAAAAATCAGTTTTGGAAGAATACTCTTCATTATATTAGTTATCACTTTAGCAATCACCTTATAACACAAATTACGCAAACTTATGGGCCTCTATCAAGTCACAAATTCAGGTTTATCAATCTTTGAAATCATGACCAGATCAGTTTTATTAATATCCACCATACTAACTCCTTTCTCCAGATATTTTTCAAGAGTTTCAAACACCAAACTACCCACCTCATCCCAAGAATGATGATAAAATTGACCTAAAAATCCGCCTAGTCTGGGAGGCTTTTGTCCACCAAGCTGAAAACAAGCCGACTTTACCTCTTCTATTGTAACTTTGTGTAGCAATAAAGCATTGTCATCATCACTGACTCTTCTCTCCACATAACTAAGAGCCAATCTCATCTCTCTGCCTTGAAGCTGTAAAAAGATTCTGATAGTACACAGCAAATTCATTTGGTACCTCAGCCTCATCCTCCAGCCATACATCTTCACCCTTCTTAAGTCTCAGGATCTTGTTCCTTGCCCTCCTTCTAATAGTTAGCAGATGAAAAATTTTAGTCTTAGAATCACCTGCTTGAAGCCATTTAATCCTTGCTCTCTACTTCCAATAATTCTCTTCTCTCAACCACACTTCCCCCATTTCTATCAATATCCTCTCAATTTCAGTGGCTTTTTCTACTGTTAAAGGACCCTCTTTACATTTCTCAATTTTCTATATCAAATCATCAATGATTTTTCTGTTATTTGGAAAAGTTTTTCTACTCCATTCAATTAAATCTCTTCTACAAGTATTCATTCTCTTTATCAATTCCCTCACCTTATTCTCATCCCACTCAGTACCACAAATCCATCCCTTCCTCGCTACCTCCTTAAACTCCTCATGATCACACCAAAAAGCTTCAAATCAAAACCTCTTTGGTGTTTTATTATCTTGATAACAGAAATTCACCTCTAACAAATGATGATCTGACCCTACAGGTTGACAATGAAAAACCATAGCTTTTGGAAACAAACTTCTCATCTCAACATTTCCAAAAGCTAGATCAATCCTTTCTTTAATAGTTTATATGAGCCTCTCCCATTCTACCATTAGCCCATGTAAACCGTGCTCCCTTAAACTCCAATTCCATTAAATTACAGTCAAACAATATACTTTGAAAATTTAAAATTTTCATGGAAGCTCTTACATTCCCTCCAATCTTCTCATGTTGACTCAAGATGGCATTGAAATCTTCCACACATAGCCAAGCATCACTAACAGTAGCAGCAATGATTCTTAATCTTCTTGACACAACTAACCTCTCAGCTTCCTTTGGTGGACCGTAAATTAGTGAAATAAATTGAGGAAGCTCAACCACATTACATTTGGCCCTCGCATGAATAATATTCCTGGACGCCTGAATTATATCCAGATCTAATTCATCCTTCTACCACACTACCAATCTCGGCCCCTCCAATACCAATAGAATCAACATAACAAACCTTCTGAAAGTCAAGCTCTCTTCTTATTCTTTCAAGCATTCTCTGGTGCTGTTTAGTTTCCATGAGAAATACTAAAAGAGGCCTAAATTTTCTGCAAGCCTCCTTTAGGTTTTTAACTGCCAAGGGAGCACCTAACCCTTTAAGCTCATGATTCCCTGGGGACTGTTAAAGGCCAGTCGCCACTACCTTCAGTTTGCACCTTCTGTTCAACAGAACTCATAGAGACATTATCACTAAAAGAGGGACTACATAATTAAGTGAATCTTTTGGCCATGATTTGAAAGGCATGCGAAAATATTCAAATGATCGTAAAGTAGCCAATCCAAAAATCTGTACAAAAAAAAAAAAAAGAAAAAGAGGAAAAAGTGATGTTCCATGAAAATTAAAGAAACTTATTGGAACTGGGGGTCATTTAAAAAAGAAACGAGAAGAAAGTCTTAAAATGCTTTATTTATGTAAGAAGCATCAATTTTAAATATGCAATACTGACTTTATTATTTTCCAATGAGAGATTTACTTAATGGTATTTGTCCTCACATATGAGTGGGCATATTTTTTAGGGTAAAGGTGCAAATTTGCTTTGAAATTTTTCTTCTAAGGATGCCTAGTATCTTGAACTTTTCTTTGGAGCAATGTTGCTTTAAAACTCTTCAAAACGGTATAATATTGCCTTACCATCAGAGTTGACTATTTTATCTAACCAAACTTATCATGTGGTTGCCATGTGGCATTATTTAAAAATTAAAAAATAATAAGGTACAAATTTATCTTGAAACTATTTCTTTAGAAGTGCCTAGTATCCTCAACTTTTTTTGTAGCAATGTTGCTTCAGAACTCTTCAAAATGATGCAATGGTGTCCTATTATTAGAGTTGACTATTTTATTTGACTTCACTTGCCACATGACATTTTTTAAAAATTAAAAAAAATGCAAATGTAGGTGGCCTCCATCAAAGCACCCATAGCTCTCTGACTTCTTCAATCATCCACATCGCTCACTAGTTCATGGTAACTAGTTTGCCATCCCCTCCCTCCTTGTGTCTCAATGCACATTGCTCTCTCTCCTTCACAATTGGCCATTCTTCTCCTCCATTGTCAACATTTGCAAGACAAGAGCTAAATGAGAAGCTCCATAGCCGTCGCTCACATGAGGAGCCATAAAAGTGAGTAGCCAATGATGCTCATGAAAAACCCAAGGCCAATGAAGGGCTAGAGCTTCTTCCATGAGATTTCTAATATTTTTGGTTCACGGGTTTGAAAATTGTTACTATTAGAATTGGAAGTTCTGAGTTTTTGTTGAAAGTGCTTAGTTTTGTAGAGATTCTTGTGTCGATTTGATCATGTTTACTTTTCTTTACTTGGAATTGGTCAATCTGAGTTGTTAATTTTTTGTTCTTATTTTTTTTTGAATATTTTATGTTATTCATGAATTGTTGGATTCTTGAGTTGTGTTTTTTATTTTCTTCCTTCCTACCCCTTGTCTTTGATTGTTTTTGTATGTTGAAAATCTAGGTTCGATTGTTTTTCTTGATTTTTTTATGTTGAAAATCTAAGTTTGATTTTTTATCTTAGTGTTCTGGGTTATGTTGCATTTTTAGTATTGTGGATGAAGACAAAAAAGCTGATGAGGATGAATAATAGCTCTTTTTATTTTTTTTAAAAATTTTAAAAATGCCACATGGCAAGTGAAGTTAAACAAAACGGTCAAATTTGATAGTAGGGCAACATTGCACCATTTTAAAGAGTTTCAAAGTAACATTGCTCCTAAAGAAAGTCGAGGATACTAGGCAACCTTAAAGAAAAAATTTCAAGGTAAATTTATATCTTTATTATTTTTTTAATTTTTAAAAAATGCCATGTGGCAAGTTCAGTTAGAAAAAATGGTCAACAAATAGTCAACTCTGATGGCAGAGTAATATTGCAATATTTTGGAGAGTTCCAGGGCAACATTACTCAAAAAAAAAAAGTTCAAAATACCAAGCGCCCCTGGAGGAAAAGTTTTAGGATAAATTTGCACCTTTACCCTATTGTTTAACCAAAAAAAAAACTTTGCCCAATTTCTGTGTGAATTAGTGAAAAAAAAAACTAATGAAAACAGAATAAAAAACATGAAGATAGTGGCAATTTTTAATCACTTTAAGGTATCAAAAGTCACATAGAAATAATTAGAGAAAATTAATCCTAAAATATTTATAGTTTCGCTCAATTTTAAATAATTTTGTGTGGTTTATTTTATTTAGATTAAATTTTTATAATTTGATTCACTAGATATGTTAATCCCTAAAATTTTAAATTGTTCATGAAAGATTAATTTTACCAAAACAAAAACACTTTTGAAATTTGATTTAACAGTTTTGGATTAAAAAATCAAAAATTGATTTTAATACTTGTGTAAATTATTTTTCAGTTATAATTAAAAATTATATAATTAATTCTAATATTATTTAATCATTTAATAAAATATAAAATTGGTTAAATTTTAGCTTTCTTAGGGAAGAAATTTCTTTATTTTAACTTGTAGGGACATATATATTTAATGATTTAAATTATAAGGACTCATTTCAAACAAAATAAATTACAAGGATACAATCACACGTGGAGGCATATTTGTTAACCCAAAAAATATTAGCCTAATTTTTTTATGATTTAATGAAAAAAAATTAAAATAGAATCCAAAAAATGAAGATAGTGACAAATTTTTAATCACTTGAAGATATCAAAATTTACATACAAAATTATTAGGGAAAATTAATTTTCAAGTCTTTATAGTTTCTCTCAATTTTAAATTAGGTTCTTGTACTTTATTTTATCTAAATCAAGCCTCCATAGTTGGATTTATTAGGTACATATATATGTGTCTGTGTCTGTGTGTTAATCCCTAGAAATTAAGATCATTAATGAAATATTAATTTTCAAAACAAAAAACACTCGTGAAGTTTATAGGAGAATTGATTGAATATTTTTGACCAAATTTTTTTTTGATAGTTGTGTAAATTCATTTTAAGTTATTAGTTATCTTATAGATCATTTTCTATAATTTTATTGGTCATTTTGTATAATTTTTTAGGTTATTTTTAAAATTTTTTTATTAACTAATAGTCAAAGTTAATATTTATTTGTGACAAAGCAATATTATACTGTTTTAAAATATTAGAAATGAAATATCATACAAAAAAAAAAGTTTAGGGTCCAAGCCCTCTTGGATCTACAGCTTAAATTTTATTTTTTAAAATAGAGAAATTTGGGGTTTTTAACCTTGAGGGATGGATAGATTTAATGAATCAAATTATAAGGACTCAATTTACATAAAATACACTGCAAAGATCTAATTTAAAATTGAAAGACATTATAAAGACTTGTAGGTTATTTTTTTTTTCCAAATAATTATACACACAATTTTGATTTACCCTTTATTAGTTAAACTGGCCTCATACAACTTACCGTGCTTTGCAATTTAGGGTTCCATCAAAACAAAGCTGATTATTGAATAAATTAATTTATGTTAGTTCATAATAAATTAATTAAAATTGATTCATCCTATATTTTACATAACAAAGACTAAACAATCAATTAAAAAGAAGAGTACAAGATAAATGGTTCATATATATAAAACAAATCGTGTCTAAGAAACAGTAAAATTTACCTTGTCAAGATGGAAGTATCCAAATTAAATGAAACTTTTGGAAATGATTAGTAGGGCATAAGAAAAGAGGTTAGATGTGTTATCAATCAAGCTTTAAAAAAGTTTAAAAAAGTGATGTTCCATGAAGAGACACTAATTGGAATTGGAGGGCCAAAAGAAAAACAAGAAGAAGAAGGAGGTAAGATGTGTTAAATATTCATAAAATTCAGAAAAGTTTTTGTCAATAACAAAATATTAATCATTGACTGTAAATTTTTTTTTTTTAGAGATAGCCAGGAATTAATTTTTGGTAGATAAGAAAAATAAATATTTAGAAGGTAAAATATGATGTTGAGGTTATTGATGCCATGGATAAGACAAGGAGAATTAAAAAATATGAAATAAAAAATAACCACACAAAACTCAACAAAATTTTTTAGGAAAAATTATATTGAAAGACCTTTAAAAAATGTTATTTACAGACAAATGTTAATATGAAATGAATTGTTATTAACATTAGAATTTAAACTTTTTTTTTTCTCTCTAATGACTTGTTGTTGGTTTTTATTTATACAAATGACATTTTCCTCATGTCATTGAATATGATTCTTCCAATTTTTTATCTACGTGCAGGCTTAGCTTTTCTTTAAAATTTTTTTTAAAAAAGAGAGCAAATCTTAGTGTTTAAAATAATTAATAATATAGGTTACTTTTGAATGAGATTTAAATCCATTATTTTGAATATTGGTTTTAAATACTTGATAACAAATACTTGAAAGAAATTATTATAAGATCTAGTCAATTAAGTTTACCTGTTGTTAGAAATAGAAATGTGGATTGAAAAACTTAAATTGAGTGGAAGACCTCAATTTTTTTCACTTGTTAAAAAAATATATAATCAGTGAAAAGAAGGATCAATTAATTAATATGTTTAAAAAAAAAATTAGAGTCCACGTGCTAGTACTTTTGGGAACTATTAGCACCTTGAAATGATCAAGTAGCCAATTGAAGAAACTGTACAAAAAATACAAGGAAAATTGTTAATATGAATTGAATAATAACTGAAAATTAAAAAAATGATTTTTGAAAAACGTAACATGTGTTAAGTTTCATAAAATTCAAAAGACAAAGTTTCCAACTATATAATAGAGTTAACAATTAACTGTAATATTTTTAATGATATAACTAAGGATTTTTTTAAGATAAGATTTCGTTACAGATATTTATTCTATGTTATGAATTATTAATTTGGATTTTTATATTTAATATTATGATGAGTTATATGTGCTAATCCATCTAACTTAATTGGTTGAGTTGTTTGACTCAAGGGTTAAATAAGTTGAGCTTATTTGTCTCACTAGTTACTAAGTAAAACAGGTCAGTGCATCAAATTTAAAATCCTACTAAATTTAACCTAGCTCAGAAGGTTGAAAATGAAAACTTATTATATAAGAATGGATAAATACATAAAAATATCAATAAAAATTTAACCAAAATATAAACGTACCTTTTTGTAATAGGTCTCAATGGTGCACCACAAAGCACTCTCCTTTTACATTTTTTTTGTTTTTCATTTTTTTTTTGTGATTTAGAAAATGAATATCACCGAGAAGAAAGAAAAGAAGTAATCTTCACTCAGTTGGAGAAGACAAAAACACTTGATCTGCCAAGAAAAATTGCATAAAAGATTAAGTATTGATGAGAAAGTAAAAGAATATATAATTACACAACATGTAATTTTTCTTTTGGTAAGATAACAAGTTTGTAATATTGATGAGATTTGGAAATAAAATGAAATTTCTTTGTAAGCAATACTCCCTCTATTAAAAAATATAAGTTATTTTTAATTAAATTTTGTTCAAATAAAACAGTTACTTATCATTAAACTAACTTTATCTTTTTCATACTTATTTCTATTTAATAAAGTATTTCACTTTAAAAAAATATAAAGTAATGTATTTAATATAGATATTTTTTAAAAAAATAATAATTATATTTTAAAAGATTTAAAATATCTTATGTTTTTTACCTAAAAAAGAGTAAACGAGAGCAATCCCTTCAACCAAAAATCGTTCACACACACTTACAAACGTAAATCAGTAAAAAAAAAAAAAAATGCTCTCAATATGTGAGGATGAAAATTGAAAATTGTATAACAAACTAAAATGAAAAGTAATCAAATATGTGGCTGTGTGTGGATATATAGTTGGTAAAATATCAATCAAAAACTGCTGAAAAAAATTTATATCAATTAAAAATTACTTGTTGTGAAAATCAGAATGGATACTTATTAATTTAAATTAATTTTTATCAATAATTATTTATTTAAATTTTAATAATAACTTATTCTAAATTAATAATATTCTATTTGGGTTTGTTTTTATTTAAATTTTAATAGCAACTAATCTTTGATTAATATAAATTTATTTTAATGGTCATTCATTACTATTTTCCCTTCATAGTTCTTCCCCAAAAAAAAAATCAATAGATTAAAAAATTTAAAAATGATTCAAAGTCTAAAAGAAAGAAAAACAAAGACGTTAAACGAGGAGTCTCTGAATTGATTAACATAAAACAAAGTGAAATTAATGGGATTGGTGGGCAATTTTGTTCATGAAATATACATGAAAAGTTACAAATAATTTTAAACTTAAATTTAAAATTAATTTTATTTTTTAACCATTAAAATTTTTAAATTTATCAACCTTTCATTTTCTTCATTTATTTTCTTTATTAGAGGTGCCTATTTTAAAATTTTTTAATATTTTTATTATAAAATATTTAAGTGAGTCTTAGCAATTATTTTTTAATTTTTTTCTCTTTCTCTCTCCACTCTCTCCCCCTCTCTCCTTTAGCTGTTTAAATCAAGATCGTGTATCATCTAATAAGTTAAGTCTTTGTGCATAAGCTCATTAATTGAGATGTGTCCAGAACTCAACCTACGATGAGAGATACAATATGCGCTCTTTGATAGTGAAATTTTAAATGAAAAAAAAAACATAATACTTGAAGGCTAGCTTTACATCACAAAATACCACTCGGTTAGTTAGAGCCCGGACCCCAATCAACGGATAAATAGTAACTCACACGTAAGCATATATGTTGCACTTTGAGCATGGCTCAAAGTGACCATAGTGCTGATCCCCTCATCTACATAGCCCATTCTTGCAGATCCGGACGTTGCGTGGTTGTTTTGCAAGATCTGGCTTTTCTTTTTTTTGGTTTGAATATTGAATCAGTGGTCATCCTGTGCTTGAACGGTGGTATTCCAAGATCCTTCATTCCATCTCTCTTCCCATCAACAATAGTTCCGACCATTCTTTCTCGATCCTTCTCGGTTCAAAGTGAATAATATGACCTTTAACCGATCTTTGTTTTTAAGGGAAAAAATAGGGGAGAACAGAGATGGGATCAATAACAGCACATGCTTGTATGTAGGAAGCTCTCAAGAAGGAGAAGATGAAATGGGGAGAGTTGAGGAGGAGGAGCATGATGATGCCAGACGACTGGCAGAAGTGTGTGAACTCACTCCATGATGCGCTTTTGAGTCACAACATTCGAATTCATTTGCTCAGCGCCAGCTGCCATGCTATACTCGATGAATGGAGATTGAGTTAGGGGAGCTTGCTCTGTTTTATGACTATGAAACAGAGCACGATGGAGCCAACGTTCACTGTTCATTGTTCAAGCCAACGTCCAGATCACCAAAGGCGCTAGCATATCGTTGTTCATGGGCACCAATATCATCCACAATATTTGCATCCACAACATCGTGCCCAGGTCAGGCAATCTCATTAGGGACTCCGCTCACCACATTGGTACGAGAGAACCAGGAGCAATGAAGGCGCGCCATCTCCGTCTTTGACTTCTTGAGATTGTTTTCTTTGATCTCCTTTACCATATACATGACGTAACAAGAGTTCTAGAAATTTGCATAGTTTGTTCGCCATGAAAGAAAAGGATAGAGCACCCTCAAGGAATAATATATTGTGTGACTATTCAAATTACACGCATTTTCAAAATGAGTTAGGTAAATATGGATTCACAAGTTGATTATGCATGAGAGGAAGTTTTCAAGCATGCGCTCGATTCATGGGATGTAATTTTTAAGGTTATTTTTTGATGTAAAAATTAATTTTTTGTTAATAATAAAGATCTGATTGTATTATTTTTAAAAATTGAAGGGGTATATTACAATGAAAATGAATTTAGGATTTAGATGTTAAGTTCAGAAATCAATTTACTCTTTTACCTAATTATTTATTACCCATTACAAGTAACCAAAATCATCAAGTCTCATTCATTGTCTAATCAAACTGAAATAAGCTTTCATTATTAACTATAATCACCATGAATAGTTAAATAAATAAATAAATATATATATATATATATATATGTATGTATGTATGTATAACAATAAAGAAAAACCAACAACAAGACAAATAAAATAATTTTGAGTTACAATTTTTTTTTAAAAAAGTTATGAAACAGCTTTGACTAGTTTTCTACAACTTTGACCTATTTTTATTAGTTTTGGCATGTTCTCGATCAGTTCACTCTTCTTTGGTTCTTACACCTCCCGATTAGACAAGACCACAGGCTGGCAACAGTTGAATCTGTCCGGTCGAGATAACATTAGTCCAAACAATAAAAGATGGGTCGTTTAAATCCAAAAGTGTGGCAAGAGGTGCAGAAATAAAATAACAAACTTGTTTGGCTTAATATACCGAATTCATCTGTTTTCAAGTCCACAAGCATCATTTACTTAACCAAAAAAAAAAAAAGCAAACGAACTTGATGCTTTGGCTTTCAAATGGCAGAGCATGAACAGATGAACGTAGAACAGAGATATTGACGGGCTCAAAAGTTATACCTGGGATTGCAACTCCTTCGCTATGCATATCTAGTAGCAAAATATATGCTTAATTTATATTTCAAATTCATTTGTTTGTTAATTCATAGTCATCAGTTAGCCAATTGAAAAGCGTACAGAAGAATCATTAGAATGTCGATTATATTAAACTCTGTTCAAGTGGCAGAGCTTGAACAGAGGATAGAGATATCTCTGAAAGCCTCAATGGAAAACTTGGGATTGCAACTTCTTTTGCGTTGGCCAACACTGATGATTGTGCCCAACACAATCAGTGAGTAATAAGCTGAATCCACACAAACAAGTTTTAACGAAACAATGAGAAAGATTTAAATGGCCTAATAAACCTTTTTTTAATGAATTAAATTAATTGGAATACAGAGAACTTAGGATTAACTAACCAAACCAATTGTAGATTGTTGAGAGATCATGAGACAACAGACCTCTAGAGGCATGTTTGTTTGCACGTTGGAAGACCCAAACGCAAATGACCAAGATATAAACAGTCATTTTTTAGCTCTCATATCAACAATAAAATATCTCTGGGTTAAGATTTATTTTATTAATACTGTAAAAAATATGTGAATAAAAGTGATCAAAAGAGAGAAATTCAAGAGACTTATATCCATAAATATATATATATATATATATATATTTTGGTATCGTTTTCGTCATAGTAAAGCATAATCTGCTCCAAAACTTTGTGATCGAACATGAAGCACCGCAAAGTCAACAATATAATTATAATATATATAGCTTCTCCAATGTTGATAAAAGAGATATCAATAACTGAACAATTAATAAAAAGACACAATATCAAACAATATTGTTATTCCGCAGCCTATAGGATTTGGTTTAAAGGCATAATACATATCCAAGATGGATCATATTATGCCTTTAATTTATTGACAAACGAGTTTCATGAAAAGTCAATACCCGGGCCAAATTCATCAGCGTGTATCAATCATTTCGTTAAAAAGGAGCAGAAACATCATAATAATAATCATATAACAAAGTTTGTCCAACAATTGAGGAACTTATGAGTCATTAGCTTCAAGTGGCAGAGCTTGAACAGAGGATGCAGATATTGATGGCCTCAATGGCAAACTTGGGATGGCGATTCCTTCTGTGTTATACAACTCCACTGCTACTTCACCTACAAATTGTGCACATGATTAATAATATCAACAAAACAATCACAAAACATTGTACTCAGAAGAAGCAGTTAATAATAAATCATAATTAGGAATCGCAAGAATTACCAGAAGGACCAGCTTCACTAATGAAACTAGAAGCTCTTTGGGGAGGAAACTCTGATTCCAAAATGATGTTTTTTGCTGCCTTGTAACAATTTCTTTTGTTCTTCTTCAACTATTTTGTCCTCTAGTCTCCTATGACTTGCTCATTTTCATCTTTAGTTGTTGTCTCGGTCACTTCATCAACTTAAAAAGTCCATTGAAATAAATTAATGTAAACATGATTTGAGATTGTAAGAAATTAAAGGCTTAAGGCGTTGCAAAAGTATGTGAGCGTGTAACATGTGTTGTGAGTTGTTTAACTTGTTTGTTCCATAAAAAATCATATATAATTAGTTAATTATTGAAATTAGCATAAAGGTTAGGAATTCATAAATACATGAAAGACAAAGCATGCACCTGCTAGTAGCTGTGGGACAAATTTTGGACAGTTCACTAATTCATGGGATCTGTCATATTGGAATTGAAACCCTTTGTTAACTTCAATGAGATTTGGTAGATCTATCAAATATAGACGAAAGAGCTGTGGAAGCAAGGCCTGCCTATCATCAATTACTTCCTTCGTGCTCTGACTGTCTTCAGCTCTATCATCTTTTGTAACATATTGCATACCTTCACATCTCTGAATTCTCAAATTCCACAATGATGTTGAGGATTTAGTTGTGGGTAGTGTGAACAACCATTTCAACTTTGGACAATCGCTTACAATCAGCCAAGAAAGATGGCACAAATTTGATGTCTTTGTTGCAACCATATTCATCTATAGATAAGCAATTTTAAATCTTTACCGCTTTCAAAAACTTAAGATCTTACCTGTTTTGCTTCATCTCATTATTTACTACTCTTTTATTTTCTTAGAAGACTATAGTTTACTTTCTAATCTTTTAAAGTATTTTTCATAAAATAGTATTAAAATTAGTGAACCAAAAAATTAAAAAAAAAGCAACAATAAAATATAAAAGGTGATTATATTTACCTATGTTTTGGGAGCTATGTAGAGGTAAAGCAGAAGAATTTGAAGTGGTTTCCAAATGGCAATAAGATTCCTCTTCCTCAATGATTTGCTCTAACTCACCACATTTTTCTTTGGATATGCTCCACAAACATGGTAGGCTTCTCACAATACTTCCTGTGAAAATGCTTTTTAATTCTTTACATCCATTGATTTCTGGACGCTCAAGCCTTTGGAGACTGATACATTGCATGGGACCCTAATTCTATATATATCTCAACTTAGGAAGCTTATATAAATACAATTCTCTTAAGATTGATAACAATGGTGTTGGCTCTTCTTCATTGAGGGCAAGTCTTTGTAGTTGAAACAAATATTCTATCTCCTGACAATCTTCAACCGTAATTTCGTCCAGAGTTTGCAAAAGAGTAGATTCATAACTCATTTGGGTGTTTTGAGTGACAAGTGAAAGTGATCCCAATTCCTATCAAAAGATGCAAATGATCATAAAGAAAATTCTTTGTAAAAAGTTTAAAAAGAATTATATCATTCAAGTAGTATTTGTTCAATTATTACTTGAATGTGAAATTTAAACCTATGACAACATTAACAGATTAAAACAATAATGTGTTTTATTCCTTGTTGTTTTACCTGAACTTAAAATAATATGAAATTCACTTATATATTACAAAACCATTATTTTCATCTCAATCCTCTAGAAGAATAAGTCCTAATATATATATATATATATATGAACTAAACAAAGAAAATAAGCATACAGTGATGGACCTAGAAAAAATAAATTAATGGGGCCATAATTTATATTTAAAATAAACTTTCATATTTTTTATAAATTTTTTAAATATTTATAAAATTATATTAAGAACATACATAATAAAATTAAATAAAAATATATATATAATATAAAATTATAATAAAATAAAAATTATCTTTCAATGAGATTTTTTTTTAGTCATGAGGTCATACAAATTTATATAGGATAAATGTATTTTTGTAAGGGGGTACGTGAACTTTTTTAAAACGATGGGGTTAAATGAAATTTTTCGTAGGTCAGTCAATGTGACCATGTGTATATAGATAAATATAATATTAAAATTAAATGCATTAGTTACCTGTAATTTACCAAAGTAATTGAAGGATATGAATATCCACTTTAACAGTTAATGTTTAAATAATGAAATAGTTAAGACATGCAGACAAGATAAACTTTCTGACTAAACAAATAACCAAAAAAAAAAACATCGACATTTTATTTTAATGTGTCATTGGATTAAAAAAAATTATTCAAAATAATTAATAATATTGAAAACGGTATATATGCATCTTATTATAAATATGTAATATGACTAAAAAACATGAAAAAAAGATATTGCAGCTTCCTAAACAAGAAATTATTTTAATTTCTCGATATATAAAATGAAGATTTTAATCATGGAGAAAAAATGATTCAGATATGGAGCAATACCTGTAAAGAAGCACGATCAACAACTTGATCACTTAATGACTTTATGTTTAACCTTAAGTAGCCAGCCAACTCTAAGGCGTTCAAAGAATAGCATCTTGAATAATAATTCTCTGAGAAAATGCTAACTAGATTTGGCAAGCCTTGAAGCCATAGCTCTTCTAGATTGTGAAGCTCCATGCACTGAAACTCATCAAGGTTATGATCACACCGTTCTACATTAGATTGAATGAACAAATATTTCATCATGGGAGCATCAACTATACTCAAACATTCCAAGTTCTCAACAAAGCCCCAAGCTTGTAGAGTTGCAGTTAAGTATTTTATTTCTCTACAATTAGAAACAGAGAGTCGTTTCAATTTCGAAAACACAAAATTAGACATCTCTTGATTGTGCTTCATCCTTTCACAGTCAATTACTTCAAGCTCTTCTAACATCACTAGACTTCTAGCAAAGGCAACTGTGAAGACATGAGTCAACAATGGGCAGTTGTATAATTTGAAAACCTTGAGATTGCACATATTTAGCATCTGATATGCTTTCAGACTATGCCACTTGTAAAAGCTTTCAAACTCCCCATATTGTAAATTTCTAACTAAATCAATTTTGACAAGACATTTTGAATATGAACAATCCCTTCATCTGCAATGTCAGTAAAGAATTCCAGGTCTTGAGAACTACGAAGAATCAACTTAGTCAAATATTCCATTCCCCCTATTCTTTGAAACATCCTAGGAACAGCATTCTTTGCCCCTCTATGAATTTCATCCAACCAAAGACTCTACTCTTTGCACTAGATCCCTTATCATTTCATTTGTGGTGGAGGCATCAAAATGTTGAACGCCTATACTTCTAATGGATCTCCAGAAATTATCACCAACCTGCCAAGGAAATTTTCCAATTTCTACGCTATACCTCTACAAGTTTGTAGCATCAACGTTTGTGCTAAAAATATCAAAAGCATGTTCTTGCTCATCAATCCATGGGCCTTTATTTTCAATAAAATACAATTCCTCCAATTTCATGCATCTTCCCATCACTTTATAAGGATTGCCTTCGATGTCACATTAATGCACATCCAACAATTTGAAGCTTTCCAGTTCAGATATTTTATTTGGTAAGCAATTAAAAGAGCAATTCACTAATGTAAGACTTTGAAGTTTCTTCAAACTCCCTACACAAGTTATGTCACTTATTTCCGATATTTCCAAGCATAAATAATGGAGATTAGTTGGAAAATTGAGGAATGAAATGTGTCCTGTAAGTTCCAAGTCCCAAAGATGTCTTATTCCTTTAAGAACCAAAACTCTTAGCTCTAGCAGTTCTCCAAAACACTCTATTTGGGAGAACATATGACCACTCTACCCATTCAAAACCCCAGCTGGCATTTAAGAAAACAAGGTTGGAAAAATGTAATTGAGATGGAAATGATTTCACTTCATCCAACTATAAATATCTTATTCTATTATCTTCTGCACTCCCTTCCACTTTCATTATTTCTTCACTCCTTTAGGGATTTTCTATTTCCTTATTCTCTTCCTTGGCAATCTATAAGGCTACAACACGGACCAAGTAATGCATCTTCACACAATTCCCATTATCTACTCTCATCAATAAGCAAGAATCAATGACCTTTTCTTTAGAAATATGAAATGGTTTCCTTGCTCTTCTAAACGAATTCAGGCTCTTGAAAAAGCCTAACCCAATCCCATATCTTGCTAAATGTTCTTCATAAATTTCAGAATCTTCTGGAAATACAGCACACAGCAAAAAAACCAACTTGGCATATTCATCATTTAAGTTTTGATAACTTAACATCAAGCACTTGTATGGATCTCGAAGACCTTCTATGATATTCATCCAATCAGAATCTCTTAATGTTTTTAAAGCTTCTTCCAATTCAATAATACCTTTATCCTTCAAAGTGCAGGCGACTTTTGCTATTGCAATAGCCAATCCTTTGCACTTGTATGTGATTTGCTTTGCTAAATCTCTCATTCTTTCAAGGGTTAGATTAGTAATCTTGGCATGATATTGGAACAATCTCCATGCCTCTTCTTCATTCAATAGATGCAAGTTAACAGACCTTTAGCAATCCATTAATGCGCAAATATCTTTACGCTATGTAGTTATTAAAACTTTGCATCTCTTGAAATTGGAACCAAAGGGAATTCTGATGGCTAAATCAAGCTTCTTCCACACATCATCCAAAATTATTAAAATATTTCCTACATTGTCTAGTTTTGACGACAACCTTTTGGCTTTTGCTTGGTTGTCATGTCCTTCAAGGGTGACACCTAGTTGACTTGCAAGAGAATCTTGAAACATCAACAGAACTAGATATAACAACAAAGACAATTCTATTGAAAAGATCCTTTGTCGCTTTACTGACTTGTTTTGCTAAGGTGGTTTTGCCACAACCACCCATTCCATACAATCCAATCATTGAAACATCATCATCTTTCAATGCCTTCAGAAGTTCTCCATATGATGATTTGGTGCTATCAAACAAGAAAAACCCTTCTGAAGAATAATAAGCTATGTCTAGTGGGTAGCAGCAGGGTGTGCAAATTGCTCAAATCTGCATTTGTGTCCTTGATAAGCTATTTCCTTTGTCTTATTTTCTATCTGCTTGCCTAGATGACATCTCCAAATCTAATTGGGACAATGCCCAAAGCACCAACTCTTGTTTGCCTTGGCCTTCTCTTCCAACAACACTGCATCAACTACAAGAGTGTTTGCCTCATCCAACCACTTCGTAACAAGAATATCAATCTTTTGAGCTTCTTGTTTGGCTTTTGTGACATGATCATGTATGCTTTCTCTCTGTGCTAGAAGAATCTCTTTTCCTTTGACAAGATCTTCAACATATCTTTTGAATCAAAATAGATAATTTGCTTAGTGAATCGATTCATTGATAAAGTTCTTCACAATCTCTAATATAACAGAGGTGCATATCTCCATAGTAGTGAGAGGTAACTTTTTATCCTAAATATAACATAAATAAATGGATAAATAAATAAGAAACATTTACGAGCATACCTACTGTTGATACCTAACAAATTTAGCCATTCAATGAAATATATGAAGAGAGCCTAACTTATGTAAATTCTTATGAACTCAATGCCTAATGATACTAAGTAATATATAGTACAAAAATAATTTTTTTTGTAAATGAACTTTAGAAGAATTTGAAAGGGAAAAATTTCAAATGAGTCCAATATAACAAAATTATCTATAGGGTGGTCCCTTAAATTTGTAAAAGTACTCTCAAGTTCTATGGGATTTGGTTACATTTAATTTACTATGTAAACACAAATGCTCTTAGATTCACATCCTTTTATTAGTGTTAATCGTTGTTGACAGACCTCCAGCAGATGTTGACTGGTCAAAAATATTTTTAAGAATATTTTTATTAAAATATTAATACTTTATTTTTTGCAAGTCAAACATCATAGAATAACAAGTAAATGCTGAAGATTTATAAGTAAAATTTATTACATTTACAAGTAAACCTCTTGCAATATTGAAATATTAATATTTACAAATTAAATTTTGCAGATTTACAAGTTAGACTTCTTAAATTTAAAAGTATCTCTTGAAAAAAATTAGAACTTTAATATTTATAATTCAATCTCTTATATTTATAAGTCAACCTCCTATATTTACAATTGAGTTTATATAAATTTTGCATTGGTTCTTCAAATTTTAGAAATTGATTTACGAAATTTTCAAATCATTTTATTAAATTTACAAATAAACTAAGCATTTTACCTTATTAAGTTATAAGTTCTTAGGTTTGACTTATAAATATAAAATTTGACTTGTAAATCAATTTATAAATTTGAATAACCATTGCAAAAATTATGTAAATTCACCTTTAAATCTGCCATGTTGATTTTAAATTTATAATATTGACTTGTTAAGGTTAAAGTATTTGTTTATAAATTTGAAAATAAATTTAAGATGTCTAAATTATAAGTCTGTGAAGTTCAGCATGTAAACTTATGAAGTTGGCTATTATGTATTAACTTATTAATATTAAAAGAAGTTGACTAGTAAATTCAAAAAGTTTGAGCTGTGAATCTTAAGATTTGCTTGTAAATCTGTGATGTTTGATTTAATAAAATATGAATAATTGAATAAAAATATTTTTTTGAAAAATAATTTAAAATGTGAATTTATTTTAAATTTAATAAAAATGTGATCCTTGTGACCTACCAATGGCTGTTGACCAAAGTAGTGTGATCCAAGAGCATCTGTGTCATTTTACATGATAAGTTAATTACAAACGAATCCCGTGGGGCTTGAGAGTGTTTTCAAAAATTCACAAGACAATAAATCTCTTGCATAGGACCCATTTCTAATTTTCCATTAAAAGACAGAAGAAAGTTTAAAAATGCTTTATTTATGTAAGAAGCATCAATATTAAACATGTGAAGGTAATGGTCGTCACATGTGAGGCCATATTTTTTAACCCAAAAAAAAAATATTTGCCTAATTTCTGTATGACTTAGTGAAACTAATGAAAATATAATCCAAAAATTAAGATAGTGACAAATTTTAATTACTTTAAGATGCCAAAAGTCGGGAGCAAAATAATTTGGAAAATTTAATTCCAACATCCTTATAGTTTTTCTAAATCTTTTATTAGGTTCCTATAATTTACTTTGTTTGACTTAAGCCCTTGTAGTGTGAAATGTTAATGCTAAACTCTAAAGGTTAAAATTATTAATAAAATATTAATTTTTCATAAATAAAAAATTTTAAAGTTTATATAAAATTTAATTTAATATTTTTGAAAAAAAAGAAACAGACTGATTTAATAGTTGTAAAATTGATTTAATAAAGGAGAAATGTTGGGATTTGTGACTTTTTTATTACCTGTTTTAAAAAAAATTATTTAAAAACATGTTCGAAAATATGTTTACTATTATTTGTTTTGAAAAACAAAAAATATAAAAGTTGTTCTGAAAAACTGAGAAATCACAACTTTTTTTTTTAACGTTTTGTCACTTTGTGTGCTGCCAATTAAATTAAGATAAGAGAAAAGATAGAAAATATCATGTTTTCATTTATAACTATTAGTAAAGTACTCGTACAATATATGAATTTTATACTACAATTTTTATAAATAAGTTCAAAAAATAACTTGTAAAAGATATTTTATCCATTTATATCATCATATATGCAGTGGAGCAGTATAATTGTCGCACCCGAAAATGCGACGCAGATGGCGTAAGAGCAGATGTTCCGGCCTTCGGAAGGAAGACCAGAGAAATGGGAGTCACCACCAAGATTTTCAGAAAAATCTTGAAAAACCATTTAAAGAAGGATAAGGGTGGTCTGTAAAAATAAAAAATAGGTTCAGGAGTCGATTGAGTGTGGGGAAGGTGTTAGGCACCCCACAACACCCGTTTGTGAGAACGGTTACTTGAAGTTTGTTGTGCTATATTAATATAGTTTAAAATTATTTTAATTATCCCTTTTATATTCATGTGTTTGATATGAAAATAATAAGAATTAAGCGAGAAATATTTATTTATTTACGAGGAAGGACTTGACTTAGAATTCTACTCTGAGGCCTACGTACACTGCGGTGAGGATCAAAGTCCACGTAGTTCGGACTTAAAAAGTTTGTTGGTGAAAATATTTTTTTAAGAGAAATTAATTAGAAATAATTCACCATTTTACAAATAAAATAATTTCTAAAATTTTTGATATGTGTGTTTTAAATTGTAAAAAGTAATTTAATTTTAATTATTTTCTTAATTTTTAAATTTTTGGAAAAAAAGGATTTAAAATTATTTTTTTATATTTTATGATTGGGAATTTAATCACAGTTCAGTAGAGTTTTATTGGCTCATACGATAATGTAATCATTCTAAATACCTACGAAGATTTCAAAATCCCTCACAATAAAAAAATTAAATTTATTTATATGTTAGTAATAATTTATTCAAGCATGCATATATATATTTAAAGAATTTTAATCATCATGCCTGTAAAGCCTTATCGACTTTTATGGTAATATAATTATCCTAAATATCCGTGAAGATTCAAAATCCTCACACCATAAATGATTAAATATTGTATATTTTAAATATATTTTAATACATAATTGTATAATTCATATTTAAATACAGAAATCTTAATCGTTATACTTGCGAAGCCTTATTGACTCTCACGGTAGTACGATTATCCTAAAGGTCTACAGATATTCAAAAAAAATCTCATATGACCAAAAGATTTAATTAGACAACATGATTATAATTTAAATTTATTAATTTAATTAATTAAAATCATAAAAACATTTATTATTTTATTTACAAAATTCATTTATTTATTTACCATATAAATTGTGAATTACGATATCTGTGAGGATTTATTGTCCTACACAATAACGTGATTAATTTAAGTCTCTACGAAGATTCTTGAAATCTCACATGAGACTTAAATATTTATTATGAGATTGATTCTCATACCTGTGAAATCTTATTGATTTACACAATATGAGATCATTTTAAATTTAAATGCTTGCGAAGACTCTTGAAATCTCACACTACAAATAAACCATAAGTATATATATATACGTATATATATATCTCTATCTTTCTTTTTCATTTTATAAGAAAATCATGACAGCATATGGGAATATAAAGCACCATGATGTATATGTATGTTATTAGCCACGATTATCGGTATGCATGAATAAACTACTACAAATGAACAATGATTAATGTACAGCATGTCACCTCAACCATGTCACCTCACGTTGTATTACTCTAAATCATGGTAATTAAAAAGTTTGAAAGGTAATTCAAGAATCAACCATGCAAAATTAAATGTACCTTAGACATGTTGGATATCTTATAATACCACTTTTTGATGGCACGCATCCTTCCAAGCTCAGAGTCCTTCCCAATTCAACAAGTGTAGTCTTCAAAATGGTATACTGGTCAAGAGTGCTCCTAATCTCATGGGTCAACATTCTAACATGCCTTCCAGATTCTTTTTGTGTAAGGGTAAGTCCCATCTCCCTGTCGAGCTCCTCAACCTTGTTCTTGAGAATCAGCTCATGAGTTTTCGCACTCAACAGATCAGGAATAATATGGACAACCATTAGTGTAGTTAATAAAATAGAATAAACTTAAGCACTCGTGGTCCTCATCCGTCTGTGAAAACCGTGAGTCCGTGCCAGTGATTTTCATGATCTGTTCCTCTTGGTCATACAAAGAGCAGCTTTGCCTACCCTAACAACAAGCCTGTGTCTGGAAGAACTAGTGAGGAATGTGAAGGAAGTTCAAGAACCTCAAGTACTTATGTCTCCACGGGTTACCGAAGGAGACATCGTTAATGCCATTGATGAAGAAGCCATTTCGTGATCTCCTCATTTGTTCTCTTCTCTTCTTCTCGGTCTCTTCTTCTTTTCTGCTCTGATCTCTACTCTCGATTTCTGTTATTCTTTCTCTCTCGTTCATGCTCTATTTTTTCTTCCATTTTTTCTTCATCTGGTTTCTGTCTTCTCTTCCAGTTTTCTCTGTCTTTGTTTCTCCAGAAAAAAAACTCTCCCTCAAATCTCCGTCTCCTCTCTCCCTCAATCTCTATTTTTTGCTTCTGATCTCTATCTCTTCTCTCTCTTCAGCGTTTCCTTCGTCCTTTATTTTTCTCTGTTTTTTGCTCATCTCTCACTCTCCATCTCCTTCTCATTCTCCATCCTTTTCTTCTCTTTTTCTTTTGTCTCTGTTTTCTCATCCGGTTTTTATGCACTCGATCTCTCTCCTTAGTTCTTCACTTGTTCTCCGTCTCTCCCTCCTCCAGTCTTCCTCCTCTCTTCTCTTTGTCGGTTTTCCTTCCCAGCTCCTCCCTTCCTTCAGTTCTCCATCCCTTTGAAAGTAGAAACAGGGAAGCTTACGTGTGAGGAGAGGGTCTACGTGCTTTCTCACTCTGCTCTGCTGTGTATTTGCGTCTAAATTTTCTTATGCATTTTTGCTTTGATCCCTGTCTGCTCTGTCTCGCATGTGTGTGTTCTCTGTGTCTGTCCGGTCTCACGTGTGTGTGTTCTCTTTTGTCTGTGTACTGTGCTTCACCAAGTATTTCCCTGCCCCTTAAGCTGTGATTTTCATCCAGTCTATTTTTATGCTTTTAATTAATAATTTTTATTAATACATATACATATATATATATATATTAAAATGAAAATAAGATTTAAAGAGAGAAAAATTAACTCTCAAAAATTGACTTTCAATATTTTAAATGATTGGGATAATTTGAGAGAGATTTTGAAAGATTTAAACAAGATTTTTTTTATTTTGTTAAAATATAATCCTAAAAAGGATTAAATTTTATTTTTATATTTTTGATTATTTATTATTAAATTTGAAAAAATGTCTGAACAAAATACGATGTTCACAATAATTATAATCATTAATATTATATATACATATTAAAGTAAAGTAAATGGTAAAAACTACATGCATATTGTGTAAATGGATATGATGGGAGGTAAATTAATAAAATTTCATAATTATGTAAATCAAATTATCGAAGACATCCTTGTAAATGACATTAAAATTATATCTATATAGTGACTATCCTCATCAAGAACTAATATGTTTAGACTCTCCATGCTTTGAACATGAGAAACAATAATATATAATTGGTCATTGGCGAAAATAGAATAAGTTATGTACAAACCAATATGACATAAGATCAAATCCTAGCTCTTATTAATGGGCACTGCAAAGACTAACATAATGAGAAATTGCTTCCTTCTCATAATAAATGACAACCTTAAATCAAATAGACACATAGCAATACCTGGTATACATACTTTCATCCTTGTAGTTGATCCAAACATTTATTGGACTTCAATAACATATTTTCTAGCTTGTGTAACTATAAGACGTGTACCATTGCACAACCCATAAACTTCTCAATGTTTCAGTTCGCATTAAAATTGGGGCACCCACTTTAAGCCTTATTTCATAATTTAGGAGGTTTGACATTGTAATTTAATTTAGAAAATGTGTGTAGAATGCAAGTCATTAAGTAAATTCATATCTCAAGCATGTTTAATAGCACTATCAAAGCTCATGTATACAACTTTCTCTTAGGAAGCAAGGATAACATGTATATGTTTACTTCTTCAGTTACAACCTACATAAGAGCTAATATAGCCTTATCTCTAAAATATGAGGAATTATATATATTGGCAAGGAAATTCAGGAAAGTTGAATTAACAATAGACTTTTACGATTACCTTAACCATCTTGTAACAAATCAACTAGAATCTTAATATCCATAAATCCTTCATTAGCTCTAGCAGTTGTTTCATCACCAATTGAGATAATCATATCAGCAAAATCCTAAAGAACACTAATAGATACTCCACTATTTATTTATAGAAGTCTCATGTTTATTGTTAGTGTCAAAAGTTGACAATTGTCTCAAAACAAAAAGTTAATGGTTACAAAAATAATATCTTCTCTTGACCCACCTAGAATAACAGGAAGGCTAAATTTGCCTTAGGTCTCCACCAAACATAGCAACTTTTCCTTCAAAGGAAGATCACCAACTAATAGGCTACTTAACTTTAGAATATCTTCTAAGCATGTATTAAGAGCTTTAAGACAAAACTTGTGTGTCATTAGAGCCTCATCTCATATGATCAATGATATATGAACAAATAATTCAGCCAAGTTGCTCCCATGTTTCATGCTATGTATAGTGTTTGCAGTCATAGAAAGAGGAATATAAAATTTGAGTGAGTCATATGTCCTCCTAATAAGCTATCCTGCTTGATGCTATATTGAAAACTATTTTACCTCTAGATCTTAATGAAGCAAAAAATGTCTTCCAAACATATGTCTTCCTAACACCACCATATCCATACATGAAAAAAAAACATCTTCATCAAATTCAATAGCATCATCATAAATCTTCTGTTTTTTTCCACAAAAGTTAATGTGTTCTACTTTTTTAATTATTATAATATATACATGGATAAAGATTCAAATTAAAATTGACAATCTTTTCTAATCATCCTATATTGAAATTTTAATTTATCTAGCTTAAAATTCAAAATTTAAACTTAAAGACTTTTTTTTATTAAGAACTTAAAGCCTTTTTTTTATTAACTACATTATATTGGCAATCCAAAATAGTTAAATATATTGACCAATATTATTAACTTATCCTACTCAAATTATAGCATTGACAAAATTTTAAATACTCCTCAAAGTTATGATTAATTTGGGAGAATTATTTTAACAAAGATATATTTTAGAGATAATTTCTTGTACATTCAATTGGTCGATATGTTTTTCACTTTTAACTTATTTTGATAACATATTTGAATTTCAAATCTCAATATTTACTAATTAAATAAAATGATTATTTAAGTAACAATATCATTAAATTAATTAATACTATTTTTAATAAGAAAATATAAATAACATTATTTAATTGGAAGATATGAGTATTTTTAGATTTCAAACTTTACACTAGAAACAATAAATATCTTAACCTTATGAGAATATTGAATTTTATAAAAGTTCATCAAATTCTAATATTTCACAATAATTTGAGTTTTAAAGATTTAAATATAGATGAAGAGGGATAAAAAATTATATTTTAGAAGATATACTATAATCATTGTCTTTTTGTTCTATTTACATAAATACTTAAAAATTAAATTCAAATATATTCACAAATTAACAATCAAACTTGATTTTCAAAGTACAAAATTATTGGAAGAATATCAAAATAAAATCTTACATTTATATAAATCAATCATCCAAAAAAGACTCGAGAATTTTACAAAATTAATTAAAGGGTTAAATGATAAATTTGCCTTTGAACTATAGGTCCAAAAGTATTTAATACTCTAAATTTATTTTTGATGCCATGGCCTCCTTCAATCTTTAAAAACAGTGTAATATTACTCCTATAGTTAATTAATAATAACTTTGATCATTAGTTTACTAAAAATTTATGAAAAAGAACCTTAAAAGTTATAGAAAAGAGACCAAGAAAATTTTTTTAGTCCTTTTGTGTATTTTTTGGTCCTTGTTTATATTTTTGAATCTTTTACAATAATTTCTTGTTCAACTAATATTCAAAATTAATTTTTATTAATGTTTAGAATGACATTGCCCTTTAACCCTTAATCAAATCTATAAGTGTGAAAAGAAAATAGTAGGCAACACCACTTATTTGTAATTGGTATAATATCTAAATGGGAGGAAAATTTGATTTAAATTTGATAATTTTACCTAAATTATATATCTTCATGGCTATCTAAAATATCCAAAATGTAAATATAATATTAAAATACTTTGATAGAAATGTATTTATAACTAAAACTATTAATATAATTTGAAATTAATTAGTTGCAATTTAACATATATTCAAAATTTAATTGAAATATTTTTTTATTTTGATATGAACCATAGAATTACATCCAAAAACTGTTATTGGTGACTTTAAAAAATTCATATAATATTGCATACATGAAATAAAAATATATAAATGAAAAAAATCCATTTATATAAATAATAAAAATAAATAAATTCAATTACTAAAAATATATCTTAATAAAATAATTTTTTTCCAAAATTTAATTTTAAAACAAAAATTCATGTTTAAAAATAAAATAAAACAAATTAAATTGAAAATCATGGTTAAAAAATAATTAAATTTAAAAATACTAAATTGTAATATCTAATACAAAATATATATATATATATATATAACATTTAAATTTTTAAAAAATCTTAGTTCATTAAAATTAATATTTATATTTAGATTGATTAGAATTATATAATATTTTATAAAAAATCCAAGTTTATATAATTTCTCTATCCATTTAAATTTATTAAAATAAATAGATTTACATATTTTATTATTTTATTTTTCAAACCGCACTAGTCAAAATATAACTAAAATTCAATTTTATAATTGTATGAAAATACAAAATAATTTAATTAATCCATTTGAAATTCTTTGATTTAAAATTCAAATAGATAAATATAATTAAAATAAAATAAAAAATAAATAAAAATATATGTCATCCCAAATCTAACTTCACACTCCAAACCTATCAAATAAATTTGTTTAAAAGGATAAACAATTCTTTCAAATTTATTTATTTTATTTGATAAGTGAGTCACACATATTAAATAAAAAATTTATTATTTTCAAAAACTTGACATATTAAATAAAATTATCATTACTATTCTTTCTAATTATCTTAAACTAATTCCATATATTATATCAGATAGTTGAGAACTTGTTATATAAAATAAGATTATTTAATATATGTACACAATCTTTATATATTAAATAATATTAGACAGTCTACAATTAAATTTTTTGAATTGATAATAAAGAATTAAAATAGGCTATTATCTTAAATGTGCTAAATGAAGTTTTCAAAGAATAAATTTAGAAAATTTAAATATATACCAACAAAGTAATTATCATTCATTGCTTCTCTATCTATAAATTCTATAATGTTAACAAAATTAAACCCAAAATGATGAATGGACGGAATCCATCTCAGAATGCAATTTCACATAAAGAACATGAAGCTAATCTTATAAAGATAACTATATTCATTGTCTGATATGATCTGGAACACTGTGAGACATGCAACATATCTCCAAAATATCTTACAAAAAGTTTCCAAATAATTGCAAAGATCTGGCCACCTTATAGTAATATTGTCCTATAGATAGTATAATTATCATATATTAGATGTAATTGATAAGATCCAAATTATAAAAAACAAATACAAAAAACATAAATGCTTACTCAAACATTCTGGAAGACCAATTCAACACTCTTAGATTCTTCAAATATATTTCTACCTAACAATCTCTAAACACAAATTACCCAAACCATAATACGCCAATCTTTTTTTGTTGTATTAATGATGCAAATTGCATGCATATTAGATGTAGAAGCTATTGATAGTATGAATAGTAGTCGTAAGGAAAATAAACAAAACACGATTAGAGAGGTGAGATGGATGTGAAGGTGTGAAATGTGCTATTGACCTAATGTGGTAATTTATAATTGAATAAGGTTGAATTGAAAGGGAAAATTGGGGATAATTTTTAAAAAATCATGATGATAGATATTAAATATTTATTTTTGTGAATATATAAATTTAATGTATTTAAATTTTAACAAATTTCATGAGGGCCTTTTCAACATATTAGTATTATCCAAAATTTAACATCTCAATATTATTCATAAATAACAAACGATAGTTCTAAATACTTTATTGTTAAATAAATTAATATATATTATAAAATTTATAATATGTGAAATTTAACATTATGAGATCCAAATTATTAAATAGATTAATATCTATACTTTATCATATTTATAATTCTCTAAAATCATGAGGATAAGTCTAAATATTCAAACACGTATCCCTTTTTCTAATTATTTAAATAGATAAATATTAGTCTAAATTGGAATACCAATGTATTTGCATATATATACTCAATTATATAAATCTAGATTTTTGGCATATCTTTAGAGTCGATGAAAACTTTAAATAGATAAATATTAATTTGAATTCAAATATGATGAGATTTGAATTTCAAATAGGTAAAAAATA
This sequence comes from Prosopis cineraria, assembly GCF_029017545.1. Classification (NCBI taxonomy): domain Eukaryota; kingdom Viridiplantae; phylum Streptophyta; class Magnoliopsida; order Fabales; family Fabaceae; genus Prosopis; species Prosopis cineraria. Next base: position 34,417,675 of record NW_026555339.1, on the reverse strand, counting down.
ATTTTTATATACATCTAAAAATTAATAAGTCATCCCATATCTAATTCTAAACCTGAATAACATATTTTATATACGTTAAAAAAAGAATAATTAGCTCAAACCTAACCTCAAATCTAATTTCAGAGTACAGAATCAGAAGAAAGATATTCTGAAGCATAGAATTATAGGAAACCTAAAAATAGACACGTGGCATTTTCTCATAGCCTTTAACCTTACTTTTATATATATGATAATTATGTTAATAAGATAAATAATTCTTTCATTCTTTATTTCACCTCTTTAGATATGTTTTTCATATTAATGATTCAAACAGATTTTATTAATTTTTTTTGTTTCCTAAAATTGTTCTAATACTGTACTCTATATAATTATTTTAAGAACGTCAAAATAGAAAATAGAATTAAAGAAGCCCAATCTTCAGAACTCAATTCAAACAACATAAACTACAAAGACTTAATTTAAAATTGAGAGGAATAAAATCGAAGGAATTGTAGATTTATTTTCTCAGACAAGCATACACACAATTTGATTTACCCTTTATTAGTTAGGTCATGTTTGGTTACTAAAAATGAATGGGATGGAATTGATTGAAAAAATTAACACAAAAATAAACTAAACAATCCTTCATCCTCATGATAAGTATGATAAAATTTATTAATATATACTATAAATGTGAGCATTATTACAACTTTTAAAAATTTCATAAATCATGATTCCTAACTCCATGAACTAAATTACCCCCTTCATTTGTACATATAGTTCACTATTCTTCCAAAAATTAAATTCTTATAGTTTGGTCCATTAGATATTTTAATCCATAAAAATTTAAATTCTTAATGAAAGATTAATTTTACAAAAAAAAAACACTTTTGAAATTTGATTTAACAATTTGGCTAAAAAAGAAAACACTGGTTTAATACTTGTGTAAATTATGTTTGAGTTATAAAATTTATATATTTAATCATAAATTTATTTAATCAATTAATAAAATATAAAATTGCTTAATTTTTAATTTTTTTAAGGACGAAATTTGTGGATTTTAACTTGTGGGGACAGATATATTTAATTAATCAAATTATAAGGACTCATTTCAAACACAATAAACTACAAGGATGTAATCACATGTTGGGGCATATTTTTTTAACCCAAAAAAATATTAGCCTAATTTTTTTAGGATTTAATGAAAAAACCAATTTATATAAAATCCAAAAAGTGAAGATAGTGACAAATTTTTAATCACTTTAAGATATCAAAAGTCACATATAAAATTATTAGGGAAAATTAATCCTCAAGTCTTCATTTTCACACCCTAATACTAAAGGTATAATCGGTATGAAATATGAGGTAAATTCATATTCCATAAACCTTGATTAACAAGAAGTTATATTAAAATGTCAATATATAAGTTATAAATATAATAATAAAGATTGTAAATTTTTAAGTGTTTTATAAAAATTTTAATAGAATCTCTCCTGTAATTTGGATCACCTGAAATTTTTATAATAACAAAACCTGTCAACCAAACCAGCAAGGAGACTAGCTCCATTTTAACAATTTACATACTAACAAAATAAAATTAGGACTTAATTATGGTGCACGAGGAGCACTAATTCATGATTACAAAATACAGCACATAGTTTTACCAAAAAGATAATCACAATGTGCTTCAAAACAGCCCTTCAATGATTTGTTGAAAGCGCAAGATTAGCCACAATATTTGAGACCAAAGAAATTTTTGGTGAATAGTTCCAATTATATATATATAGATTAAGACATGAATGAATAAATTTAATTTAAAAATTAAGAAATAATGAAACATGAACTTAAATTAAAAATAAATAACACATTTTTTTAATGATACAATCATGAAGTTGAACAATGTTAATAAGACAAAATAATTTATCAAAATTTATACTGTTTGTAGAATATAAAAATTTCAAACAATAGTATGATTAGGTAGAATGCTTTGAAAGAAATAATAAAAAAATGATGAATTTTAAGTTTGAATATAGAAGGGCTTTATTAGAATGCATTAATTGGAGGTTGAGCGAAAGCTTTTAATAATTTTCATAGTCCTTTTGGATGGTGTATTCATTGCAGATACACTTGATGAAATCACTTATACGAATATGGAGTGAGGCCTTTCCTATGAGATCGTGGCAAAATCTCTAGTGCATTTGTTAAAACCATGTGTGCGAATGGCCAATAACGTGCAAAACCGTCGTTAACGATGGAAATTGTGGGGGTATAATCTAACTAATAAGACCTCTAGCACACGACCAAGATCTGTTGGTTCAATAACAAAGTTATTTCTATGTGCTAAGTTTTATTGCTCTAAGTTTGGTTCAAGTTGAAAGATATCAAATTTGAAGTGATTATCTTTCGTGTTAGTAACTTAGATGATAGTGGTCTTTTTGACACATGTGGGGGATTGTTACAATTGTGTTAAAAAGGAAAGTCTCATGTTGCTCAAATGAATGAAGGCTTTAGTTTATAGATACTAAGATGTGAACTTGAGCTAATAAATGGGTTTAGAGGAAAAATGGACTCTTGCATACAATTGTACATAAGTTAAACGTGATTTTGGGTAATTTTTCAAAATTTTGGAAACTATTTTGCTAAGATACAAAGTTATTTGTATAAGATAGTTTTTTAAAAAAAATTTCCTTCCTTTTGAAATATGCGGAGGATTGTTGAATATTATAAAATATTTTTTTAAGTATTTCAAAAGGAATTGTTATAAATTAATAATATTAATTATTATTTAATTATATTTATTATTTTGTAACATATAATTTAAACAACATCATTATATGAAACTGTTTTTTTTTAATTATGATTAAGGTGGTTTTATTGCTTAGCATTATAAGATCTGCCTATAAAAGGCGGTGCTTGCCACAGGTTCAAATAAAGCCTTGATACTCTTGGCATTTATCTCATCTTCTATCATATTAATTCATTGTGTAGTTGCTTGAGTATATTATGTGAATTTTTGTTGTTCTGTGTCCTTATTTTTTGCACGAAGAGTCTGTTTAATCATGAAAAGTTGCCGCGCAATCAACCCGATGTAGTAGAATAGCTCTGAAAGACAGCATCTTTTGGCATGACTCAAACTATATTTTCACCTACTGGTGCCAACAATGCACGAACCTCTTTTTGATGATTGGAGAGAGCACATAGGAAGGAATAGCTCCAAATCTCTAAGTAATTACTATTCTTTTTCTTTCTCTTTTCATTTTTCATTTTGCTTCTGGAAAGGCACAAGTTTTTCATCTCCTAATTAAGTAAAAGTATAGTATGAGCCACTCGAACATGATTCTTTGCTAATATGTCACTTGTTGAGATTCTCTTTTCTTTGCACTCCTTTACCATAATTTGAAATATACAAATTTTCTCCATGAAAGGGAAGTATAAAGCACCGTCAAGAAGGTGGTACTACTATGAAAAGAAAGCTCTCATAGTTACCACCTGATATATTAGACTAGGAGAGATCAATTTAGCCCTTGTTCTGTCAGATTTGGTTTAGAAGCCTAACTTATTTGATGTCCCCGTTAACGAGTGCACACGAGTTAACATCAAGTCACTTCGAGTTTGTATTCACTTCATTTTTACCAGCAAGTTGAATTGTTTCTTCTTGCCATACTCATTTAGGGGTAGTTTGCTTTAACTTATTTTATAAAAAAATCACTTTTTTTAAATTCATTTTGTGATTTTTTATGATATTTATTTAAACTTTTAAAAATAAACAAAATTTGATAAAAAGTATATTTTTGATCATTTTAATAGGCTACTTTAAGTAGCTTTTGAAAATAATCTAATAGATTAGATAAGAGATAATTTTTTAAAGAGACAGGATACATGAAGATATTATAAAATTTTAAAAAAATATAATAATAAATTACTTTTATAAAAAATTAAGGAAAATATCATAAAATTTAATAATAATTAACAATTAATTTTTTATTATTATAAATAATTTTTTATTTTTACAAAATCTTTACAAAATAAATTTCTTTTTATAAAATATTTAAACTGCTTAAAAATTACTTATTTTTAATCTCATACAAACCATCCTATAGTCAACTGATTTTGACAACAGTGATTCTATGTATTATAAGATATCTAAATATTAAAATTTAATGTAGAAGGTAGATGAATTAAAAATGTCAAAATGATGTCAGAAAATCAATTTTGAAATATAATTTATTTTATTAAATTTTACCAGTTTATATTAAAATTTTAAAAAAAATATTTTATTGTGAAATTAATTACTCCTCGTACATTAAAAAAATATGAAAAAGAGTGTGTTTCAATTTAAATTTAATTAATTATTCCATGAGTACTTTTAATTTAACTTCAATTTAATAAGTTTTTAAATTTATCCATATTAAATATACCTATTTTAAAATAAAATACTCTAGCATTTAATAAATTTTTTAAATTTAATAGGGATAAAATGGTAAAGATGAATACAATAATTATTGAGGTATCCTATAAATAGGATCAAAATAAATACTCTCCCTCTCTCCTATTAACTCAATGGGAAAAGAAAACTAAATTTTATATAATACATTCATTTGTGTGTTGTAGAACATGAATGTAATTAATTAATTAAGAAAAAAAGTATATATAAGTCTTGTGGAGCATACTTATTCACAAAAAAAATTCATGAAATTCAAAAACTACAACAAGATTCATTGGGATCTAAGTATAATTTAAAATTAGGATGTAAAAATAATAATGTCCCTATTAAAAATATATTATATTAATCAAGTAATTTATAACTATCATTTCAACTTTTTACTGCTGTAACTTCATGTATCGTAGTTAAGTTGATCATGTGATATAAGTTTAGTACTAATTATATATAACTATCTCATAAGTAATTTTTAATTACTCCATGCATATTAAAAAATACATATTAAAAATAGAGTGTTCCAGTTTAAATTTAATTAATTACGCCACGAGTATTTTTAATTTAGCTTCAATTTAATAAGTTTTCCAATTTATCCATATTAAAAATACTTATTTTAAAATAAAATATTCTAGCATTTAATAAATTTTCTAACATTTAATAAGGACAAAATGATAAAGATAAATATAATAATGATTGAGGTAGCTTATAAATAGGATCAAAATAAATACTCTCCCTCTCTCCTATTAACTCAATGGGAAAAGAAAACTAAATTTTATATAATACATTCCTTCATTCATTTGTGTGTTGTGGAACATGAATGTAATTAATTAATTAATTAAGAAAAAAATTATATATAAGTCTTGTGGAGTAAACTTATTCACAAAAAAAAATTCATAAAATTCAAAAACTATAGCTAGATTCATTGAAACCTAAGTATAATTCAAAATTAGGATGTAAAAACAATAATCCCCCTATTAAAAATACATTGTATTAATCAAATAATTTATAACTATCACTTCAACTTTTTACAGCTGTAACATATCATAATTAAGTTGATCATACGATACAAGTTTAATACTAATTGTATACAATTACTTCATCAATAATTTTTAATTATTACTTTAACATTTTATAACTATAACTTCACATATTTAATAGTTAAACAAATCATATGTTACTAACAAAGTTTTATATTTATTGTTTACAACTACCTTATTAGTAATTTACAACTATCACTTTAATATTTTACAACTACAATGTACATATCTAATAGTTAAATCATTCATGTGTTACTAACAAAGTTTAATACTAATTGTTTATAACTAATTCATTTATAATTTACAGTTATCATTTCAACTTTTTATAAATTTAATTTCACATATTGATGACCCTTTATCGTGTAGACTCAAATTAACAAAGTTAACATTAGTGTAGTTTAGGGTCAACCAAGACCATGTCTTTCAAGGAGTTAATATTCTAAAATTCTAATGGTTAATAAAACTTATAAAATAGCAAAGTAAGAGTTTTTCAAAGTATCTAAAAAAAATCAATAAAAGTTATTTCTATTTTTTTTGTTTATTTTAATGAACTAAATTGAAATGAATGAAATAAAAAGAGTGTGTAAAAATGTGAGTAAAATTAATAATATAAACTTCCCTTAGATGACTTGGCTATCTAATCCTTACTCCTAATTTTTATTTTAATTCCTCTCTAATTAATTGGGTGTATGGTACTTGGAATTTCCTAAGTTGAACACTAAGATACTTATTATCATCAGTGACCAATTAACAACAATAAATAACCTAATGCTATAAAAATTACCCAATTGCTTGATAGATTAATTTGGACATCTACTAACCTTTGCCCCAACCATAACACAATCTATGTTCAATTGAGATTTTGAATACTAACTAACAAATATAACAAGCACAATTGTGTCTCACTTATATAAATATACAAGTAAAAATTTAATTCAACAAAGGAATGTAATAATTAAATTTGTCTAGCAAACAAACTAATCCAAAATTAATCTCAAAAACCTCAAGTATGTCAAATTAGTTATGATTTAACGATATATAATTAATATCTCAACAAATTCAGTCCTAATTCATGAATTAAAAAGGTAAAAAGAGAAGATTAGAGTAGAGCTTATAAGTGTGTCTGTCTCCAAAGGAAGAAAGAAGCCTAGCCACGTATGAATTTAAGCTTCAAAACTCCTTCAAATAGCTTGAAGAACGTGTCCATGGCAGCTCTAGAGGATAAAATTTTGAACAGCAAACTCTTCAGCAAACTGGAGTAAGATTGACAAGGCATAATTCTCTTAGAGTCCCAAAGGATGTTTTTGTCATTAGGGAGTTATAGGAAATGACACTTTTACCCTTTTGTTCAAATTTAAAAAATTTACAACTTTTTATTCACAACTTTTGTTCATATATTAACAACTTTTGTTTCTAAATTTGTGACAATTTGATAGCTATTCGTAAGTCTTGATCTGTAAGTCCTGATATGCATCAGGTGTTGAAAATTTATAACTTTTCATTCACAACTTTTATTTTTAAATTCACAACAATTTAATAGCTATTTGTAAGTCCTGATCTGCAGGTTTTGATATGCATCATGTGTTAAAAATTCACAACTTTTTATTCTCAACTTTTATTTATATATTAACAACTTTTGTTTTTAAATTTACAATAATTTAATAGCTATTAACAAGTCCTAATATGCATCAGGTGTTGAAAATTCATAGCTTTCCATTCACAATTTTTGTTCCTATATTAACAACTTTTATTATTAAATTCACAACAATTCAATATCCATTCACAACTTTGCATATGTAGGTCTTGATATGCATTAAGTGTTGAAACTTTGTAACTTTCCATTCACAACTTTTGTTCCTATATTAACAACTTTTATCCCTAAATTCACAACAAGGCAACAAGGAATTGTAATTTATCAATACCCTCTATAAATTGACTAAATCAGCACAAATGAGTTACCACCCTAATCCAAGAAATATCAACTTTCATTAATTTAAATGAAAAGAAAACGCTAGAAAGTGACATCTATATAAGGTTTTGTTATCAATTACATGATCTACAACTTGCATCAAAATACTCTACAACCCTTTTGACAAAAATATATGAAGGGTTGAATCGTCTATTGTCATCCCTTCTCTTATCACTTTTATCCTCACACTTCCCCATCATATTGTATTTTACTTTCAATATTTTTTATAAAATAGTTCCTTTCCAAAACTAGAAGCAAAAGAAGTCATTTCTCAAACAATGAAATAACCAATCATCAACATGTCTATTTTTCAAATATCATAATCACATATCTGTTATGTTTTATTTAATAACAACTATTTTTCTTATATTCACAACTTTATATCGGTCATTCACAACTTTGGTTTATGCATTTACAGCACAACTAAAAATGATATATCATTTATATCCATGGGTAAGCATCTAGAGAAAGAATTATTGCTTACATATACCCACATGCAAGAGCTCAACAAAATAAATCACCCATGTATAGAAACTCAAAAAGAAATAAGACAGATGAGAAGGAGAAGGAGAAGGAGAAGGAGAAGAAGGAGAAGAAGGAGAAGGAGATGGACCAAAAGAAGAGCACAAAGAAGATAAGAAGAAGAGAACAAGAAGATGAAGCAAAGGCAGAACACGTAAGAATGAATCTGCATTGAGGCTTGGGATTTTTGTTTTATTTGAGAGCAATTTGGTCATTTCCTTTAATTCCCTAATGACAAAAACATTCCATAGGACTCTAGGAAAATTATGCCATTTCATGGGACCAATATATCATTTACATAATTTAAATGGATTTTTCTAACATTTTTCCTTAAAAAAAAACAAAGTGAACCATTTTTGGAAATTGCATTGTGAGATAAAAAGGATTAAGGACACGTTTGCTGAAGTTAAAATGTGACAAAAAATGAGTTATTATGAAAGTGTCCTAAAGTTAATTGAGTCTATATAAGTTTACACATATATGTGAGTATGATAAAATTTTTATAAAAATGTATTTAAATGCTAGAAAAATAAAAAAAAAAAGATAATTAGTATAGCAAAATGAGGTTAAACCATATGTATGTATGATGTAAATGGAAAATGAAAATAAGAAAAAGAAATAAGACAAAAAATTAGGAATTGAAAAGCTATTTTCAAAATTACAAATTAAGCTCAATAAATCCAAATAATGCTCAAAATACCCAAAACAAGTGTTAAAAATTAATAATAAAGGGAAATAAAATGATGTGAAAAATATAATTTATCACATATCTAATACTTCAATTAATCACCATTACAAGTAAGAGCAATATTATCTTTACATTTTAATTTCAAATTACACACTTAAGTTTTAAAGGACTTAGCTGTGGTTTCTACATTTTACAAGATTTATTTATAAATAAGTCTATTCTACGAGACTTATATATAATTTATTCTATAATAAATAAATAAATAAATATATATATATATATATATAACCCTCGTGAATCTCTTCTCATGTTTGATTTTCTTAAGAAAAGTATAAAGCACCATCAAGGTGGCACTATTATGAAAACAAGGCTCTCATAGTTAGCACCGGATATTAACTAAATTTTATATAATACATATGTATATATATTTGTTTGATGGAACATGAATGCAATTAAGCAAAGCAAGGAAGAAACTTTGAAAACATGATTAATTAATATATATATATATATATATATTATTAAAAGGAAAAAATAATTTGTCACAGGTAGAGCTAGGTCGAGTTCATTGCGATAAATTCTTATGCAGGAGATGATATCTGTCAGATTGGAATTGAAACCCTTTGTAGACTTCGACAAAATTTGGTAGATCTGTCAGATATAGCTAACAATCTACAGCTCCTTCGATTAGTAAATTAATTATTCTCTAAAGTTATGTTATTTTCCCCTTTGTTGGAGCATCTGAAGTTAATCTATTAATCAAGTTAATAGCCTCAGTGTAGTCAGTATTAATGTCAACCCACTTGAAACCTTCGCTCCACCATAACTCTGAGACCTTCAATTATTCCTTTTAATTGTCAGGGACAAACCTGAACCTTCATTTATTCCTATATACAGGTACCTACCTAATTAATAGAACACATAATATATGTAATATTAGATTACATACATACATACATACATACATACATACATACATACATATATATATATATATATAGTTGAGAGCTATTAGAGATCAGAGAGAGAAACTAGAGAAGAATTGGAAAATGTCATATCTATGATTGAGATGAAAGTTACATTATATACACAAAGAAAATAGAAAATACAATATGACTAATAACTATATAATAATATCAAATAATATCTCCTAATAATAATTGAGATATATACACAATAATAATAAAAGATATCTGGAGAATATTTTAGATAACATCCCCCCTCAAACTTAAGATGGCTTGACAGAAAGCAACTTGAGTTTGTCTACTAGAAACTGAAAGTGGCTTGGATGAAAAGACTTTGTAAACAAGTCTGCCGGCTGATACTTGGTTCGAATTGGAACAAGTCAGATGGTGCCCCGAACAACATGCTGTCAAGTAAAGTGACAATCAATCTCAATGTGTTTGGTCTACTCATGAAACACATCATTGTGAGTAATCTTAATTGCAGCTTGACTATCACAATAAATGTCTGTGGAGGAGCTCTGAGATACTCCCAACTCATCAAGTAACCAACGAAGCCAAAGTACCTCAGCAGTAGTGTCTGCTAATGCACGATATTCTGATTCAACACTAGAGCGAGAGGCTAATGTCTGCTTCTTACTTCTCCAAGAGATAAGGGAATGACCGAGGAAGATACAGAAACCTATCGTAGACCGTCGATCATCATGATCACCATCCCAATCGGCATCAGAGTAAGCTCGCAGTGTAAGAGAGGAGCTAGCAAAGAAGTGAAACCCATGATACAGAGTGCCTCTAATATACCGAATGATCCAAAGAACTGCTGCATAATGAGTTGTGCGAGGCTCAGACATAAACTGGCTAACAACATGAACTGCATAAGCAATATCAGTAGAAGTATAGTGAACATTTGGTTCAATAGGAGTAGTTTCAACCTCCTCATCAGAAAGATGAGCTCGGGATATCAAATCGGTAGCATACTTGACTTGAGAGAGAGATATACCATTACTCTCATGGTAGACCTCGATCCCAAGAAAATAGTTCAATCTGCCAAGATCCTTCATTTCAAATTGCTGGCCTAAGTACATCTTGAGCTCATGAACTCCTGTATTATCATTGCCTGTAATAATCATGTTACCAACATACAGTATTAACAAAACAATACCATGAGCAGTAGAGCGAACAAAAAGAGCTGAGTCATGAGGACTACAAGAAAAATTCAATTAATTCATAGTGTTACTAAACTTAGCAAACCATGCACGTGGAGCTTGCTTGAGCCCATATAGAGCTCAACGAAGATGACAGACCTTGTCTTTTGGATGTTGATACCTAGGTGGAGGCTTCATATACACTTCTTCTTCTAAATCTCCATTTAGAAAGGCATTTTTAACATCTATTTGGTGAAAAGGCCAGTGCTTAACAACAGTAATGGCTAGAAGGCTGCGAACAGAAGTCATACGGGCTACAGATGCAAAAGTTTCCTCATAGTCAACACCATATTCCTGAGTGAATCCTTAGGCCAACAAACGGGCCTTACGTTGCTTCAAAGAGCCATCAAAATGAGTCTTGTTCTTGTAGACCCATCGGCACCCGACCAAAGTTTTACTAGAAGGAAGATCAACGAGATCCCAAGTATGCATTTTCTCTAGGGCCTGCAATTCATCATCCATAGCTTGTTGCCAAAGGGGATCACGAGAGGCTTCTTTAAAGGATTTGGGTTCTTGAAATTGGAGAATGGTGAAAAAACAATGGTAATCATTAAGGTAAGAGGCAGAATTTCTCACACGATTGGGTTGAGAGTCTGTGGACGATATGGGCTCAGTAGGCGTGACTTGTGCTGGAGGAGCAATAGGTGTGACAGTAGGCATATCTGGAGCGGCGCAGCGTCGGTCATGGAAATGAGCTCAATAGAAGAATCTGTAATCAATTCACTAGGAAAGAGATTAGTAGAAATATCTGTAAAAATAGGAGGTGAAGAAGATGAGAATGACGAGAAATTAGTTAGAGATGAAAACTTGATATTTTCCCAAAAGACAACATGCCGAGAAATACGAATGCGATGAGAGAGAGGATCCCAACAACGATAACCCTTATGCTCAGAATCATAACCAAGAAAACAACAAACATGAGAATGAGCTTGAAGTTTGTTTGTCTCATGAGACAGAAGAAGAACAAAACAGGCACAAGCAAAGACTTTTAAAAGACTATAATCAGGAGGATAACCATGGAGACGCTCAAAAGGAGAAATGTTATCGATAACTGGAGATGGGAGTCAATTGATGCAAAAGACAGAGGTTAAGGCTGCTTCACCCCAAAATCGTTCAGGACAAGAAGAGGAAATGAGCAATGCTCTAATAGAATCAAGAATATGACGGTGTTTCCGCTCAGCACAACCATTTTGTTGAGAAGTATAAGGACAAGAATATTAAGAAATAGTACCTTGAGAATCAAGAAAGGTGAGTAATTTAGAGTCATGATATTCCAAAGCATTATCACGACGAAAAATTTTGATAACTTTAGAATACTGAGTGTGAACCATAGTAGCAAATTTGATATAAAGTTTAGGTAACTCAGATCGATGTTTCATCATATAAATCCATGTAAAATGAGAAAAATCATTAATAAAAATCATAAAATATTGGGATCCTCCCATAGAAGGAGTAGGTGCAGGGCCCCAAACATCAAAATGAATCAAATCAAATAGAGAAGCAGCAATATAATCATTTTTATGAAAAGACAAAACGGGTTGTTTGGCAGTCTGACAAGAAACGCATTGCAAAGAATGACTATGAACATGACCTAAAAGACCACTAGAAATTAAAGGACACAATTTACTCAAAGAAGGGTGATCAAGATGATGATACCATAGGTCGAGAGAAGAATTAGGAGAAGAGGATGTGGAGGCAACACACAATGTGGGAACAGTGATCTCAGGTAGGTGCATTGAAGTGAGCTCGAACATGCGACCAACTTTGTGCTTGGTCCCGACAACCTGTCCTGTTTGAGAATCCATCACAACACAACCACGTTTATTAAATAACACGTCATAACCCATATCAATAAGTTGTCCAACAGAAAGAAGGTTAAAGTTAATGGTAGGAATAAAATATGTATCATGAATGGATAGGGAAGGCAAGGAGACAGTACCAATATGACTAACAGGCATTTGAGAATTATTAGTAGTGTGTATAGGATAGGCAGTAGAGTTAGGTGTCATAGAGGAGAAGAAATTTTTGTGACCTGTTATATGATTGTAGCAAGTAGAGTCAAAATACCAAGTGGATTTATCAGTGAGAGTAGATAAGGCAGCGGATGGGCTAGAGGAACCGAAGATGAATGTGCGCAACAAAGTTTCAAGTACAATCGGAGAGGATCCTAAAGTAGGCTGAGCAAGATCACATTTTTCCAACCAAAGACGGTAATTGCAACCATTCAAAGTAACTAATACAGATTGAGCCACATCTGAATTTTTCATTTTTTTAAGGAAAAAAAAAGGCTTATAAAAGAGAATGAAGGATTAAAAACATCTAAACCAAAGACTGTAATGCGAATGGCATAGCGCTCACACCAGGAAACTAGTCAACGATCTGACCGTTCATAATGACGTGTTGGATGTTCTTTACTTGCTGACCAAATTTCAGCACAATCCAACGGTTAACACATTTGAAAATGTTGATTTACCAAAGCTGCCTGTAGATATGCGAAAATAAATTTAAGGTAGATCTAAACTCGTGATGAAAAGATGGCAACACTCCTACGAAGGAAAGCTAACGCTTTTCAAAACCTAACTTATCGTGGGAAAAATATTATATGGCTGTGGTACCATGAGAGCTATTAGAGACCAGAGAGAGAAACTAAAGAAGGATTGAAAATATCTATTATTGAGATAAAGGTTACATTATATACACAAAGAAAATAGAAAATACAGTAATGACTAATAATTATATAATAATATCAAATAATATCTCCTAATAATAATTGAGATATATACATAATAATAATAAAAGATATCTGGAGAATATTTTAGATAACAATAGTATTTATATCCAAAAATTGCTCAAATATGATTTAGGTGAAGCAACAATATAATATTTCTGTCCTCTGTTCAAACTCTGTCCCTTGAACATGGCTTGTATAATCAGTATTCCTATGGCTTTGCTTGAGAAATGATGCAGCCAGACCTCTCTATGGATCTTTGAATTACAATATTATTGGTTATGAGATTTTTCACGTCAACAATAAAATTAGATGTCCTTGGAATAAGATTTCTTTTTAATATATTTTTTAACAAAATCAAATATTTTTGTGAACATACAGCAACAGAAAACCAACCATGTATAGCTTCTCCAACGTTCAGGATAAGAATTAAAAGAATCGCAAAAGATATTACTCTACACAATAAGTTAACAATGGAGATTAAACTGTAAATGAGAATTAAAAAGACTCAGATTATCCTCACCTATAAGGAATATAATATTACTTTTATATATATATATATATATAAAATAAATAAATTAAAAAAGGATCGTGGAGATACTAGAGCAAATGATAATAAAATCCTTTTAAAATATATAAATAATAATTTGGTTCTTTGAAATGTCATAATTTTCCTGAAGTTCTTAGGGACTTTTCTATCATTAATGAATTTATATAAATTACCAAATTGCCTTTGTTGAAAATAAATGATTTACAACTTTACTTTTTATATTCGTAACAATGCAATAGCAAATCACAACTTCACATGTTAAATTCCTTATTTGCTATTACATTATTGTGAATATAAGAAGGAAAGTTGCGAATAATTTATTTTCAACAAGGGTAATTTAATAATTTATATAAATTCATTAATGATAGAAAAGTTTCTAGGAACTTCAAGAAAATTATGGCATTTTAAGAGATCAAATTATTATTTATATATTTCAAAGAAATTTTCTTATCATTTTTCCTAGATGCTAAGCATCTCTTTTAAGTATATATAACTCCATATTTCTAAAATTTTAGAGCTGCTACAATAATTAACTTTTTGTCCACTCCACAGCAGACTTGGGGAGCACGAAGGAACACTTGTAATTTAACTGAAGAGTGAATGTCTCTGAGTCTAATTTAATTTTGGAAGAATTAACCAATTGGTAAAGAGAAAATACATGGAAAACAGTTGAGAACCATAAACATGTAGAGAACACAAATAGCTAAACAAAAGTAAGTTTTCATTCATTTTGACTTTGAAAGATAACGTAAGTTTCATCAACCTCTCCTGCATGTCCATATATTCTTTACTTCTCGTTGATGCGTTGCTTTTCGAGATTCTTTTCCTTTGTTTTTATAAAATATCAATGAATAAAAATGACCAGCAAAAGGAGAGAAATTGAAGTGCAGTTCCCAACAACCGAGCATGAAGTAAGATTCAAGAGACTCATATCCATAACTATTATTCAGTATCCATATTATTCAATCTCATTCAACTGTATGAAAGGATATATCAATAACTGATCAATACACAGAAACAATATCATACAACATTATAATTCCATAGCCTACTCAGTTTGGATGGTATTATATATGCCTTTTATTAACAAATCAGTTGCTTAAAACTATTACGCCCATATCAAATTCAAAAGTTTGTGTGAGGAAAAAATAGCAGAGCCATTAGTATCCACATGCAAAAGCACCACATTATTATTCTCCATAAACAGAGGAAGTTATGGGTTAGCTATTCAAGTGGCAGAGCTTGAACAGAGGATTCACATAAGGATGGCCTCCATGGCAGACCTGAGATTGCAACGCTTCCTGTTTTGTACAAATTGAAGTCAACAAAAGAATCACAGAAGATAGTATAATGAAGGAGAAGTAGCCCATAATTAGACATAGGAGTCACAAGTATCACCTAACGGACCAGCTTCACTGTTGAAATAAGAAGTTTCTTGGAGAGGATACTCTAATTCTAAAATGATGTTTTTTGCAGCCTTATTGAGGTCATATGGAACTAATTTGTTTTCTCCTTCTTCTTCAATTGTTCTGTCCTTCTCAAAGTCCTTGCGGACTTGCTGGTTTTCATCTTCGGTTGTTGTATCCATGCATTTAGCTTAGAAAAGGTCATGATTGAAATTAGTAAATGCATACATGATTTGAGATTGCAAGAAGTTGAAGGCTTAAAGCTTTACAAAAGTATGTGAGTGTAATACTTGGTCTGAGTTGTTTATCTTGTTTGTTCCATCAATAATCATATATAATTATTGGAATTAGCAAAAGGGAATTCATAAACATGAAGGACAATGCGCACCTATTATTGATGGTTGTGGAATTAGCTTTGGACAATTCACTACTTCATGATAGCTCACATATTGGAACTGGAACCTTTTGTATACTTCAATGAGATTTGGTAGATCTTTCAAAAATTGGTGTGAGAGATGTGGAAGGATGTCTTGCCTATCATGATTATCAATTACTTCCTCGGTGATCTTCTGATTGTCTTTAGCTCTCTCATCTTTCATAATATATTGCAACCCTTCACATGTCTCAATTGTCAACTCTTGCAGTGATGTTAAGGTTTGAGCTGTGGGTAGTGTGAACAACCATTTCAACTTTGGACAATCTCTCACAAACAACCTAGAAAGACGGCACAAATTTGATGTCCCTGCTGAAACCATATTCATCCATAGATAAGTAATTTCAAAATTTTAGTACTTTCAAAAACTTAAGGTCACACCTATTTTGCTCCATCTCATTATTTACTTCTTTTTTAATTTTTTACATTGCTATATTTAATTTTACTTTATAGTCTTTTAAAGTATTTTTCATAATATAATATTAAAATTAATGAGTCCAAAAACTAAAAGCCCAATAAGAAAATATAAGAGGTGATTAATTTTACCTTTATTTTGGGAGCTATGTACACGAAGAGCGGAAGAAGTTGAAGTGCTTTCCAAATGGTAATAAGATTCCCCTTCCTCAATGATTTGCTCTAACTCATCACATTTTTCTATGGTTATTGTCCCCAAACATGGTAGGCTTCTCATGATACTTTCTGTGAAAATGCTTTTTAATTCTTTACATCCCTTGATTTCTAAAAAATGAAGCCTTTGGAGACTGATACATTGCATGGGACCCTCATTCCATATATATCTCAACTTGGGAAGATTATGTAATTGCAATATTGTTAAGATTGATGATACCAATGGTGTTGGCTCTTCATTGAGGGCAAATCCCTGTAGTTGAAACAAATATTCCATCTCTTGACAATCTTGAACATTAATAACTTCAAGAGTTTGCAGAAGAGTGGCTTCATAACTCATTTGGGTGCTTTAAGTGATTAGGGAAAGTGATTTCAGTTCCTATCAAAAGGTGCAAATGATCATAAAAAGAATGCTTTTAAAAAAATTTAAAAAAGAATCACATTATTCAAGTCATATTTGTTCAATTATTACTTGAACTTGAAATTTAAACCAATGACATTAACAAATTAAAACAATAATGTGTTTTAGTTCTTGTTTTTTTTTTACTTGAACTTAAAATAATATGAAATTCACCCTCATATATTACAAAACCATTATTTTCATCTCAGTCCACTAGAAGAATAAGTCCTAATATATATATATATATATACACTTATTTGAACTAAACAAATAAAATAAGCAAATAGTGATGGACCCAGAAAAATAAGTTAATGGAGGCATAATTTATATTTAAAATAAATATTTATATTTTTTATTAAAATATTTTTAAATATTCATAAAATTATATTAAGGACATAACATAATAAAATTAAATACTAATATAAAATAACATAATAAAATTAAATATTTATAAAATCATATTAAGGATATAACATAATAAAATTAAATACTAATAACAATGCATCTAATATAAAATTATAATAAAATTTAAAAATTATATTTTAATGAGATATTTTTTTTAGTCATTAGATCATACAAATTTATATAGGATTAGTGAATTTTTATAAGGCGGTAAAGTGATTTTTTTTTTTACAAATGAAAATTTTTAATATGGGAGGCATATACAATTTTTTTGCACCTTAGTATGTAAAATTTTCCGGACTTGTGAGGGCAATTGTCCCCACTAGCTCAAACGTAGGCCGGTCAATGTGAGCATATGTATATAGATAAATATAATATTAAAATTAAATACATTAATTATCTGTAATTTACCAAAATAATTGAAGGATATGAATGTCCATATAAACAGTTAATTTTAATCTTTTTTAAAGGAAAATGAAATAGTTAAGAAATGCAGTCACGATAAACTTTCTAACTAAACAAATAACCACAAGAGAAAAAAACATCAACTTTATATTTTAATGTTTCAATGGATTCAAAAAAAATTATTGAAAATAATTAATGTTGCAAATGGTATACATATACATCTTATAATAAACATATAATATGACTAGAAAAAAAGCATGAAAAAAGATATTGCAGCTTCCTAAATAAGAAATTAGTTTAATTTCTCGATATATACAATGGAGACTTTAATCACGAAGAAAAATGATTCAGGTACGGAGCAATACCTCTAAAGAAGCACGACCAACAAGTTGATCACTTAATGACTTTATGTTTAACCTTGTGCAGCCAATCAATGTCAAGTACCGCAAAGAATAGCATCTTGAATAATAATTCTCTGGAAAAATGTTGATTAGATTGTGCAAGTCTCGAAGACGTAGCTCTTTTAGATTGTGAAGCTCCATGCAATGGTAGTCATCAAGATTAGATTGAACAAACACATATTTCATCATGGGAGCACCATTTATCCTTAAATATTCTAAGTCTTCAACAAATCCCTGAGCATGTTGGGCTGCTGTTAAGAATTCCATTTCTCTACAATCAGAAAAACTGAGTCGTTTCAATTTCGGGAACATTAAATTAGATTTCTCTTGCTTGTGCTGCATTTCTTGATCTGCCAATATATATTTCATTCCATTACATAAACGGACGTCAAGCTCTTCCAGCATCACCAGACCTTGAGCAAAGGAAAATGTGAAGACATGAGTCAACAATAGGTAGTTGTATAATTTGAATATCTTGAGATTCCACATATTTAGCATCTGATATGCTTTTGAAAATGCTTTTAAACTCCCCATATTGTATATTTCTAATTGAACCAATTTCCACAAGACATTTTGAAAATGAACAGTCCCTTCATTTGCAATGTCAGTAAAGAATTCCAAGTCTTGAGAATCACTCAGAATGAAGTTACTCAAATCTGCGTCTGGTCCCCCTATTCTTTGAATCATCTCAGGAATGACATTCTTTGCTCCTCCATGAATTTCTTTCAAACAAAGACTCTCTGCCCTTCGCACTAGATCCTTCATTATTTCATTCGTGGTGGAGACATCAAAATGTTCAATGCATATACTTCTATTTGATGTCCAGAAATCATCATTAATTTCAGACCAAAAATAATTTCCAATTTGTATGCCATATCTTTGCAATTTTGCAACATCACCTTTTGTGCCAAAAATATCAGAAGCATAATGTTCTTGTTCATCAATCCATGGGCCTTTATTTTCAATAAAAAATAATTCCTCCAATTTCGTGCATCTTCCCATCACTTTATAGGGATTGCTTTTAATGCCACATTCACGCAAATCCATCAGTTTGAAGCTTTCCAATTCAGATATTTCATGTGGTAAGCAATTGAAAGAGCAATCCTTTAATGTAAGACTTTGAAGATTATTCAAACTCCCTACAGAAGTTATATCACCTAATTCCCGTCCTTCCAAGTGCAAATAATGGAGATTAATTGGAAAATCGAAGAATGAAATTTGTCCTCTACTTAGCCAAGGATATATTTTGCCTTCAAGAACCAAAACTCTTAGCTCTAACAGTGTTTTGAAAAACTCATTGAGGCGGACTAGTGGCCGCTCTTCCCAATATTCTCTACACCACCTAGCATGTAAGAAAATGTGGTTGGGAAAATACAATTGAGATGGAAAGCAACAAGTTCCATCTCCTATGCGCTAATTCATTACTGTACCCATATTCTTTGCTTCTTTTCTAATTAATATCACTTGTTGAGTTTGTTTTCTTTGCTCTCCTTTACCATATACATGACATAACAAGAGTTCTAGAAATTTATATTGCTTGTTCACCATGAAGAAAAGTATATAGCACCCCCAAGGAATATATTGAGTGACTTTTCATATTGCATGCTGAAGGAATATTAAAATAAATAATATGCTGAAATAAAGGAATTGGGTTAGAGTCTTACTAGATCCTGGCATTGCAGAATCTACTTAACTACCCACATGAGTGTAGACTATTAGAGTCTAGACTATGGTGCATAGTAGATTCACTGAAGAGAAAAAGAGGGAGATGGAGAGTGAACTAGAGAACCGTTCGCCCTATGAATGGAATTTACCTTTAGTCTCTGATCATTATTTATATTGAAGCGAGTCCTTTGTATAAAAGGAAGATCCAAAATGCAGTAGTTCACCTCATTATGGAGGGAATATGCTTATTGAAATAATCACAATTATGACAGAGGATTATTTCTTTTTCTAACTATTAATCACACATTAATATTAGATTATGGTCAACTCATCATGACCAGAGTTATGACTCATCATGGGCAGAAATTAATTCAAAAATTCTAACATCTACTACTTGTTCTTGATGAGAATATCATCATGTGAACTCTATTTTCCTTCATACTTGGTGCTCTGCTGTGATTGCATAAGGCAATGACATCCTCGATTTGGATGTTTGTGTAGTAGAAATCCTAGGATAGGATCAACACACAAAGGCTAATCCTTTCTCGTTAACCAAGTTAAAGGAATAGCAATATGTGAAAATCTCTAAATAAATCTTTGACAATATCCAGCCAAACCCATAAAACATCATACCTCAGTTACTAAACCTGGAAATTTCCATTGTAACACCACATCTACTTTATGGGGATCCATTGAAATCCCCTCAGTTGACACTACATGTCCAAGAAATCATACCTCTCGTAACCAAAATTCACCTTTACTCAACTTGACATATAAGTAGTTATCTCTCAAAATCCTTAGTACAGTCCTCAAATGTCTCACGTGTTCTTCCTCATCCTTTAAATATATCAGTATGTTGTCTAAGAACATGACAACAAATTGATCTAAGAAGGGATGGAATATACAGTTCTTGTAGTCCATGAAAACTGCAGGTGCATTCGTCAACCCGAACGACATTACTAAAAACTCAAAATGACCATATCGAGTACGAAACACTGTCTTAGGTACGTCCTCTGCATTCACCCTTAATTGATGGTACCTGGATCGCAAGTCAATCTTAGAAAATACTAAAACTCGCACTTACTAGTCCAACAAATCATCTATCCTTAAAAGTGGGTATTTGTTCTTTACTGTCACCTTGTTCAATTGACTGTAGTTGATACACAAGCGTAGGCTCTCATCCTTCTTCTTCACAAATAAGACTAGCGAACCCCATGGCGACACACTAGGGCATATAAAGCCCTTCTTTAGCAATTCCTCAAGTTGCTTCTTAAGTTCTACTAATTCTAAAGGAGCCATTTGATATGGAGCTCTTGAAATAGGTTCGGTACTCGATACTAAATCGATGGAAAACTCTACTTCCCGTTTTAGTGGCAAACTAGAAATCTCATCCGCAAATACCTCTGAAAACTCACTCACAACTTGGATTTCATCAACATTACCATTACCACTGCCTTCCACTGTGAAGAAAACCACATATGCCAGCAACCTTCAAAAACTAAACTTGCAGCCTGTAATACTGACAATAACCTTGGCTGACTGGTAGTAATCACAATAGGCGTCACATGCACTGATGGTAACACTATTTTTCTGGCATAATCTAGGGTAGTATTATTCCCTACTAACTAGTCTATCTTAGTGATCACATCCAACCCTTACACAAGGATCAGGATCAGATCTACTATAAAAGTCATGCCCTCAAAGCACAATTCTACCCCTTCATATACCTTACTGGTCTTATCTAGTAACCCAGATGGCGTAAACACCTTAACTATATAAGGTAATTCATACACAGGAAATTTTAGCTTTTTCATACAATCATGCTATACAAAGGAATGAGTGGCTCCAGAGTTAAATGAAGCCTTAACTCTTTGCTTGTGAGTAGAAATTATACCTATGTCTCTTCATAAGTAGATTCTCCCAGTAGTGCTATCTGCCTTCTATACTCTAGGTATATCTTTTCGATCAACCTTTTTACCTTCTACTTACTGCTATCCCGCTCATATAAATAGGTCACAAACTTGAAAAGTTGATTGAATTTCTTCACAAAAGCTTCCTTATCCATATCTCCCTACTAGAAAGCATAAAATTTGGCTTCTTTCTCATCTCAAAATGCCACAGGGAAATGGTAGTTAAAGAATCTTTCCTTGAATTGCTCTTAGCTGAGTCGGCTACCATTAGAAAGCCTCACAAAATGCCATCAATTCTTGGCATCTTCTATCAACTAAATTGTGGCTAATACTACCTTTTGCTCGGAGGAACACAGAGTAACTTCAAATATTGTCTCCATCTTTTCAACCCAATTCTTTGCATCTCCCTCTGTCATACTCCCATTGAAGGTTGGCGGATTCAGCTATGAGAAAGTCCTCCAAACTCAGTCTATAGAAATTTCCTAATCTTCCCTACCGATTACTGCTTACTCCCTAAAGCATGGGAGGTTGCTGGCCTACTTAACTATACTTCAGGTGGCTGCTCAGGTTCTATTCTCATTTCAACCTCAAGCCTCATTTCTTGCTCTAGTCTCAAATCCTCCTGACCCTTGTTACGGTTCAAGGCATCAAAGCCAACTAGACTTTGCTGAATGTCCAGCATCACTTCTAGCATCCTGGCCATTATCAGGTCATTCCCTTAGGGTTGTTCTAGCGACACCCCCAGACTTTGCACATCTTAGACATTTTGACCCCATGTGTGTCATGGATTTCTACCGAGCCCCCTCATAGATACTATAATGCAATTGTAGCTTTACGTGCCTTTCTCCCCTCCTAAGGAGTAAAGTCAGATGTCAAAGGCTAGAAAAGAGTAATGAATGTATAAGAGTTGCCAACTAATATGATGCAATCCATAAACATATCAAAACCAAAGAAAGTTGATACCAAACTGTAAAGTCCCTTAACTTATTAGGACTTTACCATCCTATTTACACACATTACAATACAATATCAAAGTTACAACCCTTAATTATTTTCAAAATGCAGGATCCTAACTTCATATAAAATAAGTTCAAATAATAGGGCTAATAGAAGCATAACTATGCCCAGCAAACAATCATAATACACAAACTTTTATCTCAAAGAGGGTCATGCGCCGCAGCATGCACCATGGCATAGAGCCATAGGCTCCCCTCACTGTGCCATGCATCATGGTGTGACACGCAATATGCTACAGTGCATATGATAGAAATTTTACTGTCAAAAGGTAATTCACAAAAGTAAACTTTTGCCATGTGTCAATTCCACACTCGATGTTCAATTGGAGTGATTCAAGCACCCACATGAAGCTTTTAACATTTCCTATCTAATGAGATTATTTTGGACACGATCCAATAGTCAGATTTAAATTGAACACCCAGGTGTAAAAATTTATTTTTTCTTTCAAAACTAGCATCCTAAATGTTCAATTCTCACATCTTGCCTCATTAAACTACTTTGAGCCTTGAACTAAGTCCAAAAGGACTATATATGCTTGATTGACACATTATAACACATATATTACATCTAATACTCATTTTGACCTCTCAATGTGATATTTACTCTTGTAAACTTATATGAGGCACAAAAATACAACCTCATACACATATATACTTATTCCAGTTTCAAACATCTGACTTTCACATATGGGGCTAAGCCTCACCATATAGTCAGGAACCATAAATACATTTGACTCATACAAATGGCGCTAAATATTACTATTTGGTCAAGATCCATCTAGATACACATATTTTCACAACACATTCACATTCAATACAATTTAAATAAGTTATATAACATAATATAAACTTTCTTATATAGCATTTGGGCCTACCCATATATTTATTACTGTGATACACTCGATGAGATGCAACATCATATACACAAGCGAGTTCTCAACAGCAAGTTCACATATACACAATCACATATATTCATGCATCCTAGTTAGAAACTTAAATTCTAACAACAGTATTATACATTCATTATATACAATGGTAGTCATACCACTACCAGGTAAGGCTACTCTTCCCTCACCTCCTCTCCCAACCTTCTTGTACTCTCTTCACTTATGTACAAAGGTAACAAAGTGAGACATAGTCCTAATAACTTGGATAAATCCTAATTATTGATTAGCAAGTAAAATCATAAATGAGAGATAAAGCATCCTAGATTTCAATAAAATAGAATAAATATACATATACATGAATTCATACTCATCAATCCACTATGCTCATACACTCTCAGTTTCTCTTAGTAGAGCAAGCTCAATGCTAAAATAGAGACTTCTAAACCATTGTCTCAAGCCATGTATCATCAATATGGGTGATCTCTTGAGTCCCCACTAGCAGAGCATACTTAATGCTTGGACTGTCAAGACTTCCTAATGTAACATCCGGGAAATTTAAGCATAATTAATTAGGTTAATGAGGGTGATTAGTTAGTTAATGAGGTGTGTGTATAGAGGGGTCTAATAAGTATATTTAATTTTGATTTTAGCCCAAGATGTGGATTCAAAGTGAAGCCAGACCATTCACGCATCAAAAGTGGAAGAAAAAAAATGAAGAAAAGCCCTCTATGCCACATGTCGTGGCGTGTAGACGATCCAT
The DNA here is from genome assembly GCF_029017545.1 of Prosopis cineraria. Classification (NCBI taxonomy): domain Eukaryota; kingdom Viridiplantae; phylum Streptophyta; class Magnoliopsida; order Fabales; family Fabaceae; genus Prosopis; species Prosopis cineraria. Next base: position 34,393,288 of record NW_026555339.1, on the reverse strand, counting down.
CATGGTGCACAAAGGTAATCAAGCATGAATTGGGCCTCTATATGCCATACGCCATGGTGAGAGGCTACGTGCACTACGGCATATGGATAAAAATCTGGTTAAATCAATTCATATCTTTTTGAAAATTCAAAAGAGAAAAGAGAAAGAAAATGTAAGACACGACTTGATTCTGTGAGAACACACACATTGGGACTATTGAGGATATTTAGGAGTTTTCCAACACCTAAAGTAAGTATAATGAGCTTTATTTCTTCCTTCTACTTCCATTTTTGAGAAGAATTAAGTTAGGGTTTGAGTATTAATGGTGATTTTCGATCCATATAAGTTGTGGGTCTGAACCTATTAGTTAAAATGGATATAATGGGAGTTATTTAGGGTATCTAAATCTAACATTAATGGTTTTATTATTGGTTAGTGGTTAGGATCCGTTAATATGCAAAATTAGTAATACATGAGGTGGTTGGGAGTGTTTGATGCTTATTAATGATAGTTTAATGATTCATTAGTGATAATGTGGGTTAATGAAACCTAGTAATCCCATTGGGTAGTGAATTTATGGGATTTATAAAATAAAAAATATGGAGTTTAATGTTAATAAATTTCCTAGAGAGAGATAATGATTATACCTTTTTGGAGTGATTCTAATATGACTCTTTTGGCATCATTTGAGCCTGAAAGAAGCTTTGAAAGTGGTTATTGTGAGGGGTAAACTTTTGACCTCTCAAAAGTTTGAATTAACTGGGGGAAACCTAATTTATATAGTTGAATATTAATTGATTATTTGTTGAAATGGTTTATTTAAATCATGTTTGATATTTTGAACTCTTAATGCAATCTTTGGAAATGTGTTGAACTATACATGAGGTTACTCTTGCAAATAAATTTTATGCATGATGCACATGTGTGAATTAATGATGACAATTGACAATATGATATTGCGAAAATGTACTATATGTGGTATATGGTTTATGGATTCATTAGGAGTAAGAAATCGATGTGGAAATGTTATAGGATTGTGAATGGGCTCACATTTGCATAAAATATGTGACATGAGCATAGCATGATCATTAATGGGAGTTCTCCTAGGGAGAGGAGTAGTTAGTAAATTCACATGGTATTGGCGGCGACTGTTAGAATTAGGAGCCTACCCTAGCATCGATTGTTGGAATTGAGAGGTAGTCCTTATCTTATAGTTTATTTAGGACTATCCTATGGTTTATTAGGAGTTCATAAGGAGGCTAGATTAAGGTACGACACCCCATGGTTGTTAGTATTAAGGAAAGCCGTGTTACATAAGTGAGTGAGTTGACCTTGGCCTGGTAGCTCCTCACAAGTGGAATGTTAGGTTAGTCCATGAAGGACGTAGCCACGTAATAGCCACCGATTTCATGTCAAAGGTAATAGGAGGATATAAGGCTAGCATTTGATAATGTATTTAGACCCGACTACATGATTGCTATTATTGTGGTTCAGCATGTGTTAAGGGTGTATAGTTAGTATTTTTGCGACCCCATGATGTGCATTGTTATTAAATATGATTATATGTGCTTTAGGCCCAGTTATATGGTTGTTAGTATTATGGATCGTGGTTAAGTTTACCACATGTGCTTTGTATGTGTATTTATTGCCAATTGTATCTATTTTTAATTGATATGCAACTATGTAGATTATGTGAAACTTGGTTACTGAGTAGTTGTACTCACCCCTCAATTCTCAATATTTTCAAGACCTAGCTCATCTGACTAAGATAGGGGGAAAGGAGTTGAGGCGCAAGATTAGAGTGTAAATCTTATTGTATGCCTCTTTCTAGTGATTTATGTTTATGTAATATTGTTTTTGAGCTACTTGCATTACTATGGTGTACAACTTATGTATTTTATGCCCTAAGTTAGTAAGTTTTTATTGTTAATCTTGTTTAGGGCCAAAATACTTGTGCAAGTAGTGTTATGTGTATTTTAGGTTGATTTGGAATGAAAGTGGTTGTTTTGTGAAAAGTTTTCCTCCCCTTTATGTTTTATGAAATTTAGGGTTGGGTAGTGATTTTGTGTTATATGTGTATTTAGGGTTGAGTGATGATTTTGTATTATACATTTATTTGGTTAAGTGTGGTGTATTGCACAAGTTTAATATGGTCCATTGAGTGTAATCAGATGGTCGGTGTAGGCTTTTAGTGCATGTGTGAGAGTTTGGATACCCTTGTGGTGAGTTTTAGTGAAAAAGTAGTGAAAATGGGTTTAGATGTTCAACTCTTTGTAGAAAATGAATTTGAATGTAAAACTTATTCCATTAGCTAGATCTAGGAGAAAACTCTGTGTAGACACTGAAATCACCTCAATCGGACATCGGACGAAAATTTAAGACGCGTTAAAAGTTTGCTCCTTGAGCTATCATATGACAATAGCTGTTTGCTATCATATTTCATGCAATGTGCCTCAACTCATGACATAGAGGTGAATGAGTTGCAGTATTTGACCCTTATCCACGGTGTATATGCCATTTTCTACATAATTCACAGTTTTGAATCTTAAATCTAATGTTTTGGGCCCTATTTAGTTTCCAAGCTTTCGCATTACTCACTCTGATTTGAACATAATGAGTGCATGGGAGAGATTTAAGTATTGAAATTTTTGTGGATCCCTTGGCAATTGTTTTAATTTTTTCTTCCATTTGAGAATTTTGAAAACTTGGTAATCCTTTATAGGTTTAATCCCTTGATTACCTCAATATTGGTTAATAATGATTATGCAAGTGAGGCGATTACACCTAGTCTAGGATATACTCATGGATCATTCTCCTAGGTCTTTCCTGGTGGAGCAAGCTTTACGCTTAGGACCTTCAAAACTTCCTAGCCTTACAAGAGTAAGGCTGCAACCCTTACCCTAGTCTAAGGTACACTCGTAGATGCAAATGCACATACTTTTTTACATACATTTCAAACACCACTTACATACCTGCATGCATATTCTTTCACAACTTTTACTTCTTTATTAGTTTATAAATCACAATGCATAAAGTTATGCAAAGTACTTACAAATAATTTCACAAACTAACAAATAAAAAGGTTACTCTAGTTACTTTTTTCCTTTACTACCAAGGGCTACCGTTCATGTCAGACTCCCTAGGGTGCAAATTTTCACAAGTAACTTCTTAAATGCTCAATCTACATAATAAAATGTCCCCCAATCAATTCTCAATACTTAGCACAGGCACTACTTCGACTAAACCAAATCCCTCAACTTATATAATAGGTCAATTAGCACCTTAGCCAATTCTCTATAGCCATTCACCCATAGGCTACTCAAATGGCCAAAACACCCTCCTAACTTACTTACTAATCAATTTTCTCCCTTTTTAATGTAATAAAACAAGTTAATTATGCCATAGTGTTACAGTTTAACCATTAAACCTCAAATCGGTCATAAAACTTTAGTTTCGTACTCGAAAGACATTTTTAAACCTTTTCCTTAGATTTTAGCTCTTTAAAACTCCCTAATTTAATTTCTCTACCGATAAAACTTAAAAAAATTAAGGTAAGTATAAAACTTACTCGACAAGTCACTAGCCAAAGCAAACTCCTAATCTTCTAACAATCGAAGCCTTAGCAAAGATAAGCTTCTTCCTCCCTCTCATATATCTATTTCCTCCCTTTTCTTTCTGATCCATGAGCTGATACACTTTAACTATAAGCAAATTCTGTGCCATACATTGTGGCATGTGGCACAGTGAGCCAAATCTCACCGGTGCTCACGCATCAAGTCCCTAATCATTGTTCTACCATCTGATCCTATAACCACACTAATCAATTAATACCACACATTAATCCATCATCTATAACCATAATCAATCTACTAATTGCTAATCTATCCTTAATTAGTAACTAGTTTTCCTAGATTGAAATTCAGGATGTTACATGAGTATGGGACTCTTTACATGCATTGAATGTAAGATTCCTTAGTGGGGCGCATTTTCTCACTTAGGTAATGACCTTTGACCATAGGTGTGTCCATGAGTTTATAGTCTCTCATGTTGAAACATTCAAGGATTTTGCTTACATAGGTCTTTTTGTGATAAAGAAAAGTATTTCCTTAAACAATCTTTGTTTATCTTAACTCTTAAGATATATTTTGCTTCATCCATATTTCAAAAATTCAAGGATATCTTTCGTATCTCTATTTTAACTACCTTAAGGTTAGTTCTAGCTAATAGTATGTCACCGACATATAGGGATAATGTAACAAATTCACCCCTAAACTGTTTAATTTACATGCAATGGTCTTCTTTGATTATTTCAAAGTTTAATGAGGTTACTGCATTATAAAACCTCAAGTTCTATTGCCTAGATGATTGCTTCAATCTATATATAGATTGAAAGAGTCTGCACACTTTATACTCTTTACCCTTCTGTATGAAACCTTTTAGTTATTCCATAAAGATTTTCTCATCTAGTTTTCCATTAAGAAAATTGGTTTTTACATCCATCTGATGTAATTGCAAGTCTAAGCTTGCTACTATAGCTAGAATTAACCTGATTGAGTTAAAATGCACAACTGGTAAGAAAGTGTCCTCATAATTTACACCTTCTCATTGTGTGTACCCATTAGCTACCAATCAGGCTTTTATTTTATCAGTTGATCCATCCACCTTTCTTTTGTATTTAAGAACCCATTTGCTCCCAATTTCCTTTTGGCCTGGTAGTAAGTCAACTAACTCACAAACTTGGTTAGTTTTTATGGAGTCCATTTCCTCTTGCATGGCCTTTTGCCAATTTTTCTTAGTAGGTCTTATCAATGTCTCTTTAACACTTTAAGGATCTTCATCATCTCCATCTGGGCTGATGATGAATGTTGCTCCTTCAACTGATGCTTTGTCTCTCTTACTTCTCTGAAGTAGGGTTTCAAGATTATCTTCTTATGTTTGAATGAGGTTTTCATATGAAAGTGGCTCATCTCTCCTACTCGGATCAGCAAAGTAAGGAATGTTTATTGGTTCCTCATTGGGTTGATCATAAGTCTCATAAAGATTTTGAGATCTATCAATCTCTCCCCTACTAGGGAATTTAGTTTTTAAGAACATTGTGTCCTTGATTCAATCTCAGTCATTGATCTGTCATCATTTTCACCAATTAAGACATAACCCTTTGAATACTCATAATATCTTATGAATATACACTTCTTCCCTCTACGACCTAATTTGTTGTGTTTATGGGAAGAATTGTGGATATAGGCTACTGACCCCATGGTTTTAGGATGGTTAAGTTTGGTTTGCAACCTATCCATAATTCATAAGGTGCGCCTGTGACTGATTTAGAAGGTACATAGTTAAGTATGAAAGCAGTTGTCATTAATTCATCGCCCAAAAATAAATTGGTAGGTTTGTTGTGCTATCATGGATCTAACCTTGTCAAGGAGAGTTTAGTTTCTCCTTTCAATAATTCCATTTTGTTAAGGAGTGTCGGGGATGGTAAATTGTCTTACTATTCCCTTCTCTTCATAGAGAACCTTGAATTGTTCCGAGAGATATTCTCTACCTCTGTTAGTTCCTAAGGTGTTAACTTTACTATTCAACTGATTCTCAACCATATTAAGGTAATTTTTAAAGCATTATAATGCCTCAGATTTGTGAGAAATCAAGTAGATATGGCCAAATCATGAAAAAATCATCAATAAAGTTAATAAAATACCATGCTCCATGTCAAGCCCTCATACTCATAGGTCCATAAATGTCAAAGTGTACCAATTGCAAAGGAAATTTGTATAATGAATTTTTTCCTTGCAATAATGTCAAGATCATGAAAGAATGACATTTATTTGGCATTTCATTAAGGAAATAACATATATAAGATTTTTTTGAATTCTTAATGCATATAGCATGCCATGTAGCATTAAAGGTTTCCCACCTTACAACACTAGTTTTACAAGTGTTAATACCTATAATTTTAGCTTTGGCATTATTCCCAATAAGAAGCCAAATGCTTCTTGTTGGTAATTGATGAGATATTTGTGAAGTTCCTACAGCCTCAACTTTCATGGTTTGTTTTCCTTGAGACTATAATCCATATAGGATTAACTTCAGCTTTGAAGGTTGTACTTGAAATGTATTCAAGGTGGAAAGAACTATGTTTCAGTATGTTTTTCTTGCTCAAAACAATCCATGGCAAAGTGCCCCTTCTCTTTGGCAAGCGAAACATTTGATCTTCTTTAGATCAAATTTCTTCACATGTTTCTTGCTTTTTAAAGAAAATTTGCTTGCCATTTTTAGCCTTTAGTCAACATTTCTTTTATGGACCCTTACATTTCTTGGACTTAGATTTGGAGGATGAATCCTCCATTCCTTCAATTAAGTATGCATGGCTGGATTTTGCAGCTTCTAGCTATTTTTCCTCAAGCTCAATGAGCCTAGTCACATTATCAAAGGTCACAGAGCTTCACTGTGTGTCAAGTTTATCTTTATGTGTTCCCATCTAGTTGGGAAGAACCTTATCACAACTTATACTTGTTTATGGGAAAGAACATGCCTTGCTTGTTTCAACTCTCTTATGATATTCGACATCTTACTAAAGTATCGCTTAATTAAAAATATTAAGCTTTATCTTATTCGTGTCAAAATTGATGATAAGATTTCTCAACTGTGTGGCAGAGATTCCACTAAATCTTGCCCTTTTTGGGCTATCCTCATGCCCTAAATATTTAGGTGACGCTCAGACTCACACATGATATCATCATCCATTGCACTTAGCATGGTGATGCAAGTGTTATTGTTCTTTTCCTTTGAGGAAGCATAAACTTCCTGTTCCTTTCAATTCCCAAATTCTAGTTCTGGGATCACAGTTGTCAGGATATCTATGATGTCTCATTCTTACAGAACATAGGAGATTTTATGATATCATATATCATAGTTATCTTCTTTGAGCTTATCACCCTTGTTAAGCTTAGCATTTATGGACTTGATTGCCAATTAATTTATAACTCAATTACATAGACAATTTCGCATACTTAGTATGGTATACAATATTTCAACTTATTCAAATCAGATTCTTGGCCAATTGAATTGTAAGGTTTGCTAGATTCATGTTCAGGAGACAACTAGGTTGACTTTCATCACAATCTTTCTAGCTAGAGTACCACCCTCTTAGTTAGAATCTTTATTGAATTTATGTCCCCTTATGTCTTCTTAGATAACACATTCTAGAAAAACTCTCACTCAACTAAAACAATTTAAATAATTAAAACATTAAATAGATAAATATCTATAAAATAAAGCAATTGGATAACAATTATCTATAAAACTTTAACAAATAGATAACAAATATTCATAACACAATTATAGAACAAATATTCATAAAAGGTCTGATAATTAACTAAAGTGAAACTCAAAAATCTCAAAATAAAATTGAGTCCAGTTCAAGAGTAGAACAAAACAAAATCAACCATAAGGCCAACACACCTCAATAAGAAGTTCAACTTTATATTTTTCTATATTTTTCACCACATATTTAATTCAATCACTCCATATCTCAGTGGCATATTGATTGGCCCTTTGATCTAATTCATTCTTGAGCTCCCTTATAGTTGTAAATAAGAAATGCAATCACAAGTTTTCTTGAAAGAAAACCTCAAGAGTTTCTAACATCTCTTTTAGGTCATCAACATGCTTAATTTTGTTTACATATCTTTCTGCAATTTCTCTAGCTAAAGTGGGTGTCAGAGCTTGATCGACTTCTTGATCCTCTAGTTTCTTTTGGATCTCACAAGATCCTCTCCTAGAGACAAGCCCCTTTTTCTTTAATTCTGCTCTCAGAATATGATTTTAGTAAAGCCTTTGCTCTCTTTAGGGAATTGCTCAGCATAAATTTCTTGGAAATATTTTCTTCCTTATCAAAAAAAATAAGATAGAGGAGAATATGATGGAGAGTTTGCCTGTGAGACATATTCATTAAATATTTTATTACATAAAAGCCTAAAAAAATCTACAAGGAAAAATAGTGAAAAATGATCAAAGAAAAAAAATAAACACACAAAACTTGCATAAAAACAAGCAAATAATATATCATTTTTTTAGATCATGAATTTAGAGAAACTGTGCCCTAAAAGGAGCTCCCACGTGCCCCCATAAGGCTCTAGAATAAACTTTTCATGATAAAATGAAAAATAGGATAAAGCCTACTCTCAATGCTAGCACGTGACATACACGCACCACCATGGAGGCCAAATCATGCCACACATACCACACTGTTGGATTTCTCTTGTTGATGTAATGCCCTCACTAACATTACCATACAATCCTCCTCTCCTACAACTAATCATACCAAAATCATTTATTTTAAAAGCTTAAGATCCCAAGTAAAACATTTCTAAAATCATTTCATAAATTACTTGAGTTATAAAAACATTACATAGTGAAAGCAATATGCAAATATACATCATAGAACAAGAAAACTTGTGCATTTCAATTAAATCAAGTCAAACAGGGGCCACTCACCGCGGCTTGTGCTACATGCACCACAGTATATGGAACAAGGACCTTAGTGTCACTCTCTGTGCCATGCGCCACCGCATGTTTCCCTTCGTGCGATGCACATATCAGAATCTACTGTCAAATTTTAAATTTTAATACGAACTTTAAAAGTGCGCCATTTTTGCATCCAATAAGTAATAAACATAACAAACTATATGGTTACCTCAACCCTTTTATTTAATAGAAAGGGTTACCCGTGTTCCACAACCCTATTTGAGTTCCTTTCACTATTCAACTCATCACATGCAAGAATCTACATAATTTATGCACCCAAAGTCAATGACTCCTTCAACTAAAAGTGCCAACTATAGCAATTTAATACCTAATCACTACCATTTCTATTATTCACGCTCATTCACACGTACTATAATCGATTACCACTCCATACAAGTTTTAACAACCTCACAATCAAATTCTCTCTCACTACTCCCTCTCTAGGTTAGGTTAATTTGAACTTATAGCTTTAAAGCTTTATTGTTTTGACTTAAACCAGTCACAAAGTAATAGTTTAGTCCCAAAGGACCTTTCTATTATTATAGGATAAGAAATCAACTCCTCAAAGCTTTCGAATTCAATTCTCAGTAGTTTAAAATAAGAGAAAACAGGGTAGAATTGGAGAATAAGGTAGTACAAGATTTACTCGATAAGTAAAAAGTTGAAAATGTCATCCTTTCTCTTAAAAATCATTGCCCTAGCAGAGCCTCCCTTTCTTCTCCATGCTAGGACCTTTTTTCTTCTTTTCCCTTATATTTCATAAGCTGGAACACGAAGTCACTTATCAAAGTTCTACACCATGTGCCGTAGCACATCCATCCTCCACTACGGTGCGCGGCACAGTGAGGGAAAACCTCACCATACTCACACACTCTGCTTTGGGAAGTTATTCTTCTACCCACATCTGTTCACACATTATCCCAATGAGTCAAAATAACACTTTAGTATCCAAAATTCTAATCTCACATTAAATCACTAATTCCTTCTGTAGTCAGTATTAATGCAGGAGTTAGAAATTTAAGATGTTAAAGTCAACAAAAGTCCAACCATGTGTTTACATTGACTAAAAATTGACTACATAACTCTCACGCACAGACCAAGTGAGTAATGGAAGAAATTTAAAAAAAAATGGGTTAGATCGGGTGGGGTTAACCTACTTGACCTGAGTTGACCATTGAATAATTCAACCTTTAACTCGATCAAACAAGGTCTAACTAGTCAAGTCAGGTGGAACCTGACCTGATGCACTCTGTTTTATCCTTTGAAATGTAGCTCCTTCATAGTCCAAAACGACGTGTCATTTTGACCAAGGCCAAAACGACGCATCATTAAGGTCATCCCTTATCTCACACTGGGTCATCTAACTTGGTTCAAACCTGGCAACAAACTTGAAAATTTACCATCGTTGAACTCCTTCATTTGATAGAATTCTTCTCTCATTGGAACTATCTCTCTACCCTCTATACAACCATACCAATTTTATAGGCTAAAAAGTCAAATTTCAAAATACCTATATTTTTGAAAAATTTCTCCTCTGTATGTTCTGAAGAACAGCTTCAATGGAGGTTTTAGATGCTTCTAAAATACAAACCCAACTCACAAGGGTATGGGAAGGAAGAAGAGAGAGCCCAAAAGCAATAACAACACATACATAGAGATCTGAATCAGAATGCAAATCTAAAAAAATGAAAAAAAAAATGGGAAAATATGAAGGCCAGAAAAATAGCATGTATATATGAACACATTCAATATATAAATCACAATGGAAAGAGAAGCATGCTAAAAAGCTAGCCAAGTACTAAATCAAGGTAAAGAAGACCCTTGATCAATAAATGTTCAAAGGATGAAAGTAATGCATGATGCACATTCAACCAAAATAAGGACAAATATATTAAACAATAGGGCACTGATACCAATGAAGGAATATTAAAATAAATAATATTCTGAAATAAAGGAGTTGAGTCATAGTCTTACTAGATTCGGGCATTGTAAAATCTACCTGACTACCCACATGAGTGTAAACTACTAGAGTCTAGACTATGGTGCACAGCAGATACATCAAAGAGAAAGAAAGGGAGAGGGAGAGTGAACTTAAGAACCATTCACTCTGGGGATGGATTCTGCCTCTAGCCTCTTATCACTATTTATAGTGAAGGGAGGCCTTCGTATAAAAGAAAGATTCGATCAACATTAGTTCACCTCATTATAGATGATATATGCTTATTAGAATAATCACAATTATGATGGAGGATTATTTCCTTTTTTGACTATTAATCACAATTAATATTAGATTCTGGTCAACTCATCATGATCGGAGTTATGACTCATCATGGGCAGAAATTAATTCAAAAATTCTAACACACGCATTATTTAGAACAGGTTAGGTAAATATGGATTCACAAGTTGATTATGCATGAGAGGAAGGTTTCAACTTTCAAGCATCCACTCTATTCATGGATTATGCAAGATAAAAGCGATAGAAAGTGACCACAGTTGAAGCACATAAAGGAAAAATAAAGCGTAAAAGTTTAATGGTGAAAATATGAAAAAGAGAATGATAATTAGGTACTCATCATTTAAATTTCTCTCAGCACTGTGTTTTTGGCTATGACACCTAAGAAACCATAAATCATCTCTTTTGTTAATGTCCAATCATTAAAATTATTTGGTTTAGAGCTCTATCTATCAAGTCTACATCCTTTTTAGAGGTTGGTCTCGCTCAATGGATTTTGCAAGTTTCAAAGGTTTTGTATCAAAACTAAGAAACAAAGTTGTTAGTAAATATTTTCCTTTTACTTCAAAAACATTGTCTATTCAAGAATATTTCCCTTCATCAAAATATGAAAAGAACTGCTAAATCTTTCAATCATGATTTCAAGCAAGATCTACTCTTCATTAGATCTACTTGTAATTGGAAACATACTAATGGATTAGATTTTTCTAGTTATCATATATAGAATACTGAGTTTGAAAATGATAAGTAAATAAGAACACCATTGCATCAATTGCCATATTAAGAAATTCACATATATAAGTTCAAGAAAATGAAGAAATCTTATTGTTCAGTGAACATTTCCTTGAATGCTACAGTACTTCAGCATCTCATGCTTTATGGATCTAATTTGATAGCGCTAGACATCTTTATGGAAGTCTGTCTTCGAAGTGTACTTCTTTGGATTTATAGCTTCTAGCAAAATCATCAGGATTCCTATATTCAACTTGATGACTTGGTGCTAAAGCTTAACAAAGAAAATTTATTTCCTCCTTTAGGTCACAATACTGTTTACTAAGACAAAAAGAAGATACTATAGTTTTTTACTCATGTTTCTTTCTAGAAGTGTGGTTATAGTTATACCAACCACAAATTGTCTTTTTCTACTTTTGTTTTTACTGCTAAGTTTTGAACCTTCGATTTTGTATTTCCATTTTATTTGTTAATATAATTTCTCTTTTTATCAAAAAAAAAAAGTGGTCCACCTTAGCTTTCTATTCTCTCTCCCTATCTTATCTTCTTTAATTTCCCTTAATAATTTGTTGGGAAAATACTTTTGTGGGTCTTTATAGTTTACATTAGTTTTGAATCAAGTCCTATAGTTTCAATGATTGTAATCTAACCCTTATATTTTTAACCATCAAGCCCATTAGTTATTTTCCTTATATCAGAAAAAAAAAGTGGCTAATGATATATGGTTTCAAATTGAGGTGCTCAAGTAGGAAATTTTGGCTTAAAATGATCAAAATGCACTTAAGTGTTCAACTTTAAATGAGATTTTAGATTCAAATGAAACCAATGTCATTAGTTAGATTTGAAATGAGCTTTGTGTGGGTGCTTAAATCACTTCAATTGGACATTATATGTGTAAACAGCACACGTCTAAAATTTCTATCAGAACTACTATTCTGATAGCAAATTTTGATACGTTCACATAGTGTACATGCTGCGGTACAAGGCGCAAAGCTAATGCTAGTGCCTCTATGTCACATGTCATAGCACATGTGGCATATGCCATGGCGCATGGCTTAATTTTCTAAAGTTTACAACTTTAACCTTATGCTTTCAATTGTGGTAGCGATGCAGTCCCAATGCTTCCATTATGCATAATTGCATATATTTGAATGTATAAATCATGTTTAAAAAGAATTATTAGGATCCCTACTTTTTAATAATAATAGTAAATCTTTATATCTTATCATTTACTTTAGGGTTAATGAGCAAATAAGACCCTAACTTTTGTTCGAAAATCGCCCTGGACCTTGAACTCTTAAAATATGCAAAATAAACCCTAAACTTTTAAATTTGTAGCAAAATAAACCCTGGCCATTAACTTTTTTAATGTCGTACTATTCATGATGGTACTATTCATTGTGGGCCCCAGTTAATGTTGATGTGTCATTGTGAATTAGCGCTACAAACCCAAAACTATTTTATTAGTAGCTTTCTGAACCTTAAACTATTATGTTTGTAGCATTATGGACCCTGAACTTCAAAATTTTGAGTAAATTACCCTCACCGTATGTATAGAATGTTAAATATTATGTAAACTAAATTAACCTCTGTGTGGTTCACCATGGTGAATGCATTACAAGCTATGACGAACAACCTATAATTTTGTGAAATGATATTTTTTGCCCCTTTTTTGTAATGTTTTCCAAATAATTAATATCTCATGCTTACGTATACTCTATAACTTTAATTTAGCCTTATTTTAAATAATGTTTATTTATTTAATAGTAAAAATTTGGGATCCTATTTGAAAAGAAGTTTAAGTATCATAGAATTTTACAGATGATGGATGTGAAAGCTAATGATTTCATTAATGAATTTAAAACTCAAATTAATCGATTAATTATTATCTAATGTTTAAACTTATTTTCAAATGGGATCTTAAGTTTTCACTATTAAATAAATAAACATTATTTAAAACAATATTAAATTAGAGTTATAGAGTATACAGAAGCATGAGACACCAATTATTTGGGGAAAAAATTGCAAAAAAGGGGCAAAAAATGTCATTTCATAAAATTATAGGTCGTTTGCTGCACCAACGATGCATTCACCACGGTGAACCATGTTGAGGCTAATTCGGTCTACATAATAGTCAATGTTTTATACATAATTGGTGGGGGTAATTTATTTAAAATTTTAAAGTTTAGGATCTAGAACGCTACTAACATAACAATTTAAGGTTCAGAACACTACTAACATAATAGTTTAGGGTCTGTGGCACTAATTCACAATGACACGTCGACATTAACTGGAGCCCACGATGCACAGTACCCGGTGAATTGTAACAGCGTTAAAAAAGTTAACGGTCAGGGTTTATTTTGCTATGAATTTAAAAGTTTAGGGTTTATTTTGCACATTTTTAAAGTTCATTGTCCAGGGTGATTTTCAAGCAATAATTTAAGGTCCTATTTGCTCATTAACCCTTTATTTTAAATGGTAGTAGAAGCTTTAGGAGCTCTAATTACTTAATTTGATATGAATGTATGGGCTTAGTAATGTCTAATAGGGGGACATTACATTAAGGATATGTATTATATATATTGAGAAGTGGAATTATATGTGATGTTCATATGATTTAGGCCCCACTTGGTATAATTGAATAGTTTTTTATGAAATTAGAATTGGAATTGAAATTAGAGTTAAAATTGAATTGAATTTTAAAAATATGTTTGGTATGTTAGAAAAAATAGATAGAATCCTTGTATTATTTTTGTTTTGTATGTAAGTCATGGAAATAGAATTATACCTAAAAGATAAAAATATCCCTAAAAATTAAAATAAAAATATTTTATAAAATAAATATTATAAATTATAATACACACACACATATATTTATATTATAATTTACATATATTTGAGAGAACAAGGAATGGAAGCACAAGAGCTCCACATTTTGAATTGTTCTTATCATGACTGAGCTTGGCATGCTCCATTCTTCCAGTATTAACCATAAATGAGCAAGGACATAGTCATCTTCTCAATTTTTTTATGAGGATAAAATTATCTTCAAAAATACAATTCCATGAAATTGCTCCATATTCCACAGCTTCCCCCAAAGAATTTATTTCATCCTTTTTTCCTTGAATTTGGATTCTTGAAAATTCAAATTCACATGTACCAAACATCATTATTTTATGATTCTACCCCAATTCCTTTTCTAGGTTTATGATTATACTCTACCAAACATGGCCTAGCTTATTGTATGATTGTAATCAATGAGCTTGATATTGTGATTTATAAGCATGAGAATATGTGATCATAAGGCATTGCATGATCATATCGGTAGGAATTTGCCTAGGAATTAGAGTAAATAATTCCTTGTGGTATAGCTACCTTTTGGTATCTGAAGACTAGCCTTGTCTTACTGTTTGTTGAGGAACTGTCCTATTATTTGTTGAGGGACTCAAACTTAGCTAACTCTACTAGTTTGTTAAGGAGACTAGCTTAGGGTTTATAACACCCCAAGGATTCAAGAATGGAAAAAATTATGGTTTGAGAGTAAGTGTAGTAACCTTTGACCAGGTTGATCCTTACAATTGGTGAGCTTAGGTAGTTTATTCACATGGGCATAGCCTTGTTTGAGTCATAGCCCACGGTTTCAATCACAAGTTATAATGAGGATATAAGGTTGGAGTCAATCATGCATATTATTTGATGTGTCACATAGTTATTAAGGTTATGGCAAGTCGTGATTATTAATTATGCTATTATCACATATATGGTTGTCGTCTTCGTTGTTGTTGTAGCAATGAATATTGTGGAATGGTTTATGAGTAATGATGAACTATGTTAGTAATATGACCTTTAGGTTAATAAATTGTGATTGGTATGCTTGTGTGAATATGCATGATAAATTGTCAATTAATGTATAATTGCATAGGATAGATGTACCCCTCTCTCTTAACATTTTACAAGTTCTAGCTCGGGTGCAGAAAAAGAAAAATCTCCTAAGGCTTAGGGATTTATATTCCTATTGTAGAGCCTCTTATCTTATTATGATTCATGTACAATTGTAAAGATTATTGCCAACTAAGGATACATTTTAGATATACTTGTACTATAGGGATTCTCATAATTCGACTATTGTATTTTGAGTCCTGGAGTCATTGTATGTAAATTTTATTATTTTCAATAGAGCCAAAATACTATTACAAGTAGGAAAAATTGTGATATTGCAATAGTTGAAATACTTGAATTGATGCAATGATGAACCTTCCCTGTTTTCAGTATTGAGGGGTTGAGAGTTGAAAATTGTGTTATTGTGTGATTGTGGTATGTTGTGTAGGTAGTTCTAGATCCATTGAGAGTGGCCTATGTGTTGGTTGTGACTTTTGGTACATGTATTAGGTTTTGAGAACCCTTGTTGTGGAAAAGTGTGTAATAGCTGTGAAAATATGTTTAGATGTCCAACTCTTTCATGTGAAATTGTTAGTGAGTAAAACCCATATCATTAGCTAATATATAAAAAGAGCTTCATATAGACACCTATCACCTCGATCGAATGTTAAATGGAAAAATGGAGCATATCAAAAGTTGCCCATTTGTGCTATCAAATGACAGCAAGTAGCTGTCAAATTATATGCAACAAGTGACGGTGCATCCTCCTGTGTTGGCCTACTTGGAGTTTTTCAATCAATTTTTTAGGATTTTTATAACCAAATAGAATCTCATGCTTCCATATGTGTTTATAGTATGAATGGAACTTATTGGAACTAAATTTAAAGTATTTTAAAGTTATAAAAACTTGGGATCTCACTTTTATTACTTTTGACTTTAATGAGTTTTCAAATTAGGTAACTCATTTGAGTTAATCCCCTGATTACCAGAATGAGTTAAGTGTTGGTTTAGTAAAGGCAACCTTACAAATTTAATACTCCTATGAAAGTAAACTAAAAATACATGGAAAATAGAAAGATAAATTGAGTCCTATTGACCAAGCTGGAGAAACTTTCAATAAAGTCAACTAATGAGAGAATAATATTAACATTAGTCTACAGTCCATCAACCAATTAGAATCAATCTTTTTCTAGCCAATTAGGTTGAATCTACAAAATTTGTATATATAAGTTGATTTGTGAAATAATATTAAAAAAAGAGAATATATGATAAGGGTAATATTAGAAAAACATCATTAATAAAACCTTATTTTTGTTAAAAGTATTTTATATTTTATAATGCCAAATCTCCTTCAAAAGGATATTATAACTTGGGATTGAGGTAGTATTTTTAATAATATATCTTCAAATATAATATGAAAAATCCAAACATTTCTTTTATCTAAACATACTTCTCTCACATAAATAGGAAAAAAATTATTGGTATTCTTTATATTTATTTTAGGACATGTTTTGATTAGTTTTAAAATGTAATGCATTATACTCCTGTAGCATTTTGTTTATTGTTCATAGGTATCCTCCTATTGGACACAATTCTATTTGAGACATGATTAAGTACTAAATTTGGGCACCTCACCTACTCTTAATAAGGATTTGAATCTTAGTTCGCCACGTTGTAAGGGATTAAACTCTTCCGTTAGACCAAACCCCCACTAGTTGTATTTAATCTAATAATACAACATTGGGCCCATTTGTTTTAGTTTATTTCATGAAAAAATCACTTATTTTTTTAAAAAAATCTATTTTGTGAATTTTTAAGATGTTTGTATATTTTAAAATAATCATAATCTGAAAAAAAACATATTTCTAATTATTTTAAGAAGCTATTTTGAGTAACTTCTGAAAATAATCTAATGCAGTAGATGAAAGAGAGTATTTTAAAGAGGCGGGATAGGTGAAAATATCATAAATTTTTTAAATAATATAATAATAAATTATTTTTATAAAATAAAAATCAAGGAAGATATCATAAAATTTAAAAAATAACTAACTAATAATCACGTTTTTATTATTGTAACCAAATATAAAATAATCTCTACTTTTTATAAAATCTCTACAAAATAAATTTTTTTTTTAAAATCTCTAAACTACCTAAAAATAGCTTATTTTTAAATCCTAAACAAATGGGCCCATTATCTTAAATTATGATTAATTAGAAATGGAGTATTAATGATTGGTTCTTGAAATATATACAAAAAAGTGTCCTCCTCTATTTCCCAAAGTGAGAATGCCTAATGAATTAATTCTTAAGTATTTTAAAGGCAAAAAATTAAATCCTATGAAGAATACTAAACCCAAACCCATAATGAGAATCAAAACATGTTATTAATCTAACTTGAGTCAATGAAACAAGAGGCATTGGTCTGTTTATATAGCCCACAGACCAATCAACCCAAAACAAATAAAATCATGAAATAAATCGAAACTAACCCACATTATTTCTCATGCCCCCTTCAAGTTTGGAGCCACACAAATGGATGGTTCCTAACTTATAGTCTTTCATGATCCTCTCGACCAAGAGCCTTAATAAATATATCAACTAATTACTCATTAGTCCTAACACGTTGTAAAGTAATCATACCCTATTACAACTTTTTCCTAATAAAATGACAATCTATTTCTATATGTTTAGTCCTCTTAAGGAAAACTATATTATTAGTGATATGAATGATAGCTTGACTGTCACAAAGCACTCTCATAAGTTTAATACTAAACAAACCAAAAGTCTTTAAACGTCTAAATGATCCAAACAACTTCTATAACAGTAGATCCCAAGGCCTAATACTTTGCTTTTGCTAAAGATCTAGAAATAGTGTTTTGTTTCTGTCTCTTAATAGATTAGTGAGCCAACAAACTTGACAGCATATCCTATAACAAATCTTCTAGTATCACTACAAGTTCCCCATTCAGAATCTACAAAAACACTCTAAAGTGTTTCCTTGAGATAAACACAAGAAGATCCCCAGCCCTAGACATCCTTTAAGGTATCTTACTATTCACACAGTAGCTTCCATATGATATTCTTGTGGCACACTCATGAACTAGCTCAAATTTTGCATAGCAAAACTCAAATCAGGACAAGTTGTAGTAAGATATAATAACCTACCTACCATTCTTTGATATGAAGCTAGATTTTTCATAAAAGGATCCTCCTTCCTTTTCTATTCTGGACCCTACTTCTTCTTCTTCTCCTTTGCATTATGTTTCTACTTCTAATTTGTTATTCGCCCTTCAACACATAAACACACATTTCGTTCTATTGAAATACTAAGAGGCTTGGCCCTACTCAAATCCATGTTAGAAATTAAATCTAAAGTGTGCTTTCTTTAGGTTAAAATTATCCCCTTTTCAAACCTAGCCAATTCTATTCCCAAAAAATATTTCAAGTTGCCCAAATCCTTTATTTTGAAATGTTGGTGTAAATGTTGTTTTATGGCATTAATACTTTGCATATTATTACCAGTAACAACCAGATCATCTATATAAGCTCATATGTTAGAAATTTTAGATTTGTTCTTTTTGATAAACATGGAATAATCATATTTACTCTTCCTAAACTATAAGGTTGCCCTTACTAATCCATCACTGACTCTAAAAATCATGGTAATCCTTAGGCTAACTGCTAACCAACTAGGTTACCTAATTTAAAATATTTACATAAATAGGATTTCAAGTTTTTATACTTCAAAAATACTTCAAAAATCATTTAGTAAATTTCAATAAGAGTAAAATATCATTACGGAAGTATGAGATACCTTTTAAGAGTCAAAAAGGACTCAAAACTAGTTAAAAAAATATTAAGGAGTGAAAAGTAAAAGGACACTCTGTGGCTTGTCCATCTCTATGTCATGTACCACGATGTGCTGCATGAGCAAATGACAACATCCAAGGGCAATTTCTGACTTGCTCTATTTCTTTGTTCGACATCCGATTTAGATGATATAGGTGTCTACAGAAAGTTCTTTTCATAAAATAGCTAATGGCATAAGTTTTACTTTTAAATTATTTCACACAAGGAAGTTAGACACCTAAACATAATTTTAATAGTTTTCACACTTTTCTCAACAAAAAGGTGTGCAAAACCCACACATGTACTAAAAGCTATTTCTATCACCTAGATCACACTCAATAGATTAGGCATTACCTGTACAACACACCATATTTACACAATTACAACAAAAAATCATTTTCACTCCTCAACCCCTTTAATATCAAAAATAGAAGGGGAAGATTTAACATTACATAATTCATTTAACCTTCAATACAACATTATAACAATGTTCTCTTCACTTGTACTAGTATTTTAGCCCTATCAAAATCACAACCACTTTTACAACATAGTGCAAGTGTAACAAAGATGAATTTTCTAATTGGCAATATTCTATTTATTACACAAAATAAATAAGATTAGGAGGCTTTGCAATGGAATACTAAATTTCTAAGCCTCTAGAGCCTTTTCCCTTTTAGCACCAGAGCTAAAGCATGTAAAATGTTAAGAGGGGAGTGAGTACAACCACTTAATAATTAAAGTACGTATATCCTATGCAGTTGCATATTAATTGACAAAAATATATAGATGAGAGCTGAATGCTCAAATGTATTCAATCACACATATCACATATCATAATTTCACAATTTATCTCATTCTCATATTCACAAATCAAATCACAAGGCACATTGTCACATTATAGAAAACTATGTGACAATGGCCTTATCACAAGCATATTGCCACAATACTAATAACTATACGATAATGGCACAATCAACTGTCACAACTTGTCATAGACTTATCAACTGTGACATGTCAAATAAAAATAATGCATGATCAAATCATCCTTATATCTTCCCTATACCCTTTTGATTGAAACTGTAGACTATTACTCAATTAGGGCTCTGTCTGTGTGAATAAACTACCCAAGCTCACCAATTGTGAGAAGTGACCTAACCGAAGATTGCTATATTCACTCTCAGATCACAACTTCCCCCATTCACAAATCCCTAAGGTGTAGTAAACCTAATCTTACTTCGAACCTAAATTTATAGTTGAAAACACAACCGGAAGCACTCATTAGACCCCTTTGACCATATACCACATTAGTCTCATTAATTTTAGTAAGTTACCCTTAATTAGTCTGATTAATAAGCCTAAATGCTTGCTTGAGCCCATATAAAGATTAGATCAATTTCGCAACTTCATTAGGTCTAATTTAATAAAATACTTGTGGAATCTTTATTACCTTATGACATGTAGTTATGCATAAGGTATTTACATTTTACCTTTTTACCTATATAAGCTATGTCTACATGACATATATAGTCATTTAACCAAGATGGAGACTTTCTTACATGTCCTAGAGTTGGCTACAAAGTATGTTCATTGTCACTAGGGGTTGGATTGCCTTCCTCCTCCTCATGTAGAGGTGTTGGATTGCCTTCCTCCTCCTCATGTAAAGACAGATCAAATTGTAAGTGCGATTGATCAAGCACTATAGGGTGTTCTAGAGGCTATTCTAAGGCTATTGGTTGGGCATTAGGAGAGCTATAGTCTCTAAGTATCAATGACAATTCATTCTCATACAAGAAAGGATCAAGAACAGTAGAAGGTGCAGAGCTATCATGATTAGAAATAGATTTATCGTGAAAGGAAAATTTATTTTCTAGAAAAATTACATGGTAACTGACTAATATTTTCTTTGTCCCAAGATTATATAAGAAAAAAAACCTTTTTGATTAGCAGGGTAACCTATGAAAATGCATGGCTCAGATTAAGACATAAACTTATCATGAGATTGAAAAATTGCAGAAAATGCCAAGCATCCAAAAACTTTAAAGAGGACAAGTCAGATTGTTTATTATACACAAGTTCATGTAGAGTTTTATAGTCTAAATTCTTAGAAGGCATTCTATTAAATAGGAAAGTAGCCATTTTAACACTTTCTCCCTAAAACCTTAATGGCATATTTGATTAAAAGATTAGACTCTTAGAAACCTCAAGTAAATGTCGATATTTCCTTTCAACCATCTCATTTTATTGGGGGATATAAGGGCAAGATGTGTCATGCAAAATACCCTTACGGTGAAATAAACTCTTAATTTTTGAGTTGATAAATTCAAGACCATTGTCACTTCTTATTTTCTTAACATGTGTAGAAAACTGAGTAGAAACATAAGCAAGGAAATTTCGCATACATTAAACAGCCTCATTCTTATGTTTAAGTAGGTACAACCAAGTGCCACAAGAGAAATCATCAATAATAGTAAGAACTAACTTATGTCTACTATAAGTGAGTTGCCTATATGGGCCTCAAATGTCTATGTGAATCAACTCAAAGCAACATGTAGTCTTAAAAGTGCTAGGAGAAAAGAGTAGTTTTTTTTCTACTTAGCATGAATATAAACTTCACTTTTATTTTGACTAAGATGATAGATTTTTCTTTTTAAAATGTTAAGACGCCTCAGAGTATCTAAAGGTGCGTGACCTAGTCCATTATGTCATAACACATATTTTTGTACTCTATTTGTGTGGATATTGTTTGCAACCATAAGGTTGTCTAATTTTATATCCTTTCCAATCAAGTACAACCCATTGTTGAGTTTACCAATCTTTCAAGAGCTCCCAATTGAGATCTTCTGCAAGGTACAAAACTCAGGATAAAAGGAGACTATGTAGTTTGTAATTTTAGTTAACCTAAAGATAGAGATTAAATTAAAGCAACATTGAGGGGCATAATACACGTAAGTTAAAACAACATCATTAAACAATTTTACCAATCCAATATGCATGACAATGATCTTATCTCCATAGAGCATCTTAGTTTTTCTTAAGGGACCAGTATAAGGATTGGCAAAATAAGCATGCAAAGACTGCTAACAACATGACATGTCACACTAGAATCTAGAATCCAATTGGATGTACAGATAGAAGGGGGAACAGTATGAAGCAAACCTAAAAAATGTTCTTCAATATAGTCAATTGTTTCTATTGCAACCTCATTTGTTTCTTTCTTACGTAGTTAGAGAATTTGACCGTATTGCTTCTTAGTCAAAGATGGAGTATTTGTCCTAGTTTGTTCTCCTTCAATTTGATTCATCTAATTTTCTAAGCTTCCACGACCTTTGAAGTCAGGGGAAAGCCAACGAGATGGTAGCAATTCTCATAGGTGTGACCTTGTCATTTGCAATTAGTGCATTCCTCTTAAGACTGTCCCCTTCCCCTTCCTCTGCCTTGCAAACCACCTCGCATACTTAAGGAAGTAGGCTCAATAGGGTGGTGTAGAATTTATGGCAAGCATTATCTTTTACAAGCAGAGATCTCAAAGCATATAGTAATAAAAATACTTTAATCACAATTAAAAAATGGTTTCTGATAATAATAGTGTTTAAATTTATGTTACACAATAAATGGACTTAAATAATAATTAATATTATTAATTTATAATAATTTATTTTTGAAATTCCATAAATATTTTATGATATCCAACCATCATCAAGCAAGAATGATAAAGAAAAATAGAGGTACCTAAAATTTATTATTTTCATTTTTTTTACCAATGCTGGTGGCATATGTTTTATGATAATTGTAATTTTGGAAAGATGTTCAATATTGTTTGAGAAAATTTTGGTTTTTTTCAAACTTTTTAGTAGAACTATGTTCAAAGGATATTTTAGGGAAACTTGAGTTCTAAACTATGTGTGCAAGAATGCCAAAGTTATTTTTACAAGCTCAACATGTGTATGAATGTTTAAAAGCAATTTCTAAGTACAAGTTTGAGTGAGAGCATGTAAAAATATCAAATTCAATTTCATACACTAAAATATAGCATTTACTAAGGTTTCTAGAAATATAAAGAGTTAATGAAAGAAATATTGCAAACAATGGTTTATCCAAGTTCAGCTCCTCCTTTTGAGCCTACATCCAGTCTCCAAGAATCTACTTGAGATTTCTTCAATAAAACAAAAGGTTGAGTGGGTGCTTGCTACCTCGGTACATTCACAAGT
Organism: Prosopis cineraria; assembly: GCF_029017545.1. NCBI lineage: Eukaryota > Viridiplantae > Streptophyta > Magnoliopsida > Fabales > Fabaceae > Prosopis > Prosopis cineraria. The sequence goes on along the minus strand of NW_026555339.1, from coordinate 34,369,879 downwards.
TCAGTTTGGGCACTTGTGAGCCTTTACAATAACTTACTTTGCTAGTGAGCTTCTTTTCCCAAGAGAGCAACCTCTCTTGACTACAAGAAAAATCTCTTCCTCACTTTTACAAAAGTTTTGTGTATGTGAATCACTCACTTGAAACTCTCTCCAAGAGTAATGATGACTATAATAAAGCTCTAATACTTAAAAGATAAAGATATAGGTAATCTTAGCTTAAAAATAATGATTTTCATATAATAAGAGTAATATGATCATAAATTTCATAGCTCAATGGTTTTTGAGGTTAATCTCATGTCAAGATGAGTTTGGAGTGTTAAATTTACAGCTCATAGAGTAAAATAAGTGTTATAGACATCAAATGATCATTTGGGGATGTTACACAGTGAATATAGCTGTTGGTGCATTTCTTGTGAGTGTCCAATGCTAATTCATGCGTGTTTTGAAGGTTTCTTAAGAAAAAATGACATATCACATGAGTTTAGGAAGAGCCTCACACGTGATTTCACTTATAGAGCTTATTCAGTAAAAGTAAGGCTTCTAGAGTTCATTTCTCACGTGGGACAGGTAGTATCACACGTGGTTTAGTACATAGAGCTTATTCAGTGTGAAAATAAACTTCTAGATGCATTTTCATGCATGGTTGAGAAGTGCTCTCACTCACACGAGTTTAAGCACTAGTGTTAAATCACGCATGGTTGACTGCTGCTCTCACGTGTAGTTTAACAACTTCACTAAAAAAACTTCATGTCTTAACTCACTCAATAAAACTCCAAATTTTAAAAAGTATACATTGTTGGAAAGCTCTTGAAGTCTAGTTTTCAATGGAAAAAGTTTCACATTCAAATTCAAGGTACATTTTCAAATATGGTCAAAAGAGTGAGCAAAGGTCAAGACTAAAAGCTGTGCAAAATCAGTATCTCAACACTCAACTTCTAAAGTTCATATCTTTCTCAATAGAATTTTATTTTGAATAAATAAACTATCATTGAAAATATATTGAAATCTATTTTTAAATGAGATATGTTTCACAATAAAATTATCTTTATAATAAGAGATATAACATGAAACATGACTAAAGATCAAAACTGATTTTCTGCACAATTCACATTTTAAAGCTTAAACTTCAAGTGTTCATGAATTTTTCAACTTAACTCCATTTTGAGTACATAGAACAACTTTAAAAACTTTATGGAGTTAGTAAACAAAACATTTCAACCTTTGTGAGACATATGCGATGAAAGATAAAAACTATAATTATATCTCACACTTTCTCTTAATAGCTAAAATGCATTTTTTTGATTTAAGATTTCTTAAGCCAATACTTTATATCTAAATCAATGAGTTTAACATAAATATTTACAGCTTAATGATATTATACCTATCAAGTCTAAAGCTTCCAAGGTGTATCCAAGCTTTTATTCAGTCTTCATTCTTCTTAAGCTCTTCTTGAATCATTCTTCTCTTTATATTCTTCAATAATGAGCATAACATGCAAATAATGACTTCAACTTTGTTCCTCTTCATGCTTACTCTTATTTTCACTTTGGATAACCTTAAATGATATACTATAAACAAGATGATTAGTCCAAATGTCAATATGCATATATTCAAGTTATAAAAGATGATACTATGAATCACTCTTGGATATAGAATCAATTTAAAACAAGGAAAAATATGATAGTGTAAAATAACTATGATGTACACAAATTATTTTTTCAAATCTCATGTAATATGGAACATCATAAGTAGAAACACTTTAAAACACTTGTTCCATAGTCATAGTTAACTACTATATATATGAAACAATTAGGCATAAATAATTAACTCATTTATATTTGTTATCATCAAAACTTAAGCTAAATATAATGTCACATGTCATTATGTCCAATAATAATAAAGACATGTGACAATGTGACATAACTTGACACGTGACAACGAATGATTTTGGAAACATGTAAAAGATTTATAAATCAGCACATAGTTTAATTTACAACTTAACTATTAAAAATATATCTACTTAAAAATGGGAAATATACTTATTGATCCCTACATTTTGCTTGTATTTTGTTATATGTCTCTACATTTTTTTGGTGTTTTGGACCCCTATACTTTCATTTTTTGGTGTTTTACATTCATTCAAAGTCTCTACAATTTGTTCATTTAGGAACCTAGAACACTAAAAAATGAAAGTGTAAGAATCAAAAATACCAAAAAAAAATACAAGAATTTATAGCAAAATACGAGCAAAATGCAGGGACTAAAATTTATGCTTTCCCCTAAAAAATTTTAAAAGTTAACTCACAAACAGTATCTAAAAATTTTCAAATAACAATATTATTTATATTATTAAATATTAAGTATTAATATTTTAATAAGATAGGAGTAGAAATAAATAGGTAATGGAATTCATTATCTTTTATCCAAAAAAATGAGCATAAAAGTAGAAATATATCCAACTTTAGGGCGGTTTCGGATTTAAGTAGGTTAAATTCTTAATCTGCTTCCATAAAAATATATATATATATATATATATATATATGATATGAGAACTTCTCGCTTTATTTTACAAATAAAACTAACATATCATGATTTTGAATTTCCTGCAAAATCACTAGTTTTAAATAACAGCATTAAAAATTACGCAGGAAAATTCCAAATCTACCTTGTACCAAATCATTAAGCTTGGAACCCTTTTTTCAAATGTTATTTCAATCCAAGTTCCTAAGCACTATAATAAGAATAAGATTTGAATTTTTTAATAAAATACAATAAATTATTCATTTCCTCTTGTTCAAATCCGGTATTAAAAATATAATAAATCAGATCATTTTTTTGAATCCCCACACAAATACATTGTTTTATCGTCAAAAAGAAAAAAATTGATGTAGTAAATCTGAGCAAGAAATCTGTTCAAAACATTTTTTATTTTTTAAATTTTGGAAGAAGATTTTCAAGGGGATTAAAGAATTTTTAAATTATATTTCTTCCTCTAGTTTCTGCACTAAAAATATATATCTAAAAATTAAATATATCTTTTCGGCAACAGATTTAAATTTGGATTAGCCTATATTTGAAAAAGAAATTAAACACAATTTACTTTAATAATATGATAGATTTAATAAGAGCAAAATTAGGAGAATCGCACTAAGGGCCCACTAGATTCTAATAATGCACTACAGGCTAAACCAAGCAGTGAATTAATTCTTTACTAGGGACTTAACTAAGGGCTAAACCGGGCTAAACCAAGGGCCCACTAGGATAATTCTTTCTAGCAACTTAACTTTACTAGGGACCTTAATTAAGCTTATGATTCTAGAGCCTAGTTCAACTCCCTAATTTAGTTTTAGGCCCAAGTTAGGTAATTAATGGCAAATTCCAGCAAGTATGTTCAGCCCCTTATAACCCAAATGACCCCAAAATTATGGTAGATCACAAAAAAAGCCCAACAAACACTCCTCAAGATTATGATGAAGCATAAGTTAGGTTAAAACACTCATGAACATTTAAAATTATGATACATTCAAGAGTGGCTGAAATATATAGCTCAACATACCAAATGAAATTTAACAATAATCAAATCAACTTTCATACAAAAATATCAACCAAGATTATGGTTGTAAAGCCAAGACATAGCAATCTAATATTATAGTCTTACAAGTCTATTAATGGAGAATAATTAAGAGAAAAATAAAAGGATACAAAATTGAAGACCTAAGTGGTTCATTGTGTAATGTCCTTACTGACATTACCATTAAACTTTCCATACAATCCACTGATTTATTTAAAATATCTTTAAAAGTTTTCGGATCCCAAAGTAAGCTTTTGAAAATCTCTTATAAAAACAATTTTAAGTTATTCCAATTAGCACACAGTAGAAGCAATCAATCAAGAATATGTAAATTTCATAAGAAACCCTTTCAAAACAATGGAATTCACATAAAAAGTGTGCCATGCACCGTGGCTCATGCCACATGCACTGCGACATGTGACACAGAGTCACAACTTCCACTCTGTGCCATGTGCCATGGCATGCTGTCACATGTTGACTCATGGACTACTGCGCATACATCAATATCTACTGTCAAATAAACGATTCTGATGCAAACTTTAAACCTACGCCGTTTTCACATCTGATTCCTGATTTAGGTGATTCAAGCTCCCCCACGAAGCTTGTTTCACAATCTAACCAATGACACTAGATTCATTTCAATTCGATACTCCATTTAAAAGTTGGATACCTAAGTGCATTTTGACCTTTTTTTTAAGTCAAAATTTACCACCTGAGCATCACTATTTGAAACCATAAGTCATTGGCCACTTATAGGGTCTTGACCACATCCAAATGGACAACTTACACTTAATTGACCAATTATATAAGCAATACAACACACATACACACATTTGGCCTATAAATCGCCCATTTCACACAAATTTAGGCATAATAGTATTTTCTCTCATTTCAAGCATATGTGTGGCCAAACTTCCACAAACATCATACATTCATCTTTCCTACATAATCATAACAAAAATACAGCCCATGATATCAAATCTTATCACACACACATATACAAAGTCAATTGGGCTAGAACTTAAAATTCCACACATTTCACAAGTTTATGCACTAATATTGATTCCTATGGCAACTTATATACAAATATCCAACTACTATCAAACAAAATTCATTACTATCTTACAATGGACTTCTCAGAGAAATCTCTAGTATTAACCCAAATCCTTCCCGTTACCACCACTAACGTTTGAACCTAAAAATATAAATAACCATAAGTGAGATCAAAATCTCATTAACAAGTATAGCTTATTTAATGGCTCAATAACAAAAATAACAATATAAAAGCGAACAAAACCAAAATACTAGTGTGTGTGTGTGTGTGTGTGTATCAATAGAACATAATCTTTCTTGTCTAAGCTTTTCATGCATTCACATACAATAGCATGATCATCTATCCGTCGATCCTCTAAGCTCCCCGACATGAAACCATAGGCTCACCTGGATTAATCACATATTGACTTGAGCACACCTTCAGTGGTAGAAATACTCGGCCAAAGGTATTATATCCCATTTTGGGAGTATGGTTTCTCTCATTCCACACACTTGTGATAAAGACATTGTTGACTCCTAGCTGTACCCTAACGGGCATTAGGGAGTTGTTAGACTGCCCGTATGTCCTATGATAACAGTCTCAGTATAATGCTATACTAGATTACCTATGGTACCAACCTGTAAAATGTTGCATCGGATGTCTCATGGTGCCAACTCGATCGTATGGATTTGTTTCACTCACATCTCCATACACACATATTCACACATACCCTAGGTGAACTCTCATCTCCTATTATCATATTTTTCACACATATCAATCACTATTTTCATAATTTCCACAATATATTCATATATAAATACATTCATTATAAAGTTGAAATCTAGTAAAAGTTCTATAAACATTCCCAAATCATGTTGCATGCCAAAATCATTTGTAATGCAAAATCATGCACCTAGAACACTATCATCAAAATCATAGTTTTACATTTCCACATTCACTTCTACACAATTATAATAGCTAAAGAACATAACAAACTATACGGTTATCTCAACCCTTCTGTTTGCAAGAAAGGTTTACCTGTGTTCCACAATCTTACTCAAATCTCTTTCTGCTATTAACACATCACACGCAATAATCTACACAAAATTGATAACCAAAGTCAATTGTCTTATTGACTAAAAATGCTAATCACAGTATTTAAACTCCTAAACGCTATCATTTCCTCTATTCATATTCATTTCCACCTTCTATACCTAATTATTTCTCATTACAAGCATTAACATACTTCTCCCCAATTCACACCTATTCTTCTCTCTCTAAACTAGGTTAATTTGAACCTATAATTTTAAAGATTTATCATTTCAACTCAAACTAGTCATAATATCCTAGTTTAGTTCTAGATAACCTTTCTATTACTATAGAATAAGAAATTAGCTCCTTAAAACTTTCAAATTTAATTCCTCAATAGTTTAAAATAAGAGAAAATAAGGTAGAATCAAAGGTTAAAGCAGTGCAAGACTTACCCAATAAGTAACAGGTCAGAAACGTCGTCCTTGCTCCTGATATTAGATGCCTTAGCAGAGCTTAGCCTTATTTCCTCTCTCTCATGCTTCTTCCCTCCTTTCCTCTTTGTTTTCATGAGTGAGTCACATCCCAATTTATCATAATTCTATGCCATGTGCCACGGCCCATCTAGCTCTAGCCACAACATGTGGCATAATGAGGAAACTCCTTACCACGCTCACATGCTCTGCTTTACAATGCCATTCTCCTACTCAAATCTATTCATATAATATCTCAAAGAGTTAAAATAACATTTCACCATCTAGAATCCTAATCTCTCATTAAATCACTAATTCATCCCTTGATTAGCATTAATGTAAGGATCAAGAATTCAGGATGTTACACATTGAGCTTTCATCCTCCTTCAAGCACCTAAAATAATTTAGCCTTCAAAGTTCTTCAAGTCCTCCATGAAAAGCTTAAGTTGGCCAAACCCCTCCATGAAACCAAGTAAAGAATGAAGCTTGAAATGGATGATCAAGTGGTAGGGATGTGTAGAAGGGAGTGAGAGGAGAAGAATGAGAGTGATTTGGTGATGATCCAATTGTCAGATGAAGAGAAATAGAAGAGATAAGGGGGTTGTCATGGCTAGAAAAATGAGAGAAAATGAAGAACAAGAGAAAGAATGTAAAATGAAAATAAAGGAGGTGGTGAGAGATTGTGTGTGTGGTGGATAGGGTTAATTCTTTTGGTGGAAAAAGAGATGATTATGCGTGAGTGAGCAGCTACCAATTGGGAAAAAATAAAACAAATAGGAAAAGAAAAAGCTAGAGTAAGCTACACACTTTTCACATGCTCAAATAGGTGGCTTCTTCTCATTAGCTCAAAGGGAGTATCTTAAGTAAGAATATTTTCACTTATTTTATGAAATGATCTAATTATTCTCTTCCTTTTAATCCCAAAAATGATGCCACATTTTTACTTTTTAACCCTCTTCCATGATCTGTAACCAATTATAAAATGTCCAAGTCAATATATACTACCTAAGTCACAAAAGGTATATAAAATTAAAATCAAATATTCATATGACCTAATAAATAAATCCTCGTGCATGGAATTAATTATTTATCATGGAATAATATTAACAAAGTAAAATTTAAGGGTCATGACATATGAAAACTCATACATGCACATAAAACTCTAATTCGGTCAACAAAGTCAATAACCCTGAAATGTGATTTTTATTTTATAACTCCCAAACCAAATTGAATTTTGAAAAAATAATTTCATATTCATTCTTATGGGCATAAAACACACAAAACACAACACAGACCCACTTTTTCATAAAAAGTGCAATTTTGGACCAACATACCCCTAGTACACAATTTTGCCCTTTAGGCAATTTTCTTGCCTTTGACACCATGAATGAACCAAAATGGGGAATAAAACATGTAAAATGGGTCTTAAATGAATGAATAAAGTGTATAAAATATGATTATTATCACAGGCCCAAGGGCCCTTGTTGTCATTTTTGTTGGGAACGAAAGTATAATTTTACCCCTCTCAAAACAAACCAAGCACTATTTGATCTTTTTCCTCCTCTCCTCTTCCTCTCTCTTCCTCCTTGTCTTCCTCTTACTCCTCATAGCATTGCATTGCAGTTCCAAAATTCTTCCATTCCTTCCTCTGTCTTTTCGATCTATCCATCCTTTTTGCGATGAGCCAACATATATGATGACTCCCTATATTTTTATATATTTTGAGGAGTTTTATTGATCTTTTAGAGAGTAATCTAGTTATTTTTTTACTTTTCTTGTGTTTAGTGTTTATTTTGGTGTTAGATAGCTTGTTTTGTAAATATTGTATTTTGATTTTGTTTTAGAGTATTTTCTTTTGTTAATTTAAGTTATTTTAGAATTTACTACAAGAGCTTGGAAGAGGTGGAGAAGGAAAATATAAGGAATTTAGTGAAGAAATTGAATTTTTATGATCACCCGTTACAATAGATTAGTATTAGAAGGAAAATCCTGAACTAAAAATAAAGCCCACTACAGCGGGTGCTATAGTAGATTTCGCACCCAATCTTGGAGGAAGAGGATTCATTCACATTTTGTGATTTCTTCTAGTTTAATCTTGTTTTTCTCCTTCTTCCCCAATGTTTCTGGTTTTGCTTCTTCATTAGTTCATTTTATTGTTGTGGGATTGAGTTTACTAATGTATAGGTAGATTTTCTTCATGACTTAAGCAACTATGAACTTTTTTATGTATTAGATACTATTTTCTCCAATTATTCTATGATTAATGTTAGTTTTGGGTTACTTAATCTCATTTATTGTGACTTGCTTGATGATTGGCCATCATTGAGTTGAGATTTAGCGGTTTAGGATTTATCTTGGAAAAGAAAATCTTAAATGGACCTTGAGATTAGGTAATATGGGATTAGAATTTATTCTAATTTTCCATTAGGATAGGAATATACCTCTTGGACCTATATAATCATATTAGAGTGTAATTGAATTTTTAATGCCTCTTGGATAATTGTGTTAACATTTGCATTATTATTTAAGAAAGGGTTGTAATTGATTTGGAAGCCAATTTCAAGTAATTAGACTCTAAATTAACCAATCAAAAATTAATCTTAGGTAATTTGGAGACAATAAATTCTAAGAAGTAAACAAGGGAGTAGGAGCTTAGGTAATCTCTTTTATGAAATTGTTGTTTGGTGGAATTATTTGCTGTTGAATCTCAATTGTTAATTTTTTTCTCATTTATAAACTCTCACGTTTGATTCCTTGACTTGAATGAAATTAAAAATTTGATGCCTATTTGCCATTGTGTTTAATTCTCTATAGGATCGACCTTGACACATTACTATATCTCATATTAACCCACATACTTGCGGTGTTCATTTAATTTTTGTGTGCATCAATATAAGAGCTAGGTTCTACACATCTCGATCTCGCTGCCTTGACTGTCGTCCCTAAACAACTTTTGCATATCACTTTTCCTAAATAAATAGCAATTGTTTTGAGATGAGCATTGGTGAGCTCCTTGGCATCAAACCTCTAGAACTCAAGTTTCCTAGAAACATGCATCTAAATGAAAGATGAATAGATCTAGAATAAAACTTACATGGAAATTTGAGTTACAAAGGTTTGATGTTAAGGAGCTCACCAGTGCTTATCTCAAAACAATGGCTATTGATCTAGGAAAAGTGATCTGCAAAAGTTGTTTGAGGACAATAGTAAAGGCAATGAGATCGAGATGTGCAGAACCTAACTCTTGTATGTTGGCTCATTACAAGGATGGATAGATCGAGAAGACGAAGGAGGTAATAGAAGAATTGTGGAGTTGTAATGTAATGCTGTGAGGAGGTAGAGGATGACAAAGAGGAAGAGAAAAAAGGAAGAGAGAGAGGAAGAAGATCAAATCGTGCTTGCTTGTTTTAAAAGGGGCAAAATTGTACTTTCATTTCCAACAAAAATTGCAACAGGGCCCTTTAAGCCTACAGTGCATTATCAAAATTTATTAGGTTCAAAGTGCAATTTTTTATGTTTTGAGGGCCCTTAATGCAATTCTCCCCAAAAAATACAACAAACAATAAAATATGATAAGTGAAGCAATATTTTTGATTGGCCAAAATAAAGCAATATTTATAACATTAATAGTTGTTATCCTATCCCTATTTGATCTTAAAAAATTTAGTATCATAGAAGAAAAAGTATAAATTTAAGAATTTTTGTTATAAAGAGATAATTTTTCTTGAGGTTATTGTAAAATATGATAAGTGAAGCAATATTTTTGATTGGGCAAAAGAAAGTATGCAATATTTTTAACATTAAATGTTGTTATCCTATTCCTATTTGATCTTAAAGATTTTAGGTTCTTTTTTATTTATTGAAAAGGAATAGATTGAAAAAATAAATATAAAAATAAGATGATTGAAATGTGAAGGGAGATAGGTAAACCATATTCATAAGAAAGAAGTGTAATTTAGTTCATAGAATTGAGAATAATGATTAATAAAATTTTTAGAGGGTATAATAATTTTCATATTTGTAGTATATAATGTTAAATTTTATTATATTTATCATGAATAAAAAGATTTATTTCGTTCATTTTTATTTTTATTTTTTAATCAATTCTATTTGACCTTAGTACTATGGAAGAAAAAATACTGTATTTAAGAATTTGGTTGTGAATGGATCCAAAATTCATATAAATTTTTTTTTGAGATTATTCTTTTTTTCCATTTTCTATATATTTTCAAATTTTAATTTTTTTTAAATAAATATGAATAATGACACACTTAAGGCCACGGAAAATAACTCATCATACCCAAATTGGAAGCCCAAGCTCTCCCCTGCTGGCGTCTCCATATTGATCTCCTTCATGGAGGAGTGTTTATGGAGTCTCAATCCCAACTAACTCGTCTCGATGTCAGTCCTGTTGGAACGGATTCTTTCGGCCCGAAAAACTTGGGGCGGAAGACATAATGACACCGAAACAAAAAACGGCTTAGGATGGGACATGGGTTGGGTATTTATATTACCTCACACACACACACACACACATGTATATTAGTTTTATTTTATTGCCTTATTTTATAGATAGTAAAGATATTTTATTTTTTTTCTAAAATTTACTTTTATAATATCTTCACTTTTTTAATATTTTATTATTTATAATTTATGGTTATTTATTTTTGTTTTTTTATTTAAAAAGTTATGTAATTTGATAAATATTATCTTATACTTAACTACTTAATTTTAAGCTTGGCTGGAAAGAAAAATGAAAAAAAAAGAAAAGTGAAAAAAAATTATTTCTCTCACTTGATTTAAAAAATAAAAATAAAAAAGAAAGGAAATTAAGAAAAAAAAGAACACGTGTGATTCACGTGTTTTTCTCTTCAAAAATAGAAAGATTTTGAAGGAAAAAAAACTTAATTTTCACATTTATTTATTTATTTATTTATTTATTTATTTATTTATTTATTTTTGTTTCCGACCTCCTACCTTCTTCCATTTTCGTTCTTTTATTTGGCTATAGTTTTTAAAAAATTTTATATTATTGTATATTAACAAATTTATTGTAATATTTAAAATTAAATAAAATAATTTGCAATTATATTTTTAGTAAACATTTGTAATTATTTTTTTATTTCATTACCTTTTGTCTGCAAAATAGTTTTCTATTAGTAATATATAATGAGAATTATATAAATAATATGTGAAAATTTTAAATTTTATTATATCTAAATATTTTTCTCCAAATAATTATTGTCCATAAGAATTTAACAGCTTTTCCCTTCCCGTCTTTTATCACATCCCTTCACATTTATCTTTTTTTTTTTTTAATTTTCTCTCCTCTCATTTTCATTCATCCTATTTTTCCTTACAGTCAAGTATTATGTAACTTAATTTTTAACTCTCATTATTTTAAATATTAAGGAGATCGTTAAATGATGATACTGTTCCATATCCTCTCTTCTTCACTTATCTATTTTGCCAAGATTTCGGGATGAAACCACCTCCAAAACAGGACACCATATGAGACTAAAATCTAGCTCTGGCCTCTTTTTAAGATGGGACACAGGATTTATGACCATTTTAACCTTATACCATCAGATCTTATGCACTTCACTGCTCACCACGACGGCCTCCAATATTATAATAATGATTGCCAACACATTAACATGAAAATTTTTACCCCTCAAATAACTGAGTCGTTGATTGAATGCAAAATTCTACTATTTGGTGTATATGTACACGCCCACATGCATAGGCTAATTTGTTTACATGTTTTCTCTCCTTTTGTTTTGTTTTGTTTTGTTTTTGTTTTGTTTTTTTTTTTTTTTTTGCGTTGCCTAACCTTTTTCTCTCTTTCTTTTATGGTATTTTGTTGGTTAAACTGCTTTGAATATTATTAATAACTTACTTATGCAATAAAAAATTTGTAATTATTTTTTAAATATTATTAATAACTTACTTTTTTTATTATTCACATATGTCTTTCTTATTTTTAAATTGCTTTGAATGAATAAAATCTCAAACGAATTTAAAATATCATGGATTCAAACAAGTTTCAATCAAGATTTTGAAACTTTTAATTTTGAATTTAATGTAAATATTAATGTGGTTCATTTGAAAATCAAGATCTATCCAATCCCTTTTTCAAAAATTAATTTGAATTAGTTAGTTTTTTTACCAAAATTTGAATTAGTTAGTTATTAATTTGAATTGAAAATTTAAATTAAAATATTACGTTGAATAATTTTACCACGTTTTCATTCCTAATTTAGAGCAAAGTAATATTAGGTAGTTATGCCATAATTTTCAACAATATTTAGTTATTTATCATCAATATTAATCGGCAATTGGTTTTAACAAATTAATGGAAATTAATCGGAAATTTAAATGAAAATAATTATGTCTACAATTAGTAATACGCATAGGCAATATCTCCACCGTGCATGTTACAACTTACAGTATTAAACCCTAGCTCCACTGTCGTCTCCATATCTCCACCGCGCCCTCTCTTCAGTCTCCACCGAAAGAGCACGTTCCTGTTTGCCTTGCTGTCCGTTGCTATCTGCTTCTCTCGCTCGTTGCTCTCAAGGTTCGATTTACTCTTCCTTGCACTCTCTGGTTTGATTTGTGTTCTGAGATTTGGAAATTATTGTATCCAAGGTTGGATTTTTGCTTGGATTATTTCTGTCAATGATTGAATCCCCACACCCCAGTGTTTTGAATGTCTTCTGTTTGAATGATTAAAGCTGTGGTGTTCAGATTTTGACTTCTTTTCTTCTATTGAAGCTCTGAATGCCTTCTAGTTTGATTTTCGCTTGACTTCAAGTTTATTGGACACAAAATTGAAATGTTTAGCTCTGCGCTGTTAGCTGCAGTAGCCACGTGTCCAATGTCCATCATTGTGGTACAGAGGAATTGAAAGAACACGAGTGCATGTACCTTTCTTATTAGACAACCGTAATTAGAGTACAAGCAGCGTCTTTATAGACTTATCTCTGAACGGTCTAATTCTGTTATGAAACAACTAATTCACTTACATCATTAGCTGACTAACAGAATAGCGACTATCTTATAATACTGACACGTAATACCTTGTGTAAATCCTCCTTCAAATAATTTAGCTTCACAGTGACATGTTATTAGATGTCATTGAATCCTGCTTTATAATCATAACAATCTACATGGAATGCTAACTCGGACTAATGTATGTAACAAGAGCTTTGCTTTCGTTACAAAACTAAGAGGTTATATTTAATTCTGGTGTAATTATAATTTAAAGGAGTTTATATTCTTTGTCCTTGCCTTAAAATATATTATGTTCTTTGATTGATATGGGTTGAATGATTGAAGCTGTGGCTCTTTTTTCTTTGTTTTTTGGTACTGAGTTCTAATGGACAGCAACAATGCAACTGAATCTCCTCCTTCTCAAGGACATCAACCTCGACAACAAATTAATGGCATGCTGTTGATTGTTGTTTTGTTAGTTGTATTGTGTTGCTGTTTTCATTGGTTATGTTGTTTTTTCCTATAGACTGGTATTAGTGTGATCATCGTGTGGACTCTGGAGGCTGGATTATAGATGGAACTCTTCGAAATAATTTTTATTTGGATTTATTACAGGTTTTGATTTCATTATAATTACATCTAGCCTTATAATAAGCTAAGCCTATTTAAAGCCTGCAATATGTCGGCTTTGAAGCCTGCTTTGGTAGGCCTTTAAAATGGCTTTAGGCTTTCAGACCTGAGCCTACTTGTAGGCTCAGGCTTGAGGCCCTTGTTACAGAGCGTAGCCTGGCCTATTCTCACCCAGGCTAATAGTGGTGATAAGTTGATGATAGTAATTGATACTATTGTGTTTCTTTTCTTTACTTTTCTTTCGATGTTGAATCATGGCTTATTTTTCTTATTTGTTTTAGATCATTGTCATTCAGTAGAAGTGTCTCTCTAGTCTCGAGGCACAATGAGATTGGAGAAATGCTGGTTCTGCTCTTCAACCATATACCCTGGACATGGAATCCAGTTTGTTCGAAATGATGCAAAGGTATACTATTTACATTCCTCAATTGTATTTTAGATGTCTCTCTTATGTATCTGCTATTCCATTTGTGTAAAAGGTATTGAAAGTACTACTTTTGTATTTACTGGTCTTTTTAGATCAGTTGAATGCAGATGCTTATTTGAAATTGAGGCTCTTAATAGATAGCTACTTTCTAAATCTGTGATCCTCTCAGCTGTGGAAAGTATGAACGTTTTTTCTTCTCACTTCTGATGATAGTGTGTCCCTGTCTCCTTACTGAATACATGGGAAACTTGGCTGTCTAATGACTTCTCTCTGTGATGCAAACAATATGTTAGATTTATGTCTCATAGTTGGATTGTTTGCTTTGATCAAACACGTCATATGGAATAAAATAAACAATGATGGTTTAGTCTCTGTTTTAATGAAACTAAAATGCCAGAAGTTTTTCCTGTAGAAAGAGACAAAAAATGTCAACAAGTTTGTGTACTTTCACAGGCTAAATGCACATAGCACTTGTGGCTTGGGTATTGAGTTACTGGCTAGTGACTTTTGGTCTCTTTGCAGATTTTTCGATTTTGCAGATCTAAGTGTCACAAGAACTTTAAAATGAAGAGGAATCCTCGTAAGGTAAAATGGACAAAGGCATATCGGCGATTGCATGGAAAGGATATGACACAGGTAAAAGCAGCATGCTTTCCCAACGCTGTTTTTGGTATATTATGTCTCTTGTTCATGTCTCCTGGTTCCTAGAAGCTTCAGCACTACTATTTGTTTCCTTAGGATTCAACCTTTGAGTTTGAGAGAAAGCGAAACAGGCCTGAAAGATATGATCGGAATCTTGCGGATGATGTCCTTAAGGCTATTCCAAAGATTGATAAGATCAGAGTTAGCAGGGAGGAGAAACACCACAAGAATAGGTAACTGCTTGATTCGATGTTATTTTTATTGAAATGCCTTAAAACCCTTTGCTTTGCTGACTTTCTTTCGAAAATTTTATAGAATGAAAGGCAATAAGGCTAAGGTGCTCAAGGAGGCTGCAAAGGAGTTGGAGCAGGGCATCAATTTGGTCAAAGCTCCATCTGTACTTCAACAGGATCCATCTCTCACTTTACCAAAGATCAAAGTTCAAGTTTACCAACAGCAAGCAGAGGAAAATCGTCCCATGGAAGAGTGATTCTGGCAATACTGGTTTACTTTTATGGGTTTGACGGTATTCACTTAATTTTGTCTAGTAGGTCTTTAAGGCTTGAAGTATGAATCAAATGGATCATTTTTGTTGATCATCGATGTGGATGATATGATTTTGGTACAATAGCTTTGATAATTGATAATATATTTAGTCTGTTCCCTTGGACATAATACTATTTGATATAGTTGACTATAGTTCATCTATGGGAAAACGTTATCCCAAAGATTGAATCTCCTTGCAAATTAAGGAATTTAGTTCGTCATAACAATAATTTGCTGGTAAGCAACGAGTAATATGTACATTTAGCTTGCCTACAAGCGTTGGGATTTTGGCAAGCAGCACAAGAGTAATACCAAAGCAGGCGATCCTTACAATTGGTGTGTTCGTTTTAGGAGCTTGAACATATGATCACTGATCTTAGGCATCTAATTAATCTTTACGTGTGAAAAACAAAGCTGGTTGCCGATTGTCATTCTTCCATAGATATGTTGTTCAAAAATTGATCATGCAATACCCTGTATGTTGCTCCAATAATGGATAATTACGTGGTTTAATGACTTTAACATATAATTAAATCGTGGTCATAGTCTTCGCCAATTTTGCACATGAACGACCATGAGATACTGCCAGAAGATATACCCTACATGAAAATTCGGCACCATGCAAAGTTCCTGACATTTGCATCTTGGAATCATCTTTTATAACAAGCGAGGATCTAATTGACAGAAAAAAGAAAAGAAAAAAAAAAAAAGAGGAGAGGAGAGGAGGTTCATGCGTACATTTTGAATTTTGAATGTCTGTCCGGATTTTTTAATGCATGCTTTCTGCATACTCTTGTAAATAGATCATGATGACTAGATCATCCTTTAACTTATTGTTTTTTGTTTAATTTTGTGACAGGATGTAACCTTGTAAGTTACAATAGATATTCAAAAGGACTTGGTTTTCTCTATTGCGGCTTCTCTCTGTTATACCTCTACAAATTTGAATCATTCAAATTAAAAACCATGCATGGTAGTTATCCCTCTTCATTTTCGATTGGAGAAAAATCCCAAAACTAGTGAAGAGGCTTCTTCTAACAGGCATCACAACATCTCTTGGATATATCCCTAGAAATTATTCAAGGTTTTGTGTGTGAATCAGCACCATAATCAAAATATGGCTTGGCGTGTGTGATCAATATCAAACACCGTTTTTCTGGCCCCTATGCACCAAAGAATGATCTAGTGCCAGTGTAGCTTGATGCTACTGCCATTCCTGCTGTTGTTGGTTGGGAGAATGCTGAGTGGTCAAGCGCCAAACCCATGTAAAAACTTCTCCTGCCGCGTATTTAACATTCGAAAACACACAAGACTTAGATCCAAATAAGTTGACCATTAATAAAGGAACAACAGTTTTTCAACTTTAACTCAACGCAACAAATGATAAAGCTCCAGTTACATCATTTACTATATTCTCTTCTTGTAGTGCAAGAATTTGTCAGTCATGAATAGGTTTCAGTTGAATACGATGCACCATTCTATCCGTCACTAGACTGTGAGCTTTTTTTTTTTTTTCCCTTTTTGACAATTCATGATTGATTACATACAATTTAATTTAGTTTCTAAAGTTATACTGAGTTGGGGAAAAAAGTCAAACGCATTAACCTTGAGATTATGATACATCAACCAAACTCGTTCGCTGAAAAATTAATTATGAAGACTGATAAGCTATGTAGGGAAAATAGGTGATAAAATAACTCTATTAATAAAAATATAGCAAGAATCTCACTAAATATATTTCCTAATAGCCAAAAGGAGAATCTCCAAGTTTACAATGATAATCTCGTCTATCTCAGACTTCTATTTCCTAAATCTATTTATAAGATAAATGAAGAAGCAATAAATCTGGAATTTAGCTAAAAATCGGGAACACTAACAGACGAGAGCTCCGGCCATCAACTGCCTATGTGGACCACTTTATTGACTGACTCATGTTAACATTTCTCAACAGAACAGAAAATGCAACAGAAATAAATCTAAAAGTAAATAAATCAATCGTGCTTCTGACGTCTCCTCCTTCTGTGATAAGTGACTAACTACCTCTTTTTGTTATCATTGACCCATGTAGATACTAGAGTTCAACCATAAATTGTATGACATATTCATATAAGGTGACTAAACAAAGGCTAGAATCTACAGCCATCATCAAATTGTTTAATTTACCTCACAGCATCTAGCGATTGGTTAGCAATGTGTTTTCTTCTGTTGGAGGAAGTCACCCATATGGCTCTAATGCCGCAAACTGCAGTGACTGCTTTGTCTTCACAGAATATTGCCCCACCATGTGTGTTGTCCGCCGAAGAGGCTCTTTTTTTTTAACTTCTCTTCGAAAAATTATATCCCCAAATTGGAGAGCGGTTGAAAATGAACTCATTTCCTTCTTTCTGCTGCCATCAGAACTTCCAGCAGTTGAGCAAGAGATAACTTTGAATGCCTCTTTGATTGGTTCAGCAACAAGGCACCCAACAATCCTCTGTAGGGAAATGAACAGATAAACCTGCAAATATTTGATCAGTGAATTAACCAAGGAATATAACCAACATAACGTATTTTGGAAGTATTTTAGTGGACTAGGTTGTCAAGCTAAGCAAGTAGCCAAGTACAGGGATAGTATATCCACCTTGCATTGTTCATGGATCATCCATCCAGTTCCAAGGTCAATTTCCATCATTTTCACAACCTCTTCAACCTGTCAGCAATAATGACTTCTCCATGAAATGTAAAGTTCCAATTAGAAAATATGAAGAAAAGTCTTGGGAATTTAAATTATATATAGATATATATATAAGGACAATACCTTCTTTTTTTGAGCTGGAGGGTCACTCTGTAAGACCAAAATGATTCTACCCGCATTGCCGTTAAGCATATGAACAACCCTTTCGTTAGTCCGTCCCTGCATAAATAAAATAAGTATCCAAATGAAGTCCAGCCAAGCGGCAACCCTTGTTCAAGAAGAAAATTTTAGTCTACTTACTTTAAATGGAAGCCCTCGAGTATAAGCTGTGTGAATTTTTTTGTGTGCTTTTTCATCCTCTGCATCACCTGGAGCAAATCTGACTCCGCAAATAGAACAATTGTGTAACAGGAAATCAGATTGACCAAAATCTAGATGGAACTGAGCATAGCTCCTCTTCTTATGCTTGATAATCGTCCTTCCTGTTATAACGGATTCTTGTTTTGAACATGATTCAACTGGTATGTTTTTCTTTGTTTGGTGAATTTCCTCTAAATTGTCTTGGATTCTTCTTTGACCAAAAAAGACAATAAATCACTTAAAAACAGTTAGGCACCTTCAGAACAAGAATGTCCTGTTTGGTGCAAAAGAAATGGTGAAACATATATATTTCCATAATATAAATAGTGGAATTAATTTTAGTTTCTCAAAATTCATAGTACATAAACAGGTTCTGAAAAACCAAAACAGAAAAATAGTTTTCAAAAATATAAAATAAGGAAACTGACAATTCTATCAAGGGCATACATTTTGGGATCCAAACGCCTTTGCTCATAGGTATTGAAGATATGATGCTCTTTCTTCTCCCAAACTGCTAGTTCGTCGTCATCACTGTTGATAGCCAAAGCTGGGCCAATGGATTTGGGCGCATGAGCCGGAGATTTGAAGAAAGCGCTGATTTTAGGCTGCGTGGAAGCACTGATGCTAGTATCAAAGTGTTCCTCACTGATTTTTGATAATTCATTGAAATCCTTTAATCGGGTGAAAGGCTCAGAAGAGGTTCAAGAGAAATATATATAATAAGGTTGCCTTGAAAGGCTCAATCGATCCAATTGAATGCCTGAAGATAAAATTTCCATGTATGATCAGAAGACAAAATCGGAGTAACTTAAGATATTGGAACATTACCATGACCACGGTATATAAAAGCAATTCGATCCTCTTTTGACTTTTAAAATACAGTTTATAAAAAAAAAATTCTCTTTCAGATTTTTTGACAAGAGAATTTAAATTTTTAAATAGATAAAGAATTATCGAGGACAGAATTTATGCTATCAAGAAATAAAAATAAAAAAATTAATTTGTTAATTATTTCACAAAAGAAAAATAGATAGGTAACCAAAAAATTAAAGAAAGAATAGAAGAAATAAAAGAAAAATTTGAAAATGACATTAGGGCAAATTGTACTGGCAGCAGATAGAAAATTTAAGTTCGAGTCATGTTGAAAGACACTATCCTTAAAAGCTATTCCGGCATACTTATTTGTTAACATAGCAACTCTTTAAAATTAAATACACTCATCCTGCAAAATAGTTAGGGCAACATAAAAGTAAAAACTAAGCAAAAAATAAATTTAGGAACACAGCATATGAAGGAGGAAGAGAGAATCGACTCGAAAGTTCAAGAGCTAGGCATTGAACTCATGGGACTCCTCAATATTTATAGACTCGACACGGCTGCACGCACAATTGGCCTCCACACACAATTGAGGAGTAGTTTGAGAAACATAAAGCCGCATAATGCATAATTATTCGAAGGTTTTTGAATGTTGGCACATTAAGAAATTAGTTTTGGTTTTTAATTTAGAAATATCCTCTCAATGGACATTCAAAAATGCCAAATTAGAACTCTGAATCTCTGGCACATTTACGTTGAAGAATTTGAATTCTCTTAATATCCTCTTAACATTGGCACATGTCAAATTCAAAGGTTTCCAAATAAGCATGTTTTAGAAAATTAATTTTAAAATTTTGCAAAAATAATAAAAAGAACCTTAATGTTTCTTTAACTCATGCACGGGAGGTGGCAAGTCAATTATTTTCAATTATAATTACCTTGTGAAGGTCTCATGTGTGTGAATATACTTCTCCAAACCCATTTATTTGCCCACTTTATTTCTTAGCATGAACACACTAAGAAATCTCTTCATGTGAGTAATGTAGGACTTGTCATTTTGACACATCACTTCAAATATTACAATAGATTAAAGACAAAAAAAGAGGACAACCAAAATTGCAACCAAATAAAAAGAATAGTAAATGATGAAAAGAAAAGAAAATGAGGTGATGAAAGAAAAAGAAAAATATGACCGACAAAATGGCAAGAAAGTAAAAAAAAAAAAGGGAACAAAAGAGACAAAAGAAGAAAGCAAATCAAGGGAAATATGTGGCTAACAAAGTAGCAAAAAAATTAAAAGAAGAAAAGAAAATTATGAAAAAAGAAAAACCAAGCACAGAAAATAAATTAATCAGAGTCAATTAACCTAAGTTTGATCAAGCAAACCATTATCATTCAAAAGCCTATAAATAAACAAGACTTCTCCATTTACAAACGTCACTTAGATCCTCTCTCTCTCTCTCTTGTAAACTATCCACCTCCCTTCCACTTATAAAATTTTCCTTATACTTTTCTCTCATTCTTTCCTTTGTAAGCACTCTATACTTTTCCTTATATAAATAAATCATATGTTTATATATATTGTTTTGTTTTAAATTTTGTATACTTTGACATGATAATTTTCATTTGAGATAATCCTACATATAGAATATATTAATTTACTTAAGACTGATTTGATTCTTGTACAACCACAGTCACACAATTAACCCATAAACCAATATCTAAATTGGGTCAATAATATGTTCTTTTTTTAATAGCTTGTATGTATAAATATCATTAAAGAAAAATTCATTATATTGAAACCCGGATTATACCAACCGGTCTAACTAATAATCCTGTGAACCAATCGCTTGGTCGACAGGCCAAGCAACATTAACCCAAAGGCACCCAATTAGCATGGTATTAACTTGTTCTGGGGGAAGCGAGAACAGAAGAGAGGTGACAGAAAAAACAGAGAAAGAGAGGGAAAACAAGAGGGACGCAGAACTGATAGGGAGGGGGAGCAGAGGGAGAGAGACGCAGAGTTGAGAGAGAGAGCATTCACATAACTCAGAAATTCATTCATTCAAATCCGATTCTGACTATATGAGTCACCCTATTTATAAGTATCAGATTTCCTTCCTAACAAGGAAACCTCTACCCATTTGCTGAAACAAAATCATTTAAAATCATTTCCACTTGCTGGTTGGTTTCCTTCACAAGAAGGAAACTTACAAAAGTTAAATGAAAAGCAACAAAAAAAAACTAATTAATTATTTCCTTCTAAATTAATGTTTGCAATATATCTTATCAATAGGAGTAACTTGAGATATTGGAACATTACCATGATCACAGTAAGATCAAAAGATCCACTAAGAAGAACTCGTGGAGCATGATGATTCCAAGCAACTGCTTGAACATGACAAGATAGTCGAACCAAAGTGAGCTTGGAAGACATCAAGAAAGCTATTTACACAGCTCATCTAAGTCAGTCATGGAAAAACAAATTACAATATTTCTTTGGTGATTCATGAAGAAGGACTAAATGCAAATTAGAAATATTTCTCCCTCCTTAACAATGTAAAATTTAATGATCAAAGCCCCAGGAAAATATCATTAAAATGTTAGATGCATCCACATGTTCAAGAAACCATACGAATTTGAAGAATACTGTAAAACGCTCCAGATGTTAGAAGAGGATTTATCTGAAAACTGTGAGGTTAATATCACTGCAATCCACCCATTATTTTACAAATTTAATTGTTCTTCACATGATTACAGAGAAAGTAAAGACTCCATATTACAAACTAAAAATTGGCTAAGAGAATGAACCAAGTGCATTTTAGTTCTAGGCACTTGCCTCGTCTGGGTGATGCTCCATTGCAATTTCACACTTCCCAGCATCCACATCCCAGATCTTCACCTGATGTCAGCACTAACAGTTGCAAGTACATTCCTGTATTGTTATTTTAGGGAACAGGGTGAGAAGGGGGAAGAATCCAAAAAGAAAAATCCTTTTTAGAAAGGGCATCCAGATAAAGAAACAAAGGAAGAATTAAATTTTAGATTTACAGACTTGTACTCCGTGTTCCAAGCAAGAGGAAGTACTAAGTCAGTGTGACTACCATCCTTGTATTTGTCAGGTTTCTGCTACCAAAAGGGAACAATTTAAAGAATTAGAAAAATATGCTCACTAAGAGTTGAAATCAGATATCGGAAATATTGAGTTTAGAGAAGAATTTAAGAAGGCTATGGTCTTTCAGATTGAGCCAGTGGGTTCTGATCACCATCTATTGCTGGTAGATTGTTGTTTTTTAGATGAGAAGGTCCCTAGACGATTAAATTTGAGGCTGTGTGGGTGCAACATAATCAGTATGATGAGGTAGTCAAATACAATTAGAGGAAAGGAAACTGAAACGTTTTCACTCCATAAATCATAATTAACCACTATAACTTTTGATAATCTGAGACTTAACTCGAGAGGATGATTACCAAGATTTAATTTAAAAATAAGAGATCCCAAATTTTCTAAATAGAAATGAGTTAAAAAAATCAATCAAAATCTTTCGTATCAGAGTAAAAAAAAGTTTTGAAGCATGGGATATCTCAGAAGAGTGAAAGAAGTCGAAAATGGTTGAAAACAAAATATGTGCTGAAATACAGAGCAATGCGCTGCGGTGGATGTGTAACAGCCCTTCTGGGTTACCACTGCCTCTCCAGGGTCTTTTCCCAGGCGCTGGACAACACACATGTCACCACATGATTGCCGGCTTTCCCACTGGTGGTACAGTGGTTATTCCTCACCCCACCCTCACGGGGGTCTTTTGGAACCTCCCCAGACTCGAACCTCCAACCTCTACCACCTTAACGAAGTTGAGGCGAAGTCTGGTACCATTGAGTACTTACTCAATGGTACCAGACTTCGCCTCAACTTCGTTAAGGTGGTAGAGGTTGGAGGTTCGAGTCTGGGGAGGTTCCAAAAGACCCCCGTGAGGGTGGGGTGAGGAATAACCACTGTACCACCAGTGGGAAAGCCGGCAATCATGTGGTGACATGTGTGTTGTCCAGCACCTGGGAAAAGACCCTGGAGAGGCAGTGGTGACCCAGGAGGGCTGTTA
Organism: Prosopis cineraria; assembly: GCF_029017545.1. Lineage (NCBI taxonomy): Eukaryota > Viridiplantae > Streptophyta > Magnoliopsida > Fabales > Fabaceae > Prosopis > Prosopis cineraria. The sequence goes on along the minus strand of NW_026555339.1, from coordinate 34,346,585 downwards.
CATAAAAGGCGCCTTTTATATAACAGCCCTCCTGGGTCACCACTGCCTCTCCAGGGTCTTTTCCCAGGCGCTGGACAACACACATGTCACCACATGATTGCCGGCTTTCCCACTGGTGGTACAGTGGTTATTCCTCACCCCACCCTCACGGGGGTCTTTTGGAACCTCCCCAGGTTCGATCCTCCAACCTCTCCGACATAACGAAGTTGAGGCTGAACCTGGTACCATTGAACTGCGTCTTTTATATAACAGCCCTCCTGGTACCACCTTAACGAAGTTGAGGCGAAGTCTGGTACCACTGAGTCCGTGGACTCAGTGGTACCAGACTTCGCCTCAACTTCGTTAAGGTGGTAGAGGTTGGAGGTTCGAGTCTGGGGAGGTTCCAAAAGACCCCCGTGAGGGTGGGGTGAGGAATAACCACTGTACCACCAGTGGGAAAGCCGACAATCATGTGGTGACATGTGTGTTGTCCAGCGCCTGGAAAAAGACCCTGGAGAGGCAGTGGTGACCCAGGAGGGCTGTTACATAAAAGGCGCCTTTTATATAACAGCCCTCCTGGGTCACCACTGCCTCTCCAGGGACTTTTCCCAGGCGCTGGACAACACACATGTCACCACATGATTGCCGGCTTTCCCACTGGTGGTACAGTGGTTATTCCTCACCCCACCCTCACGGGGGTCTTTTGGAACCTCCCCAGACTCGAACCTCCAACCTCTACCACCTTAACGAAGTTGAGGCGAAGTCTGGTACCATTGAGTCCGTGGACTCAGTGGTACCAGACTTTGCCTCAACTTCGTTAAGGTGGTAGAGGTTGGAGGTTCGAGTCTGGGGAGGTTCCAAAAGAGCCCCGTGAGGGTGGGGTGAGGAATACGCTCAGTACCACCTGGGCTAAAGCCGGCATTACCTTGTGAGAGGGAAGTGTCCAGCGCCTGGGAAAAGACCCTGGAGAGGCAGTGGTGACCCAGGAGGGCTGTTACAGGATACACTCTGCACCGCGGAATATTGCTCTCTGTGCCACACGCCACAGCTCAGGCGCCATGCACCATGGCGTGTTGCACGAACTTCCACTGATTCTGCTGTCATTTGACAACAAAATTGGGGAGGCAGGACAATATTATAGTGGCCCATGAAGCTTTTAAATATTTGAAAAATAGGAAGGGTACAAGAGTTGAATTGGCCTTCAAAGTAGACATGAGCAAAGCCTATTATTGAAAATAGGTTTCTGCAGAATCTGGGTGCAAAGAATTATGAAATCTGTGACCTCTATTGAATTTAATCTACAAGTTTTTGGGGAGGATGTGACTACAATTAAACCTGGACGGGGAGTAAGACAAGTTGATCCACTGTCTCCCTACCTCTTTATTATTGTAGCAGATGTTCTGTCAAAAATGATTCAATACCATGCTGATTATGGTGATTTGAGAAGAAATAGATTAGCTAGAGGAGGTCCTGTATTATCTCATTGTTTCTTTGCAGACAATGCTTCATTTTTCGTAAAGGGAGAGAAACGTAATTGTCTAGTTTTGAAGGAAATCCTAAATGTATATTGCTTAGCTTCTGGACTAAGAGGTAAATTTAGAAAAATCTAGTGTGTTTTTTTCCCTTCAAATGCTAAGCTAGAATTAAAGGAGGAAATATCTTGGTCTTCCCATATTGTGGGGGAGATCAAAATTAGCAGCTCTGGCTTTTGTCAGATCAAGAATAGGAATGAAGATCCAAGGATGGAAACAGAAATTACTTATATTTGCAGGATGGAAGACTTTGGTGAAGCCTAATGCAAATACCATCCCAGTTTACCCCATGACATGCTTTTTGTTTCCAAAAAAGCGTGTAGAGAGTTAGCTTCTGTGATATCTGAATTTTGGTGGGGTCAAAATGACAGAAATGGGAATAGAATACATTCAAAAAATTGGGAATATATGACTGGTTCTAAGAAAGAAGGAGGCTTGGGGTTTCAAGATTTTCAAGATTTTATTAAGGCCTTGTTAGCAAAAATTGCACGGAGATTGATAAACAACCTTTATGATTATTGGTGCAGGTTGTTAAAAGGAATTTATTTTCCAAAGTGGAGTTTCTTATAAGCTAAAAAAGGTCCAAAGGCTTCACGGTGCCGTTATAGCTTATTGGAAGGTGGAGATTTGTTAATGAAGAATTTATGCTGGAAATTTGGGGATAGCAAGTCTGTGAGAATTTGGAAAGATAAGTGGTTACCTGGAAGCAGTGAAGTTAAATTGAAGGCAGTACAGGAGGAAGTGATTGATAAGAATAAAAAAGTAGCAGAGTTGATTGAAAATGGGAATTGGAACTTGTGTGGCATTTCTAATTTGCTGTCCGATGAAGATAAAGAGATGATTCTGAAGATCTTTATTCCAAAGACACCTTGTATGGATAGAGTTGTGTGGCAAGGATGCAAAGATGGAGTTTATACTGTAAAGTCAGGGTAGCATGTTTCAAGACAGATTGGAAATAAGGTGGAGAGTAGGGATCCTAGTAGCTCCTTTGTGGTACCAAAACAGATGTGGGATGGCATTTGGAGGTTACAGGTACCATCAAAGGTAAGACATTTTATGTGGAGGCTAATTAATGGGGCTTTAGCTACTAGAGAAGCCTTGTATAGAAGAAAACTCCTTTAGCCTTTTGGCAATAACACCTTCCAAACTCACCTAACATGAAATTTTAGGTCAGGATTAGTCAAATTTTTATTTTTTGGTGGAAAAAAATCAAACAAAAATTGTAAAATTAAAGTTCATCAATTTGAGGTGATCAACCCCCCCTGTTTTTTTTCCCCCTATTCGTAGAAAACAGTAAAATAGTAACTACATGAAACAGTGTAGCTAGTAAAATAAAAGAACAGAATTCAAAATGAATGAACCACAAATATGACCACAGTATATAAAAGCATTCTCCTTAAGTAATCCAAGCATTCCTAGTTGACAAGATACACCAAACCACAGCAACACAGAAGATTGCCGCGAACTTTGCCATGCTCATGATGTCAACATTTAGGCACGACTTACAAATGTCATTCTCTCTTCGCACATGCATATACAACTATGACATGATAAAATTTCCATGTCTGATCAGAAGACAAAATAGGATTAACTTAAGATATTGGAACATTACCATGACCACAGTACATTAAAGCAATTCTATCCTATTTTGATTTCAAAATACAGTTTATAAAAGGAAAAAATAATTCTCTTTTAGATTCCTAACTAAAGAACTTAAATTTTGAAATGGATAAAGAATTATTAAGGCCAAAATTTATGCTATCAAAAAATGAAAATAAAAGAAATTGGTTTTTTTAATTATTTCACAAAAGAAGAGTAGATAGGTAACCAAAAAATTAAAGAAAGAATAGAAGTAATAAAAGAAAAATTTGAAAATGACATTAGGGAAGATTATGTTGGCAGCAGCAGTGAATTTAAGTATGAGTCGTGTCGAAATACACTGTCCTTAAGAATTATTCCGACATACTGGTTTGTTAATATGACAATTTCTCAAGATTAAACAGACTCATCCTGCAAAATAGTCAGGGCAACAAAATAGTAGATACTAAGCAAAAAATAAACTCAGGAACACAACACAACATACGAAAGAGGTGAAGAGAATCGGCTCGAAAGCCCAAGAGCCAGGCACTAAACTCATGGGGCTCCTCAATATTTATAAACTCGACACAACTGCATGCACAGTTGGCCTCCACACACAATTAAGGAGCAATTTCAGAAACAAAGCCACATAATGCATAATTACTTGGAGGTTTTTTAATGTTGGCACATTAAGAAATCAGTTTTGGTTTTTAATTCAGAAATATCCTCTCAATGGATATTCAAAAATGCCAAATTTGAACTCTGAATCTCTGGCAAATTAACGTTTAAGAATTTGAATTCTCTTAATATCCTCTTAACGTTGGCACATGCCAAATTCAAAGGTTTCCAAATAAGCATGTTTTACAAAATTAATTTTACAATTTTGCAAAAATAAACCTATTAGAAAAAACTCAGTGCCTCTTTAACTCCTGTGTAGGGGGACAAATCGATTATTTTCAACTACGATTGTCGTGCGAAGGTCTCATGCATACAAACCCATTTCTCCTCCAAGCTCATTTATTTGTCCATTTCATTCCTTAGCATAAATATGCGAGGGAGATCTCCTCATGTGAGCAATGTAGGACTTGTTATTTTGACACATCACTTCAAATATTGCAACTGATTAAAGACAAAAAAAGCTTGGACAATCAAAATTGCAACCAAAGTCAACAAAAATAGTAAATGATGGAAAGAAAAAGAAAGGAGGTGACAAAAGAAAAAGAAAATTGCGGTTGATAAAATGGTAAGAAAGTCAAAAGAAAACAAAGGGACAGAAGAGATAAAAGAAGAAAAGCAAGTTACAAGAATAATGTGACTGACAAGAAAGTTGAAAAAAGACAAAAGAAGAAAAGCTAATCATGAGAAAAGAAAAGTCAAGCACATAAAACAAATTAATAAAAGTCAATTAACCTAAATCTGAACAATCAAACCATTGTCATTCATAAGTCTATAAATAAAGAAGACTTTTTCATTTACAAACATCACTTAAAACCTCTCTCTCTTGTAAACTTTTCATCTCCCTTCCACTTGTAAAATTTCCGTTCTCGTTTGCTCTCATACTTTCCTTTGTAATCACTCTATACTTTTTCTTATACAAATAAAATCATATGTTTATATCTGTTGTTTTGTTTTAAATTTTATATACTTTGATCTGACAATTTTCATTTGAGATATTGCTATTTAAAGAATATATTAATTTACTTAAGATTGATTTAGTTCTGGTTTAACCATAGCCACACAATTAACTCATAAATCAATATTTCAACTGGTTCAATTCAATGATATGTTCATTTTTTAATAGCTTAGCTTGTATGTATAAATAACATTGAAGAAAAAATCATTATATTGAAACCTGGACCATACCAATGGTCTAACTGGTAATCCTGTGAACCAACCACTTGGTCGACTGGTCAAGCAATATTAACTTAAAGTGACCCAATTAGCATGGTATTAACCTGTTTTAGTTTGATAGGTTCAATTAGGTTGTGAAATTTTTTTACAAAATAACCTTCGCCTGCTAGTAAAAATGGAAAACGAGAAAGAAGAAATGAAAATTGATGAAACCATGCATTATATATTTTCAATTATATTTTTATCTCTTATATTTTAACCCTTCAAATTTCATTATAACTTTATTATTATTTTAAGAAAAAATTATTATTCTTCCTTTTAATTTTATTATTACTATTTAAAATCTAGCTTTTATATTATTGAAATTATTGTCATTTGAAATTTTATTAATTTACTTTAGATTAGTTTGATTACGGTTCAATCATAATCAAACCATTAATCCTTAAATCAATGTCTCAATGAATTTGATGATTGATCTGGTATTTAACCCCTTGTGTGTGCATGAGCGTGTAAATATATAATATTAAAGAGAAATTCATTGTATTGAAACTTCGACTATCTAGCCGGTCCAATCGGGAACCTGTGACTGTGAACCGAATTACTTCCCTGGGAGCAACACAGCTTTGATATACCAACGAAGCATAATAAAATCAAATAAAATATTTTTTTTTTAAAAAAAAGGCTTGGGTCGAGGTCTTACCAGACCCAGGTGTTGTGAAATCTATCCGATAACCCATACTGAGATAGGACTCCTAGAGCCCTTTTTATAGTACATAACATATGCATCAATAAGGGGAGAGTAGGGTAAATACTGAGAAGAGGTATTCGCTCTTGGGTGAATTCACCTTCAACTATCTCTCACTATTTATACAGTGTGGGAGCTGGCTATTATAGAAAAGGAAATTACAATCATCATAAATTCATCTCATAATGGAGATAATTATTGTGATGGAATATTCCTCATTTACGCAGGGATAAACTTCCTTAATTAAATTCAATTAAAAATTAAGTCACAATTAATTCTCAATTTCCAGTCGGTTCTCATTAAACCAAAATATACGGAATTATTACTAATTAATATGATATAATCACTTATTAATATATTGATTTCCATTAAGGGCATATATGTAATTCCAATATTGATAAAACTTGCTTAGTATTGAAAATAGATTGGATTTGAGCAGCTTCTTTTTTTTTTTTTAAATACTCATTTCTTATGTGTGAAACTCTAGGCATATTGCTCTCAATGTGATAAATTGACTAATAATATATTTTGTAAATATTTTTATAAATTTTTTCAGGTTGGAATTATACATGTTATATTCAATATTGATGATGATGATTTATGTTTTATATCCAATATATTGATAGTGATGGATAACAATGATATTTATTACATTTGTATATAATTATGACTTAATTAATTAATAATAATTTTGTATTTATTACCTATGAAGTACGAACTACTAAGATGATATTCTATAATTTCAATTTATAATATATGAATATATGAAATTCTATTGCAATAATTAAATTAGGGTTAATGAGTAAAATAGACCCTGAATTTCTGCTAGAAAAGCACCCTGATCTCTGAACTTTTAAAATGTGTAAAATAAACTTTAAACTTTTTAATTCATAGCAAATTAAACCCTACCATTATCTTTTTTAACGCCATTACTGTTCATCATGAGCCTCAGTTAATTAGTGTCATAGATCTTAAACTATTACGCGAGTGGCATCCTGGATCTTGAACTTTAAAATTTTGAGCAAATTACCCTTACTGTTTATGTATAGAACATTGACTATTATGTAAACCACATTAACTTCAGAATGGTTCACCGCGGTGAATTCATCATTGGCCATAATGAACAACCCATAATTTTGTGAAATAACATTTTTTACCCCTTTTTTGCAATGTTTTTCAAACTATTAGTATCTCATGCTTTCAACACTCCATAATTTAATTTAGTCTTATTTTGAATAATATTTATTTATTTAATGGTGAAAACTTGGGATCTCATTTGAATAGAAATTTAAGTATCATAGGATTTTACAAATGATGGATGCAAAAGCCGATGATTTCATCAAAGAATATAAAATCCAAAGTGACTAGTTAATTAAAATTCTCTGATACTTAAACTTCTTTCCTAATGGAATCTTATGTTTTCACTATTAAATAAATAAACGTTACTCAAAATAAGACTAAATCAGAGTTATATAGTATACAAAAGCATGTGATACCAATCATTTGGAAAACATTACAAAAAAGGGCAACAAAATTATGAGTCGTTTGCCATGACCAATGATGCATTCACCGTGGCGAATCATACTGAGGCTAATTTAGTCTACATAATAGTCAATGTTTTATATATAAATGGTAGGGATAATTTGCTCAAAATTTCAAAGTTCAAGGTCCAAGACGCTACTCATGTAATAATTTGGGGTCTATGGTGCTAATTAACTGGGGCCCACTGTGAACGGTAATGGCGTTAAAAAAAGATAATGATAGGGTTTTAATTTGTTATAAATTTAAAAATGTAGGGTTTATTTTGCACATTTTAAAAGTTTACGATTTAAAACGCTTTTCAAGTAAAGTTTAAAATCTATTTTGCTCGTTAACCCATTAAACTAATGCATATTCTTTCTAATTTGTTCATCACTATCATGAGATCACAATGTAGTGATAATCATGTCAACATCTAACATCTACTCTCTAAAATATTAGACACTTTAATTAAAATAAGATTTATTAATAAAAAAATTTTTATTGTTATACTTTCTATATATTCTTCCTCTTTAATATCCGTTCATACATGGAGTATTAAATAAAATATATTTTTAAAAATTTATATTTTTATCTTGAAAAATAATGTTGAAAAGTATATTTAATAAGTTTTATTGATATGTGATTTTATCTAGAAGTGTTTTATAATTCGAGATAGATGGAGTATTTGATTACTCTTTTGGCTAAGATAAATTTGTGAACTTGATCAAGGCACACTAGTGGGCTAAGAAATTATGAGATCGATTAACATTGATTGTAATAATATTTTTTTTATTGTAATCATATTAATTTTCTTTTTTAAAACAAAAAATTCATCAATTACATCATTATATGTTTGAAAATTAGTGTCCCGCAATTATGGGAAACTAAATTGTATTCAATCATTGATTCACTTTCCTTAATTGGGAAAAAAAATAATTCTCAAGTAATAACTTTGCAACTCATGAAATCAAGCTCTTTTATAAATTCTACTCAAATTGCTTATTTTGTAATACTAAATCTCACTAGACCCTTGTGATCATAGTAACAAGCCATTGAAGGTATATACTCTATACTCGTTTGGGCTTTGAATCTACTTTCTTTTTCTATTTTCTAGTTCTGTATTTTAGGTAAATATCTCTGAGAAATCGCAATTAGGGTTGGCCTTTTGGCTAACTAGTTATTTTGATAAATGCCTTAATCATTTTCACAATGCAAAATGAAAATGTAGCCTTGAAAAAGAATAGAGACAAGTTCTAAAGAATGAAATAGCATAGGTGGATACCTGCACACTAGAAAAGAATCAATTAGGCTCAATGGTCTTTCTAACAAGGGTTATGCTATCCAAATTAATTCATGCAAGATAAGAACTAAATCACTTCATCAAACACAATACAAGTTAATAATCTCATTTCAAGAATCAAAACTCTAGATCAAAGGCATCTAAGTAGTGCAACTTCAAATCAAAAAGAAAAAGTAAAACATTTTTTTGTAAGAAAAAAAGAAAAAAAAATTTTGTTCCCTCCTCCACACTTGGTCATTACATTATTCCTAATGCAAGCCTAGACTAAAGATAAATGCCAAAGAAATTAAGAAGCAATGAAAAAGTGTAGAAAATAATTTTTTTAAAAAAAATCAAGAACACTTGCCAAAAAAATATCAACAAAAGAAAAGAAAAAATGCACGAGCATACAACCTAAACTAAATTTCCCCCCACACTTACAATTCATCCAATCCAACAATTCAAAACATGATAAAAAAAATGGAAAAGGTAAAAAGTAAGAGTGGAGAGAAACAACTTAGTCATGGTGGGTCTTTCAACTAATCATGATGGGACTCTACTTGAATTGGAATAAAGCCTTAATAGACTTTGCACAAATGACCATTGATTTGAAACTCCTTCCCACTAGATTCCTCAAGCAAATTCAGCACACCATAGGGAAATACTTTAGTGATCAGATATGGGCCATCCCACTTAAATTTTAGCTTCTTTGGTTTGTGAATGAACCTTGTTTTGTAGACTAATATCAAATCACCTTCATGAAATTTCTTTCTCAAAATCATCTTGTCATAAATAAGCTTGGTCTTCTCCTTGTAAACTCTAGGTGAATCATAGGCATCGAACCTCAACTCCTTAAGCTCTTGCAATTGGAATCCTCTCTCTTCGATCGACCCATCTAAATCAAAATTCAAGGTCTTGATTGCCCAATAAGTTTTATGCTCCACCTCTACAGGTAAATGACATGCTTTGCTATACACTAATCTAAAAGGAGACATCCCAATTGGAGTTTTGTAGGTAGTTTTATAAGTCTAAAGAGAATCCTCAAGCTTGGTACTCTAATCTTTTCTATTAGTCTTCACAACCTTGGAAAGAATTGTTTTAATTTCCTTGTTGCTCACTTCAGCTTGACCATTCATTTGTGGGTGATAAGGTGTAGAAACTGTATGTGTTACTCCATATTTAGCCAATAATGCTTTCATCAATTTGTTATAAAAATTGTGAGCCTTGGTCACTTATTAGTGCTTTTGAAACTCCATACCTACAAGAAATATTAGACTTGAAAAACTTTAAAACAACATTGGCATCATTAGTTCTTGTAGGAATGGCCTCTATCCATTTGGAGACATAGTCAACTGCAAGTAAAATATAATTAAAGCCAAAGGAGGGAGGAAAGGGTCCCATGAAGTCAATGCCCAACATCAAAAATTTCACAAAGTAAAATTGGATTTTGTTGCATTTCATGTTTTTTCCCCAACTTCCTACCTTTTGACAATTCAAACAAGACTTGCAATGTGAATGTGCATCTCTAAACAATGTAGGCCAATACAAACCACAATTCAAGACTTTCCTAGCTATCCTATTAGAACTAAAATGTCCACCACAAGCATGAGAATGACAAAAATCAAGAATGGACTCAAAATCAATATCATGCACACATTTCCTTATGACCTTATCACTACAAATTTTTCACATAAATGGCGCATCCCAAACATAAAACCTAGCCTCTCTTTTCAATTTTTTTTTTTAAAATGTGACCAATCATGAGGCAATACACCACAAACAATATAGTTAGCCAAGTGAGCATACTATGGGGGTATAGTAAAAATAGAAAGCAAGGATTTATTTGGAAAGGTATCAACAACAAGGTTAGAGTTTACCAAATTATCCTTAAGATGAGGCAATCTAGAAAGATGGACTGCAACATAATTTTGGGATCCACTTCTATCCTTAATCTCCAAGTCAAACTCTTGCATTAAAATAACCCATCTAATGAGCCTTGGTTTAGCATTTAGCTTTTTAAAAAGATACTTAACTGCTGCATGATATGTATAAACAACAACTTTAGAATTTAGCAAATAAGATATAAACTTGTCTAAAGAAAACACAATAGTAAAAAGCTCTTTTTCGATGGTTGTGTAGTTGACTTGAAAATCATCCAAAGTCTTTGATGTATAAGCAATCACATAAGAATTTTTACCATCTTTTTGCCCTAACATTGCACCCACGGCATAATTAGAAGCATCGCAAGATGTTTCAAAAGAAAGGCACCAAATGAGGGCTTTCAAAATAGGCGGGGAAATAAGCATGAATTTTAACATGTCAAAACTAGATTTGCATGAATCATCAAAGTGAAAGTCAACATCCTTTTATAATAACTTAGAAAGTGGAAGTGCAATTTTGCTAAAATCTTTAATGAATCTTCTATAAAAACCCACATGGCCTAGGAATGATCTCAAGTCCCTAACGCAGGTAGAATATGGCAAAGAAGAAATGACATCAATTTTGGCTTTATCCACTTCTATACCCTTCTTAGAAATCAAGTGCCCCAAAACAACTCCCTTATCTACCATAAAATGACATTTTTCAAAATTGAGGACAAACTTCTTTTCAATGCATCTTTTTAAAACTTTATCTAGACTAGACAAGTAATTATTAAATGAATCCCCATAGTGAAGTCATCCATAAGTACTTCCATGCAATTCTTAATAAAGTCATAAAAATACTAAGCATGCAATGTTGGAAGGTCCCAAGAGCATTACATAATCCAAAAGGCATTTGCCTATATGCAAATGTGCCAAATGGGCAAGTAAATGTGTAACATCTTAAGTTTTTCATTTGGTAATTATCAGTATTTTCAAGGGTAATTTGGTCAACTTAGATAAATAATTGATTAATGAGGTTTATGAGAAACTAATATAGTTTTTGAATCCTTGGACAGCCTTAGAAGAAGACTAGATTGATGTTTGAGCAGGCCATAGCACAAAAGAAATTTTAAAATTTTATGGGACTTTCTATGCCATGCACCGCGGCGACCATATCAATGCGCCGCGGCACACGCGCAAAATCAACACGAAAATAGAAGAGAGAAAGAAGGAAAAATGAGAGAGTAATGGAGAGGAGCTCCTGGTCTGCTAGGACACGATCCCTAGGCTACTTTAGAAGTATTTGAAACTTGAATCACCATTGGATAAGTTTCACATTCCCTCTTCTCCTTCTTTTATGTGAAAATCTAGATTGGTAGGGCAATGGAGACTTTGATTTTAATTCCCTTGGGTTTAGATCAAATCTATTGATTTATTTAAGATCTTGGAGAGTTAAATTAAGCATCTAACCTTAAGTTTATGAGTTTTATAATGATTGAAAATTTTTGGTAAGAGTTTGGATAAACCCTAGGCATAAATTAAAAATTTTGAGACAATGTGGGATATTGGTTAGTGATTTTAGTATGTAGGGATGTTAATAGGATGGTTAGAGTGTTTGGGAATGGTTTATGTTGTTAAAAAAGGAATATGGGTGTTATAGGCACTTAGAATCTAGTGAAATCAGGGTTTATCTAGAGTGATAATTGATGATTGTCGCTTGATTGTGTAGATTGAGTGTTGCTTGAGCTACATCATGCGTGCAGAACTTATGGAGCTAACATTGAGCCACAGTAATCCTTTTGTGTGACAAAGGGTTGAGGTAACAAAATAATTTACACTATTTGATTATATTGCTTAATTGTTTGTGAGTAGATATGTTGATTTGAACTTGAGATTTGATAACCTTGCATATTTCGAAATGTGGTTTTATGCATGAAAAGTCTATTTTCGCAAATGATGAGTATGATGAAAGTTATATATAAATGGGTTGAGAAATTTGAAATGTATATGTATATGTTGAGTGTAGGCATGATCATGTTAGGGGTGAGAGTTCACCCGTAGGAAAGGTATAGTGGAAGTCCATATAACATATATCTCCTTACTGTCTAGTGAGGCACGATGTTGGAGATTTTCTCCTTAGTATCCATGTGGGATACGATGTTGGAGAGTGACGCTCCTTAATATTAATGATGCTGTGTTGGAGTAATGACATCCTGATTCATGTGTGATAGGGGAAAATCATAGTCTGAAAGTGGGATAGGACACCTTTAGCCAAGTGATCCTACTACTAAAAGTGTGCTCGAACTATTGTGAATGTATACTTGGTTCAAAAGCCTATAGTTTCAATCGGGGTGATATGGAGGCTCGGATAGTAGAATGATCATGCTAGTCATATAAGATTTCCATTGATGAAAAGAGTATGTGGTGATATACTAAAATTATATTTTAGAGTTTTATAGTTTTACTCTCTTATGGTTGTGCATGTTAATTAATAGTGGTGAATTATTCTATTACTGTTTATCTCACCCCGTAGTTATATTTTACAGGTGAGGGCTCTAGTAGGGACAAGGGGAAGGAAAGGGCAATTGAAGAGTGAAGAGCATTGTATTATAGCTCTTCCCCTTTCTCTTTTGGGTTTGTAACGAATATTGCCATTATATACTGCCAACATAGGGACATGGCATTATTTTGGGATATCACTTATATGAATTTATGATAAGTGTGCGTATCTTGGTTCAAGGTTGATGTTATGGATTAAATATGTGTGCTTGGCCAAGTTACCATTACAAGTGAAGAATTTGAAGAGATTTATGTGCCAAAATGACCAATTGACATGTGTGTTAGAATTTATCCACCCCTTTATGTTGTCGTGAATTAAGGTTTTAACAGTCATTTTGAGTATGTTTAATTGTATGTTATGATTGAATTTTCATATTGTGTGTGGTCCATTTGAGGTAGTCAAAGTGTCTCTGGGGCTAATGGCAATTGGTACTATGAGTTGGACACCTTTATGTGTGTTTTGATGTGAAAACAAATTATTTTACGTTCAAGTATCCATCTTTTAAATAGATGATTATTTGAGAGTGAAACAGGTACCATTAGCTAGAGAGCTTGAAGAGCTTCATGTGACCACTTGAATCGCCCAAATCGGACGTCAGATGGCAAAACAGCGTGCTTCAGAAGTTGAAGGGCTATTATAATAGCAATTGACTATCATAACAGTAGGTGCGCACCGCAACGCATGGTTATTGTGCTTTAACACAAGAGGCCTTTGAGGGACTTGTCCCTCTATGCCATCCGTTGCAATGGGCGTCGCTTACACCGTGGCGGATGAGCCAAAATTTTTGGAAAGTGGTTTGTTTTAGTTTAATTTGTTGTGGTTTGATTTTCATGCTTCCATATTTGTTATAAATTAATTTTTAACTATGGTTTGAGTTCAAACAACAATACTTAAAAAGGTTTTTCTTAGGATCCCATTGTTTTAAAACTAATTATCTTTTAAACCCTTGAGTTATAGCAACTTCTATATGGGATTTTATTTAATCTTAGTTATCACAACGGTGTGTGAGTGTTATCCTGGTAATGTCAAGGCAAACATTACAGAATATAGTCTTGTCTTAGTCCTCTAGTGCTATAGGAATCTGAAAGTAGCCAGAAAAACTATCAAGGAAATAATGTGATTTACAAGCCAATCTTTCAAGCATTTGATCAATAAAGGGCAACGAAAAATGATCTTTCCTAGTCACATTATTTAACCTCCTATAATCTATGCATACCCTCCAACTACTTTGAACTCTAGTGGGAACCATCTCTCCTTTCTCATTTTTTATCACAGTAATACCTCCCTTTTTAGGCACAACTTGAATAAGACTCATCCACTCACTATTTGAAATAGGGTAGATAATACTAGCACTCAATAGTTTAATAACTTCCTTCTTAACAACATCCAAAATTAAAGGATTTAATCTTCTTTGAGGGTGTCTCACAGGTTTGGCCCCCTCTTCAACAAAAAATTTTTGTGTGCATGTAAGAGGACTAATATTAGGAATATCACCTAATGTCCATCCTAAAGCGTGCATATTTTTTCTCAACACACATAACAAAGCATATTCCTCACTAGAAGCCAAAGAGTTAGAAATTATTACTGGAAGCTTCTCATTATCAAGCAAATAAGCATACTTGAGATTGGAAGGTAGAGGCTTTAACTCCAAAGTTGGAGGTTCTATACTTGAAGGAATTGGCCTCTTGAGCTTTAAACCTTTATATGTACTTTCAAGATTCAACCCTTGAGGTTGAGAATCCACTTTCTTTGTTTCTTCTTCCTTGGTCTCAAGCTTCACAATTGTCCCATCCATTTTAGCCTCATGCATAGAAATCATCTTACCATCAATTTCATGATCCTTGTTGGCCATATGTAGCTTAGTACCTATAAAGTCAACACATGAACCTTCCTCAAGCTTATCTAGGCCAATAAATTCACAATTTTTAGAAAAATCCAGCAAGTGACTAGCTAATTCATCATCACTGTCTTGCACATTTAAACAATCACCGTTTAATTCAAGCAATAAAGAAGCAACATCCAAACAATTTTGGCATTTGACCTTGTTCAAATAAGAACAAAAAAGATTAGAGCTAGATAGAGAGGAGAAATCATCATCATTAGAAGTCAAGGCAATCTCATGTGAGTCACAAGCATCATCAATAAATACATCCACAACATTCAAACCTAAGAGAGAGTAATCCTCAAAAGGGTGGTGCATGACCTTATAGACATTAAAGTAAATATTTGTACCACTAAATTCCATTGACAATGTTCCTTCTTTCATGTTTATTATAGTGTTGGCTATTCTCAAGAAAGGTCTCTCTAAAATGATTAGGCCATCACCATTTCCACCTTCATTTGCCATGTCAAAAACATAAGAATTAGTTGGAAAAACAATTTCTTTCACTTTAATAAGGATATCTTCTAACAACTCGGTAAGATGCTTAATGGACCTATCGGCTAATTGAACTACCACATTAGTAGGGTTCAAACAACCAATTTGTAATGAACAATAGGTAGATTTTGGCATCACATTAATATCAGCCCCTAAGTCCAATAAATCATGAGAAAAGTTCAATTTACCAATTTGACATGGAATAGTAAAAGAACCAGGGTCTTGACATTTAATAGGAAGTTGGGGTTTAAGTATGGCAGACATATTAGAACCAAATTACATTCTAGCATTAGGTTTAAATTTTCTTTTATTAGTGCAACAATCTTTTAAGAATTTAGTATATTTAGGAAACTTTTTAATGACATCCATAAGAGGAATGTTTACCTCAACCTTATTGAACATCTCTTGAATTTCCTTATCTTGTGCTTCCTTATCCACCTTCTTACCTTTTGTTTATGCTTGAGGGAATGGCAAGTCTTTGGCATCTTAGTCTTTCACTTCAAACTTGCATCTTTCTTCATTCTTGGTCTTGGCCAAAGTACTCTCTTGAGCTTTTAAATGATGTTGTGGCTGTGAAGCCTCCTCTTGAATAGGATGTGATGGTGTGGAGTCAATTTCCATCTCTCTTATGTTGTCTATCTTCTCTCCCCTCTTTCTCTCCAACCTCCTTGCCACTACTTAACACTAGCATTTACATTTGCCTTTGGATTAGCCATAATATTAGAAGGCAAAGTGCTTGACTTGGCTTAGTTCTCATTATAAGAATTTGAGAAATTTAAGACAAAAGATGACAAATTATTGAATTTTCCTCCTCTTAATGGCTCTATCTTTATCTAATTCTTCAAATTTGGTAGCCATCATCTTGAAACCTTGAATCACTTGTGCCATGTAATGAATCTAGTTTATGTGAAGAAGTGTCTTGGATAGGAATGATTTGCTTTCCTTTTGTTGAGATGAAGAATACAAAAGAACCTCCTTTCTTATGAATTACAGCCACCTTGAGGTCTTTATTGGTATCCTCCTTGTGCAAAGTCCCGCCCCCTTGATTAGCATTACCATATTGGAGATTTGGATGATCTCTCCAACTGACATTACATGTATTACTAAAGGGATTATAATTGAAAGACTTTTAATAAGCTTGACCTTTCCCATGGTTCATGGCATTGACATTACTTTGATCATACTTGAATGGGAAAGCATTTTCAATGTGCAAGGTAGAATTACAAAAGCCACAACTAAGAGCCACAAGTACTTGAGATGGTACTTGTACTTAGTTTACTTGAGAAAACCTTGGAGCTAACATCTTGCCAATTTTCAAAGCTAACAAATCAAGATGGTCATTCGATACCCTTAGAGTAGATCTAGACATTTCATTCAAAGATCTTCTTTCTCTTGTGCCAAATTGTTGTCCATTGGATGCCATTTTTTCAATGAGTGTCCAAGCCCTTTGTGGTGTCAACTCAATCAAGCATCCACCCACCTCATATTGCGTCAATGGTGTTTCTATCACTTGGTTGGAGGCCCTTGTTAAAATATTGGATAAGATGCTCACTAGAAATTTGATGAGGACACTTGGCCAGGAGTCCTTAAAACCTCATCCAATATTCATATAGAGTCTCACCATGTATTTGCTATACACCATAAATTTCCTTATAAAGTAAAGCGGTCTTAGAACTTGAAAAATATTTTTCCAAAAATAGTCTCTTCATTTTAGCCTAAGTAGTGATCCTTAGATAAGATGGCAAATTGTAGAACCATTCTCTAGCAGCACCTTCAAGAGTAAAGGTGAAGGCTCTTGCTTGCACATCATCTACATGAACTCCTACGGGCTTCATATTCTCACACACTAGATAGAGGGTATGGAGAAAGCGGTGTGGATCCTCACCTGTAAGGTCATGAAATTTAAACAAGGCATTAATCAAGGAATGCTTTAACTCAAAGAAACAACATCATTATTAGGCACAAAGACTCCATATGAATTCATATTCCAATTAGGGGATGTAAGCTCTTTAATACTTCTTTCTTCCCTAGGAATATGGTCCCCATGCACCTCATGATCCCCATGTAAATGCTCATGATTATGGTCATTATTCCCATGATTTTCTCTATTATTACCCTCTAGTCCATTATGTGGTGGGTCCATATTTTCAATTATCAAGTAATTATCAAGCAAATTCACTTCCTTGGAACTAGTAGAAATTTGCAATGTTCTAAGTTTTCTCAAAGTCAATTCAATTTCAGGGTCAAGGTCTACAATGTTTTCCTTCCCACCTCTGGTCATACAAGTTCACAATGCAATGCAAAAGGGTCCAAGAAATTGAACCAATTTAATGGGAACAAGTAAAGGAAACACAAACACATAATAAACTGAAAATAAAGAAAATAAGAAAATTTCAAAAATGGGAAAAATGATGGAATTTGGCCTAAACACACTAGACCTAATAGCTAAGGCTATTAAATTTGCTCAGCACACCCAAAAACCTTAAACTATTGAGTTTGAAGGATTTCTAGGCAGTAGCAACAAAATTCCAACAAACAAAGCAAAACCGATAATTTTTTTTCTATGAATTTTCTAGACAAACAGAGCAAAATCAAAGGCAAATCAAATGAAAAAATAAATTAATACACTAAAAAATCAATCAAAAATTAATTTAATCTAACTCTCCTGAAACAATGCCAAATTTGAAATGCACTAATCGCATATACACTAAATTAAACTAAGTGGACACCCTAATGTATAGAGCACAACCTAGGTCAAATTCTCTAGCGAGTTAGATTAAAAATTGATTAAGAATGGCTATCAATGTGCTATAAATGATAATGGAAATTGGTTTGATTAATTTTCAAAAAAATGAAATTAAAATTCTAACTAATGTTTATGCAATGTTTGGTTTTAAAAGAAAATGAGTGAACAAATGAAAATGTATTTGCAACAATGAATTGAAGAGATCCCTAGGACTATAATGGTGAAGAAATCCTCATTCAACAATTAAATTGCTAACGAAATACTCTCATTGGCCAAGTCTAGTTTAAAACTATCCTAAACATAGATAACAAAGTCACACACACAAGCCTAACCATTAGTACTCATGTAGTGAACTGAATTAGTATCATTAAGCTCTCAATGTGTTATTGGTTGATTAATTGGCTTAGAACAGTACCCAAAAGAATGCCTAACTAAGAATTAATTCCAAATTAACCTTAATTAGAACTTGTCAAGGCCTCACAAGGTAAACTATATAATTGCTAATACCAAAAACATTCAATAATTCATCACAACTATGCATTAATCATTGAAATTAAAAATTAAGTAACGATTTAGCAACCAATCAATTCAATAACAAGTATCCTCAATTAAAATGACAAAGGTATTTAATCAAACACCTTGAGTGCAACATTACAACTTTACTAATTCAACTATGAAAAGAAAATTACAAGTAGAAAAATCAACAAGAATTAGAGTCCAAAAATTCTTAGCCATTGAAGCCCATAAACTTAATCTTCATCCATCAAGCCCCTAGGAATCTTGAACCTCTAGCCACACATTTTCAGCACCAAACCATCTCCAAAACCTTGACACGTTCAGCCATGAAAGCTTGAAATAAAATGTGCGATTTGATGAAAGGAGAAGACGATGATCAAAAGGGATGAGAGCAATTGAATCGGATGTGAAGGAGATGAATTCAATTGGTTTGAAGTGGAGTGTTTGTGTGGAAATCGTGCAAAGGCTGAGAGCACAAGTGGAAGACGCGTCCGCAAGAGAGGAGAGATGATGATATTATATAGATAAGGAGCTGTCTCTATTGATATTGGATCCCCAACTCATATATGCGTACAGGAAAATGATAGAATAAAATAAAATGAATGACAATATCTAATGATCCTTAACTTCCTTCTCATGATTCAGTTTTGATTATGTGATATCTATCTCAAGATTGGAATATCACGTGGGTTTGGTAAATCATGGAAAATTAATTATTTAATAACTTTTCCAAATAGAGATATTTATGGGGGGAAAAAGGAGAAAATAAATGGAAAAGTAAAATTAGAAAAAGCCAACTAGCAATAAAAGATAAGATAGGAAATTGCTTCTTCTCTCTCCATGTAACCACCTACCAAAAAATAAAAAAAAAATCGAAAAATGAATTTTAGGGAATAAAAAATAATATTCAATAATAATCTGAAAAAATATGCAATAAATCCTGAAAAATTCTCGAAAATATTTATTTGCCCTTTTACCACAAATATTACACTTTATCTCAAAATATATCAAAACAAGTGTTAAAAGCTAAGATAAGAGAGGTAAAAGTATATAAATATATGAATTATCAACGAACTAATATTAACTTGAAAGGCCAAATTGTTCTTGTTCAGACATGGCCTTAAGATCCCTAAGACGTCACCATAATCATCCACAATTACAATAATGCCAAGATCGTCGCCCGCCCACCGGCCACTGCTAAAGAAGTACCACCTACAAGATTTCTTCTGAGATAGAAAGAACAAGGTTGAAGCTGAGAGAGCAAGAGTTTGCAAAGAGCATCACTCTTAAGAAGTTGTGCTCTCAACAGAAACTTGATGATTTGAGAATGTTTGTGGCTAAGCTTGATGCCAAGATTGATGAATGTAATTGAAGAATCAACATGTTGATGAGAATAAAACCTGTAGATAATCAAAAGAACTCTGCTATTGATTCAAACCTTTGGAATATATTGCCACCTATGAAGCCTACAATGTATTACCTTTTTGCTCTATTTCAGAGTATTCTTCATTGTGATCATCAAATTCACTTGTAGTTATATAGAGGGCTAAGATTGAAGAAGGCTTCTCATTGCTGAATTATTATAGGCCTTGTTTTGGCCTTCTTCCTCTAGGGTTTCACATTAAACATGGTTTCTACAATATACTTCAGGCTCAAATACCCTACTACAAGCATGGAAAAGTCATTCCTCAAAAGCATTTCTTTTAATTAATTAATTAATTAATTAGATGATGACAGGATTTATAATTCTATGTATGTTTAATTTGTTTCATTTGTATGTAGGAGAAAAATTTTATTCAATTTACATAGTTTTCATATGGATTAAATGATAATTTGACCCATAAACTATAAGTTTGAAAATGTCTAAAATCCTAAACTCATTTTCTATTCAACATTAAAAAAATGATGCAATTTTACTTCTGTCATTAACGAAGTGAATCTTGATTGTTAATTGAAAGAAAAAAACTTCAAAAATTATAAAAAAATTGATAAATTTTTATGGTTTTTTTAATTTTTTTTGTCCTTGTTGTAATTTTTGAGTTTTTAATAAAATTTTTGGTATTTTTTTTGTAATTTTTAAAGTCATTTTTGATCAATGATCAAAGTTAATTGTAGATACAATATTATATGATTTTCAAAAGTTGAAGAGAACATCACACAAAAAGTAAATTTAAGATCTTAGACATTTCTAAACTTATAATTTAGGGGTCAAATTTCATTCTAAACCCCCTTTTTTAATGATCAAAGGACAATGTATCCTTATTTTTATCATTAGAGAGTGAAATTATTCTGTTATTTTTATGCTAAAGGTATTTGAAACAATTTACTCTGCTTTTCATTTCTTCTTCCTATTATTTGCTTATCAAAGTCAAGCCATTGGATTGGTAAAAAAGAACTCAAACTCTACCAACAAAGGTTTGTCTCACTACTAAGAATTTGATTTATAATTTGCAAGGTTTTAAGATTAAATCTCTTTGTCATTGTGAAAATTTTATTAGTGAATAATCTATAAATACCTTTTTATTAAGAAAAAAGAAGAAGGGAAGATGACAATTAGAGATGAGAATATTAATAACAATTAGAGATGAGAATATAAATAACAATTATAGATATTGAATTATTAAAATTTCAATAATGACCATAGTTCTTACTTGCATTAAAGAAATGATAATACTTAATTGAAAAATTTACTAAATTACTTAAAATTACTTGTAATATTAGTTAAAATTTATAGAGTCAGTTGTGAATCTTAATTTTTTGATGTCAATATACAAATAAACCATTTAAAAAACAAATAAACATATTTGTAATTATTTGTTGTAATGGTAGTTGAAAATTTATGAAAGTGAATTGTAAATCACAAGCCAAATCATTTATGACTATTTTATTTTCTATAAATAGATAAATGCTTGAAAAATTTATTAAATATACTTTAAATTATTTGCAACGTCAATTGAGAATTTACAAAAGTCAGTTGTAATTGTAAGTGAATCATTTGTGATTTTTCATTGTCGCTTGAAAAATTAACAAAAGATAGTTGATAATCTTTGTAGTGTTGTGGGAATTTACTAAAATTCATTGTGAATCTCATTTAATCAACAAAACATAATTTTTTTCAAGTAAAAACTATTATCTATGTTTGGGATTTTTGTAACATCTCAAAAAAATTTAAGCTAAAATTAATTAAGTTAATCAAGGACAAGTGAGTAATTTTAAAAAAATAAAGATAAATAATTTTTGTTAGGAGATTAATTTTGTATTTAATTTAAAATAAATTCAAATTCTAAATTATAATTTTTTTAGAAAATAAAATTATTATTATTATTACTATTAAAAGAGAAAAGGGATATGAAATGAAATTAAAAAAATTGAGAACGGACTTCACCCATTTGGTGCATGTGTGTGTAGTGTGTAATATTATATAAAAGAAAAAAAAACAGAGGAAAAAGAGAAGAAGATAGATCTTGGTGCGTGTGTGTGTGTTCATACAAAAAAAGAATAAGAAAAAGAAAAGGAGATGGGAGGTGGAATTGTGTGTGTGAGTTAATATGTGTGTGTATGTATAATATATATATATAAAAAAGAAAAACAAAAAGAGTAGTGTGAATTCTTGATGTGAGACCCACACTATTTTAAAAACAAGTCAACACATCCTTTTGGCTTTTCATTTCCTTCTTCTTCCTTTTCATTCTGCGTCCATGTATAAAGAGCGAGTGAGAGAGAGCATCGCCAATGGGAGCTGATTTAAAAGGTGAAGCTCTATAATAGAATATTTCAGTTGAGATTTTAAGTATTATAAACTATATAAATATCTCAAATATTTTTTTTAGTTAGATTTTTCTCTTAAATTTCTGATTTACAGATCATGAGAAACTTTAGAGTTTGAAAGAGGGATGAATTTTGATGAGTAAATCTAGTTATTGAGGTTGTGGTAGTGTATAAATATTTTTTTATAGTATTATTTTAATATAAAATTAAAATTTGAGGCTATTTGAGTTTATCCCTAGATTTCTATGGGTAGATTTTTGATTATGTAAAAATATAAATTGATTTGTTAATGTTTAGATGATTATTTGGGATGAGAAATAAATTATTATGATTATAGAATAATGATTCTAGGCTTGAGATCAAGGTTGCAATTTTTGGATATTTTTAGGTGCGAATTTTTGAAATAAAAAGGAAATTTTAATATTAGAAAATTATTTGAATGATGATTTTAGCCAAACTTCAATGAAATTATTGTGAAGAAGGCTATTGAACCAAGTAGCTAGGTTTAAATATATAAAATTAAATTTTAGAACTCAAGAAGTTAAGACTAAAGTCTTAAAAAAATGAAACAAAATAAAATAAATATTAAGGTGTTGGAATATGTGTGAAAATTGTGTTAATAATATTATTATACATGGTGATGTGATTTAAATATAGATTAATTGTTATTAAGCACCAATCAAGCTTTGGAAAGCTTTGGAAGTATTGTAATTTGAGAGATAACTTTTGATCTCTCAAAAGTCGAGATAACCAAATAAAATTTATTTTATACATTTTTTTAATTAATTATTTATGTTGGCGAAATAAAAGAATATATATCTATATATATATATCTAAATTTTGAAATAGTTGGTTGTAATGCATATGTGGCTTTGTTAAGACCCTATAATTTGTGACCAAGTTAATTGTGACTTGGTGTGAGTATTAAGGTTGATAGTTGATGATGATGTGCACATTCTTCATTATAAATTGTGGATTATGCATAGTGATAAATTGAATATGAGCGTGTTGAGTTTTATATGATGCTAATGTGGTTTATGTGGTAATATAAAGTTGATGCAGGAGGCATGATTGAAAAATAATGATTCTTGATACTTGTTGAGCAAGAAAGTTGATGAGCATGTGGGATAATTGTGAATTATATATATGAGTTTTTCTCATGAGCATGATCATATGGTGGGAGTTTTCCTTAGTGAAGGAGTTAGCAGTTATGCAAAATTCATATAGTACTTAGCTATTAATTGATAATCCTAGGAGTTCTAATTACTGCTTACCTTATAATGTACTATAGCATTGTTTCTATTAAGGGACCTGACCTTACTAGCCTACCTGGAGTTTTAAGTATGACACCTCATAGTGTGTAATTTAGGGGAAACGGTGTTCATAAGTGAGTAAAATAATCCTAGCCTAGTAGCCCCTCACGATATGATTAAGGTCTCAGGTAGTTTCACCACATGGATGATCCCTTTCAATTGTGGGTCCACGAATTTCATGTCAAAGGAATAAGAGAGATATAAGAAAGATATTGATCATGCATATTATTATTATCATGTCATTTGAGTGACTGATGGCTATGTTGAGAATATGATTATAATTGTGGAAATGATAACATGTAGTAAATATGTGAATAATGTATATGTGGCCATTTGTGCAAATCTTGTACTTGACTTTATTCTTGAGATTATTCACATGAGTTAGATGTTAATGTGATTAACATGTTATTAATGTGATTGTTTACATGGTCACCTTGATAAATTTATTAGCCACTTGCATTCATGATTAATTATCATGCATTTATATAACTTAGATGTACCTTGGTTACTGAGTAGTTGTACTCACCTCTCTCTTTTAATATATTATAAGAGCTAGCTCATTTGAAAGAACAAAGGAAAGGAGCATTAGGTCAAGTGATAATAATTACTTCTGTAGGCCTTTCTCTTTTTATTTTGATATGTGTATTTAGTTTATGATATTGTCAACTAAGATAATATATTTTTGATCCACTTGCATTATGGGTTTTATGTTGGGTGAAAATATATTTTAGGCCCTTAGAAATGTAGTTTGGTGCTTGTGTTTATATTAATAGGTTAAAATATTTGTGCAAGTGAAAATAGTTATTATCTGCTTAATTTGAGAACTTGAATGTTGTTATGGTCTTCCTTTGTGTTTTTAATATTTAACGGTGAGTAATTGATATTAATTATATGTGAATAAAAAGGAAAATTCATGCATATAATGGGCTATTGATGAATAGATGATATATAGAATATGATGATTAAGTAATAGTTATTATGACAAATGTGATTTAAACATTGGCCCCACTGTTAGTTATGGAAGGGTTTGAGTGACTAAGTATTATATTATAAATATGTTATATGTACTGTGGAGTAAGACATAAAGAGAAAATAAAGGAGGAAGCTTTTCTCCCATGTTGATATGTTTCCTTTATCATACTTCCATATACGTTTAATTAAATGATATGAGTTCTTAAAATATTTTAAAGACTTAGAATCCCTTTGTTTTGAATCGTTTTGTGAAAATACATGTTAAGAATTTATTTAAATCAATTTCATATTGGATAATCCTTTTAGGTTAGTCCTTGATTAACCATAGTTAGTGTGATGATTTTAACCATAATTAGTGTGATGATCTAAATCCTAATTTAAGATGCCCTTTACAATTTCAATAATATAGGGTTTGTAATTATAATCAATGTTTTTATAAGGTCCCTAATTGTCATTTTTCTAAAAAAGAACTTGGACTATTTTTTCAAGGGAGAATTTCAATTAAGAATCATGGATGGCACTTAATTACTAGTGGGTCCCAAAAAAATTTGATATTTCAATTTAGTTCAGGAGAATTAAAGTAAAAATATAATTTAAATGGTTAAAAGACTAAACTACCATTCACTTGTTATGTAAAATTATTAGTTGTTAATTTTTTTATTTTATTTGTTAGTTAACCAATATGAGTTATAAATTACATTCGTTTGTTATCTAAACAATAACTTTAGTTGTAAATTACATTAGTTGTAACAAGTGAAGGATAATTTAGTTTTTTTACCATTGAAATTATTTTCAATTTAATTCTCCTAAAATAAACTGAAATTTCATATTTTTTTAGGACTCATTAGTAATTAAATTCCATCCATGATCTTTAATTGGATTTTTCCTTTTTTCGACTTCACTTCTAACATAACTTCATGTTTTTATAATCCATCTCCCTACCCTTGTTTTTCCCTTTTTTTTTTTTGGTGGTAAGATCAGTCAGTATCCAAGCTTTTTCGCTATAACTAAAGAATTTATCTGGCAGGCTTTGGCTAATCTAGATCAAGGGCTATTACAAAAAAAAAAAAATGCGGTAAAACTTTTTCCATTCTTGAACTCTAGTTTAATGTGTTCATTCTTGTGACTTGAACTCTAGGCCCACTAAATATTTTTTCTATTCATTTTCTTTCATTTCTTTTTTCCTAATTTATATTATATAAACTAAACAAATAATTTACTTTATACAAAGTAGATTTTAGAGTCCTACTTTAAAATTAAGGTAAAGAAAAAGACAGAAGACATGCATCCACTTAGATGGGAGTCAATTTAAAACTCTCAGTATAAACCATGTTGAAGCTAGTGATTGGAGAATGAATGTCCCTTGCTATCACCAAGTTAAATAACCTCTAGCCAAGAGTTAATTCAAGAAATCTATCTTAAGTGATGTAGAGCCAAACTAGAGAGACCCCTGAGAAAGAGCATATGAAAAAAAGTAGAAAATCGATTCCTCATTTTGACATCCAAATGCACGTTTTTTGTTGAAAAACAAATGGTATCTTTGAAGAATATTATTGATAGGCAAAGCTTCATAAAAAAGCTTTTAAAGAAAGACAAAGCATTTTGGAAGAAAGTTTAATCTTCCAAAAAAAGGGCAATGAGAAATTATCATGACAAAGGTGCTCAATTCCCTTGCAATTGATTTAAATTCATCCTTAGCATTGTAAGAACTAGACGCACATTCTTTTTATATCAACCAGTCATGTTCCACGTTGCCCTGGGAGAGAGATAGGGAGTTGGAGGGAATGATAACGATAAATGATAAATAATTTGCACCCTTCAGATAAAGGTGCAAGAGGTCTTCTTAATTAACAATTTGCATACGGTAAATTAAGTTCAAGGCATCGACATTCCATTTTAAAAGGACCCGGGGGGGGGGGGAGTTGGAGGGAACGATAATGATAAATGATAAATAATATAAAAAGTTGTGCGGTGAACAAATGTTATAAATAATAAATAAATGTTAATCAGTCAATAATAATTTAGTCCATAACTCATAAAATACTCCAAATCTCCTGATCAATTTGAAGACTTTGGTTGGTCTGTAAGTATTATTTTAAGAAAATGATAATAAAATTCTTTTAAAATATATAAATGACAATTTAGTCATTTGAAACATAATAATTTCACTGAAATACTCAGGGACTTTTCTGTTATTAATGAATTTATTTAAATGATTAAATTGCTCTTATAAAAAATAAAATGATTCACAATTTTTTTAAATAAGCACAACTTTTTTTATATTCGCAATAATGTAATAATAAATTATAACTTCACATGTTAAATTTCTAATTTACTGTTGCACTATTGTAAATATAAAAAAGAAAGTTGTGATTATTTAAACAAAATTTGTGAATTATTTTATTTTTAGCAAGAATAATTTGATTATTTATATAAATTCATTAATGACAAATAAGTTCTTAGAAACTTTAGTAAAATTATATCATTTTAAGAGACAAAATTGTTATATATATATTTTAGAAAAATTTTATTACCATTTGTTTGTTGGAGGAATTTTAGTCTCATTAAATCATAATTTAACTCATCTAAACTTCACTTTATTAAAGAAAAGGAATTTTTTTTATCAGCAATATTATTATTATTATTTATTTGCGTTCTTAAACGTGTGAAGTGTGGATTCACTCAATTCAGTAATGCATTCTCTTATATCGGCATCGTCGCCTATTGCCACCCAAAGAAATTGGCTTAATTGAAAACTCAAGTCCGAGACGCAGAGCACTGGTATTGGTGACCGATCTGATCCGAGCACAACTCCTCGTGACGTCCATCAATGGTAAAGCTCTGAAGCACGAAACTGTCACTGGGCTGGTTCGACCTTCCTAGTCTTCCCTCCTTCAGCATTGGAAACGGCGAAAGCACGCTGGAAATCAGAGGCTAAGCAATGAAGCCAATAGCAGGCGTATTCCTTCAATTTCCCAACCGTATCTGACTATGTATTGTCTTTAAATAAATACTGGTAATAATTCTGAGACGCCGGAATATGTCTCCTGGCTAGGGGTGGGAGTCAAAGTAAGTCCGACTCTGGAGGGCTCAATTTATAAAACTTGATTATTTAAAATTTAATTTAATTTTAAGATTTGACTCTAATTTACAGGGCTTAAGGTAGAGTTGGCCAAAAAGACCAACATGACCTTGTAGGGCTGGCCCTTGAAAGGCTCGGGCCTTAAAAGGGCCCGAGTTCCCTTTAAGATCTTGATATTCGAAGCCCGACCCTTGACATAGCAGGCTCAGGGTCGGCCTTATGGGCTTTAAGGGCCCTTTTAACTATTTTTATTTTTTTTAATTTTTTAATCAAATAAAAAATTACTTCATTCTAATATAATGCCCAATCAAGAAAGGTACAAAAAAAAACTAACTAAATAATATCTAAATGAACTAAAAACACAAATAAAATAATAGCAATGCAATAAGCAATGAATCGGCTAAGCCAACAAACACTCAATCGAAATTAGAAGAGTAAATGTTGAATTGAATGAATCATTATCATGGATCTAGATGAATTAGGGAATTTAAGGTTGTATTTTTTTTAGAAAATAGCAGCCAAGGATTTCTGTATGAAATTTATATCAATTAAGAATCAATTATTGTCAAAATCTGAATGAAAAATAAGCTATAATGAACTATTATTAATTTAAAATGAGTTGTTATTAAAACTTAAATGAATACTTATTGATAAAGGCTAACCCGAATCCACAAGTATCCACTCGAATTTTGACAACAAGTGATCTTTGACTGATATAATTTTTAATAAGTGATTCTTTATTTCTATTTTTCCTTTTTTTTTGCCTTCCATTCTTAGTAAATATGGGCTGATATGTGATGTAGAGTAAGATTTAATTTAATTTTTTTAAATTTAAAAAGAGTAAAAATTATGAGAATTAATTAAAAAAATATGTATATGCGGACTTAAACGGGCTAGCCCGTTTAAACCTGATTTATCATTTTAGAGTGCTATTTATAAGCTCGACTCTACTGTTATAAAGGCTTAAATAGGTTAGTCCGACGGGCTTGGCCTGTTTTCTCGACTCTAGCTTAAGGGCCCTTGAGCCCTATTTTTTGAAAAAGAATTTAACATTTTAATTTAAGCAGAATATTTTAACATTTAATATAAAATTTGATAAAAATTTAAAATTTTAAATTTAAGACTTCGTCAATGTAAATTTAAATTTTTCTTCTCATCATCAAAAAATAAAATATTAAATTCGTCAGATATAGGTCCACTTGTTGAAGATGGAGATGGAAAGTTAATTTTAATTATCTCTGCAATTTCTTCCTTATCACTTATAATTAATATTAACTAAATTGTATTATTATCAATCAAATATATGTATGTATATGTATATATATAAAATAACTTAGTTTATCGGGGTTTAAAAGGTCATCCAGGCCCAAGCCCTTTTTCACAAGGCTCATCAGAGTCAGGTCTTCAAGCCCAATTCCTTTAAAAAAAAATTAATTTCTAAAGTCCAAACTCTTATTTAAATAAGACTTTTAGTCTTGGCCTTTTAGGTTGTCCTTATTCCCAACTTTACTCTGGTGCATTCCACATTGATAATTGGAATTTTTTTTCGGCATGACTCGGTGCTTTTGGTGTTTGATAACCAAACATCTTTTTAGGTGCATTTAAATTAAGGATGTTTAGTTTGTACTTGTCTCGATTAGCCTAGTAACATTCTGATCATATCAATATAAGTCTCGTCTCGACTTGAAAACAATCAGGATAGGATAAGAAAAGAGTTCAGGATGGGATGAGATACAAGATTAACATCGGGACATCCCGTCCTATCTCAAATATTATAAATATTATTTTTATTTTCAATATATACATTAAATATATTAATTGCATTAATATAATTTATATTTATATTAATTATATCAATTATAATTTCACTACCTGTAATTCTTATATAAAATTAAAATATTTTATATTGATATTTTTAATGATATAGAGTAAATAGGATGATATGTTTCTTTATAATATATTAATTATATTAATATAATTTATTCTTATATCTATCTATTTAATAACTTTTATTTATATCATATATCTTGTTTTATTTTTAGAAGAATAATTAGCTTAGCACATCTCAACTAAGGTAGAAAAATAATGATTTGATGTTGTGCTTAACTTGCATGTTGTTGCTGTTCTTATAGCTTAGAAATCACTTGTAATTGCTATCATGATGTGTAATTGTGATTAATGTAATTCAATCATTGGCTTTAAATTGTTGTAATTTATGTATTTTTGTTGTTTTGATTTTAAACTTAATAAATTATATGATTTAAAGTTTTAATGAATGTTGTTACCCAAATCTTTCTCTGATATTGTCTTATTTATCAGGATGGCGGGACGTCTCAATCTCGATTGGTTCCTGACGGGACGGGATGACTTTCAAAATAAGATGGGATATAAGAGAAAAATTCAATCTCAATTTTTTTCTTGGGATAGGACACAAGATCCATCCTGTCATGTGAGCACCTCTAATTTGAATGCTCAATTTAAAAATATTGAGGTATTACTTATCTCAATGGAGCTGTGCTTGTGGTGGCCTTATCCGAGACCACCAATGTAATTGAATAAAAAGTTTTACCAAATACCTTGGTTATTTTCCTAATTCTACCGCTGAGCTCTAGGCCATCTTTTGACGGACTTTTTCTTTGTTGGAGATACAAATTCCCTTATATCAATGTTTACTCCGACTCCCTTAAAACTCTATTTCTTATTTAGCACTACCAAAGCCTTGATCATCCCTTATACAATACCCTAATGAAAATCAAAGATCGTGTCATAAAAGACTGGATTGTCAACTTCAACCCTATGTTTAGAGAAGACAATAAATATGCAGACTAACTTGTTCATTAAGTGTCGAATGACAACAACAATAACATCTTCATTTTTTAAGACCCTCTGTTAGAATGTAACACTTTTGTACATTTTAATTTGAATTAGTTTTGCATAATTTTTTCTATGGTCTTATATTTAAAAGAGAAAAATATATCGAGGTACTGGGGTGGTGCTTGATTTCACCAAAGTGATGTGCTCACTTATGTCATAAAAAAATTAAAACCCAATTAACTGCAGAAGAGCCCGTGCTCGATTCTCCTGCTAAGACGCCCGCCTATCTCCGCGCGAAGAAGAGGGGGGCTATGCGATGCCCACTCGCTCTCTCTACTTGGGGCTTAGGCTTAGCGTAGCTTATTTCTCGCCAAATCTCTGTCTTGACCTCAGCTTATTCTCTTTCTTCACCTTTTCTTAGTGCGCGCCATCGCTCCCTCTAGTCGGGTCTTCTTCAATAAGGTAATCTTCTCACTCCCTTCGTCCTCGCATTTTTGTCAACTAGTTAGACTAAGTTACTGACGATACCAGAGATTCTTCTTCTGTGCGCTTTCATCGCATCGCTGCTTGATTCTCTTCACTTTCTACTTTCTTGTCTGAAACCAATAATGCCGGTTCTGTTGGATACCGCCCAAGCTTCTTGCTCCTTTCGATTTCGTGCCATTTCTCTTTCCCACTCTCTCGGTCCGTGAGACCTTATGTAGCCGTTGTTGGCGGCTACGCGCCACTGTGATACTGCCACCTGTTATCAATTCTAAGTTGAGCATCTTCCCTAACACGGGACGAATCAAAAGGCGAAATTTAGTTGTGGGGGCACATTCTGATGTGATAATAGGTCGAATTTCATTACTTATGGCTCTAAATTATGTATATGAGCATGTGGATAAAGGGAATTATCTAATTGTAGCTGAACAAGTGATTAGGATGACTCATTTTTCGTTAAATTATGTGGTCCTCTGAAAATGTCGTCCTAACAATTAGTTTCAAGAGTTATCACTCACTCATTTTTCGTTGAATCCCTCACGCGGTAAGCGGGTTCTGTAGTAATTATATATGTGCTTTATTTTAAATTAGTTTGAATATATGCCTTTCCTTGAATTCATTACTATTGACTCGTACTTCATGAATTCTGGGTTCTGTAGGAACAGTCTTGTTTTCTATGAGTGGGTAGGAACAATTAGTTCCAAGAGTTATCACTCACTCATTTTTCGTTGAATCCCTCACGCGGTAAGCGGGTTCTGTAGTAATTATATATGTGCTTTATTTTAAATTAGTTTGAATATATGCCTTTCCTTGAATTCATTACTATTGACTCTTACTTCATGAATTCTGGGTTCTGTAGGAACAGTCTTGTTTTCTATGAGTGGGTAGGAAGTTTAGTGCTTGTGTTTTGCATCTCAGGCAATGTCCCAATGAAAAAGAATTATCGCCTGGAAACCAGAAGTATTTCATATAGCTAGAAGTTTAAACAGAAGTTGTTCATATTGTTAGATAGTAATTATATATATGCCCTTCAAGGACTAAATGTTCATATAGCAAGAAGTTTAAACGGAAGTTGTTCATATAGCTAGCTATTTGTTTGATTCTTTCAACCAGTGATTTTTCTCATGACTGAAGTTTAGTACTTGTTAGTATTGTCATTTCTAGCCTAATGGGATTTAAAGTTTTGGTATTAGTGGATTTCACTTCAGAGTACTTGCTTGGTTTGCTTATTTCAAACTACTCAATATATATATATATATATGTATCTTGTAAAAGTTATTGACTTGTGTTACTTTATTTTTTTTCATCATACAAGCATGCAGATTCAATGTAATAATTATATTAAAAAATGAAAGAGAAATCATTAGTAATTGAAATGTGAAGGTTGTTTCCTGTCTTGAATTCTATCTTCATCTTAACTGTCAGTGCAAGACTTCCAGCTCGGTAGGGTTGAATTTTCAGGGAAAAACTCTGTTGTGAATAAGTTATTTTTATTCCCTGTATTGTTTCTACTTTTATGTCTCTGCCTTTCATGCTTTCTTTGGTTTTGATGAAATAGACGTGCAACAATCTGTCATCCATATGCAGCTGAAGGTTCCTAATTTTACTGGAGAGAGATACAGAGATTCAAAAAGTTTTTGTTATCATTTAGAGATTGTTTGGTGCCCTTTGTTTGCTATACCCAGTGATATTTGTCAAACGAGAAATATGATTATTAGTTAATTTGGTCATGGTTTATTGCTAAATTAGAAAGAAAAGAAAATTTGAATACTTAATTATTTAGAAACAAAGTGATGCTGCACAATTTATTGAAAACATCTGAGGGAAGCATGAACAGATGCTTGCTGTTTAATTGCCTTTATCTGACTTTGTTATGTGACACTACATAAGTAGATTAGGTTTCAGTTTTGTGTTGGTAAATAGAATTTTTTTTTTCTTTTTTTGGTTTCTTCAATTGTATATATTTGGCTTCGTCAAATTTCAGGGTTCACTTTGCAAGATGTACTTGAATAATTGCAAATGACATGATGGTTTTTGGTCCAGCGTTGCCAACTCAAGTCGTGACTTGATTAATGAAACCAAAATGCCCTCACCACAGAAAGCCAAACGTTTGAGTGGCACATAATGGTTTTGATGTTTATCATTACAAGTCATTGAACTCAATTCCCAAATTAATTTTTGATATATGAATAGATTGCAAAACTAGTCTTCTGTTTTTCTAGTGGTAATTGTCAAGTTTAATTTTGAGATAAAGAATGGCTTAGAAACTATCCTCCATATACAATGTATAATTTCTTACTGACCAACAATAGGGTTAGTTGTTTTGGCATTACCTTGATTCGTGGTGGTTTCATTAGATGCAATATCCACAAGTCATTATCTTATTGGTCATGGTTCCAAACACTTGCTCTCTGGCAAGCTTCTTTTGAATCTTTATTCCTGTTTTAACAATTCTCTTCTAAGAATATTAATTTGATCTACTTTTCTCACTTCAGGGGATTTTGTTGGATGTGGTTGTTTGAAAAGCAGCATGTCACCTGGTGCTGGCTGTGTGATGGAATGTAACACAGGAGGGGTACCTGATTCATGCATTCTATTTAATTGCCAGAAAAGAGGGGTTTCTGAAAATATTGTTACTTCATCAAGTGAGATAATGAGGGATATTCTACATTGCCTGCCTATATTGAACTCATCAGATTATTATATGAAACCATCTCTTGAGGAGTTATTGACTCAGGAGCTCCGAGATCCTGGTTATTGTAGCCGTGTTCCTGATTTCACCATTGGGAGATTTGGTTATGGATCTGTCAGGTATCTTAAGAACACTGATGTTAGGGGTTTAAATCTAGAGGAAATTGTGAAGATTCGTAAGCATGAGATAATTGTATACAACGACGAAATTGATAAGCCGGCAGTTGGTCAGGGCCTTAACAAAGAGGCTGAGGTAGTTCTGATACTAGACAGTAGATCATTGAAGTCTAAGGAGTGCCAGGGAAATGATTTACTAAGTAAATTAAAACAGAGTGCTGAGAGACAAGGAGCACAATTTATATCCTTTGATCCAGTGACTGGTGAATGGAGATTCTTAGTTGAACACTTTAGTAGATTTGGATTTAGTGAAGGGATGAAGAAGATGTGGTTATGGATGATTCTGCTGCAGTTCAAGATCCTGATCAGATGGATGATGCTGAGATATATGATGATAAAGAAACACCAAATTTCGATGAAGTTGAACTATCTCATTCTCTTCCTGCACATCTTAGGCTTGACCCAGTAAAAATGAGAGAAATGAGATTACTGATGTTTCCTGATGAAGATGAAGCGGATGAATTAAGTCAGAAATCATCTCTTGGTAAAGAGCATGCAAGACCTTTACACAACTCTGCCCATCCTGTGTCCTATAGATCTAGCCCTCCAGGTCCACGAAAAATTCCACTGGCACTGCTTGAATATAAACACGGGAGTTTTGATTCAAGCCCTCCTGGAGCCATTCTGATGGCTCAACAACATAAAGGGATGCCTCTTAGAACAATTAAAGCAGGTTTTAAACTAGATATGAAACATGAAACTCCAATATCTGGAAACTATGCTCGCAACATAGTTGATGCTGGCTTATTCATGGGTAGGTCATTTCGAGTAGGTTGGGGACCAAATGGCATTCTTGTACATACAGGTGCACCTGTAGGAAGTGATAGAGATCCCAGGGTATTGTCATCTGTGGTCAACTTGGAGAAAGTTGCTTTTGATAAAGTGGTTAGGGATGAAAATGACAAAGTGAATGAGGAGCTTGTGGACTTTGTGTTTGATACTCCATTAAATTTTCACAAGGGAATAAACCATGCCATGAAAGAAGTTCATGTAGGGGCATGCAAGCTGAGGTTTCAAAAGCTGGAAGCTAATCGTACAATGCTCTCGGAGATTTCTCATGGGTACTGTGATATCATTGAGAGGCAATTGGCTGTTCCCGGGTTATCTTCTTCTGCTCGATTGGTTTTGACACACCAAGTAATGGCCTGGGAATTGATCAGGGTTCTTTTTTCTGATCGGCAACAAAAAGGACAAGTGGAATCTTTGGGTGCTGATAATGAGGAAGATATGATGCAGGATACGAAGGAAGTTGGTCGAGATATTGAGCCAGAAGCACTCCCTCTTATGAGAAGGGCAGAGTTCAGTTATTGGTTGCAAGAGAGTGTTTCCTATCATGTTCAAAATCAAATAAGCTCTTTGAATGAAACTGATTATCTACAAAATATTTTTGTCCTCCTGACTGGGAGGCAGCTGGATGCTGCTGCGCAATTGGCTGTGTCCAGAGGAGATGTAAGGTTGGCTGTTTTGTTAAGTCAGGCTGGTGGTTCAACTCTGAATCGTTTGGATGTTGCCAGGCAACTTGATCTTTGGAGAATCAATAGGCTGGATTTTAGTTTCATTGAGAAGAGCAGATTAAGGCTTTATGAGTTGATAGCAGGGAATATACATGGTGCCTTGTTTGATGTTAGTCTTGATTGGAGGAGGTTCTTGGGTTTATTGATGTGGTACCAATTACCGCCTGATTCATCAATGCCCATTATTTTTGAGACTTATAAACATCTTCTTGACAAAGGAAGGGCTCCATATCCTCTTCCTCTTTATATTGATGAAGTACCCCCAAATGAGGCAATCAACTGGAACTCAAATAATCACTTTGATCTGTCATTTTATCTCATGCTTCTTCATGCCAGTCAGGAGACAGATTTCAGCTTTCTGAAGTCCATGTTCAGCGCCCTTTCTTCAACCCCTGATCCACTTGATTATCATATGATCTGGCATCAATTTGCAGTCTTAGAAGCAGTTGGTGTTATCAGTTCCAATGATCTTCATATTCTAGACATGGGATTTGTGTCTCAGTTGTTGTGTTCAGGGAAATGCCACTGGGCCATATATGTGGTCCTTCACTTGCCCTATTGTCATGATTACCCATATCTTCATGTAAATCTGATACGAGAAATATTGTTCCAGTACTGTGAAACTTGGGGTTCTGATACTTCTCAACGTCAATTCATTGAGAACTTGGGCATTCCTTTGGAATGGCTACACGAGGCTATGGTATAGATAATTTTTTTCCCTTGGCATGAGATTAAACCTTGATGAGGTTCTTAGGTCATATAATTAATTCCAGTAAAATCACATCAATATTTTTTCTAGTGTTTGTAACTGATTGTGGTTTTCTTCTGCTTCAAAAGCCTTGTAAGTTCTAGGTTTTTTGATAAGCCTCTTTGGTTGAATATATTGTTTTCCTAATGCAGGCAATTTATTACAACTATCATGGAGATCTCTCAAAATCTCTTGAGCACTTTCTTGAGTGTGCAAATTGGCAGAAAGCACATTCTGTTTTTGTAACTTCAGTTGCTCATAAATTATTCTTGTCTGGTAAGCTATAATTCTATTCCTTGCTAAACAAGCTACTGAATGTTAGTAAATGCTCACTGGTGATCTGTGCCCTGCTTTATTTTGTCAACTTCTAATAATTGCTGGGATGCTTGTTGTGGACCTTTTCGTTATTAGTTGTTTTTATGATTTTTGTAAAATCAGATGAGTTAATATTGTAGTTAAAGACTGAAATGATTTGAATTTTACTTGCAAATAACGTTGGCTGATTCTTACGTTGATTGTTTTTCATAACACCAGTATTTGAAATGAAGTACATGGAAAATAACCATCAAACTAAAGTGAACATTATGCTTAAATTAGTTGGAAATGAAAGATGAATTATATTATTTGCTGTGTCATTCACTTTTTAAATCGAAGAATTATCAAGCATTCGGCTGTTTGTTTCTGATTACTTTAATTATCACTAAGACTTGCTTTAATTGCTAAGACTTGTTTGATTATCAAGTCATCACCCAATAGCAGAAAAAATGCCTCAGCTTTTTCAGTAGCTTCATATATGTGCAATGTAAGTAAGTTCCCATGTATCTTGTGCAGCTAAACACACAGAGATATGGAGGATTGCAACTTCCATGGAGGGTCATAAATCTGAAATTGATAACTGGGAGTTTGGTGCTGGGGTTTATATTTCATTCTATCTTATGAGGAATTCACTTCAAGAAGACAATTCTATGACTGAATTGGTATGGAAGTTAAATTATAAATGTACATCATATATGAGAACTTATTAACAAGACAAATGATCATTTATTTGAATAGTGATTGCTTCTGTAATTCAATGTGCATCTGGTGTAAGGGTATTGAGTATAAACTGTAATTAAGGTTTGCACTGACTTGAACCTGAGCCTGGCTTTGTCTGTGGAAAACCTGTGTTAGGCGTATATCATCCCGTTATGATGACATTCTGGGGCACATCACATGTGGTAGTGGAGAAAGAACTTACGTCACTGTTGTTTCTTTGGGCTATAAATTCATTTCGTATGTTTCTGATTGTTGGAAATTCTACATGAGATATTCATCTTAGTATGCCTAATAAAGTCAGGTAATCATGTGTTAATAGTTTATGCAACATAATCTTAACATTTTGGAGATGCTTGGCAAGTATGACGATATTAGCTTTTGCTGGTATTCTGTTGCATTTGCCTCTAGAACAGGCGATTGGGCACACAGAATCAGAATTTCTAATGTTGCCACACTATTTTTGTAATTTATTTCTCTGGGCAAAAAATCACTTGTTTTCCTTTTTTCCCAGGATTCTCTTCAGAGTAAAAATGCTGCTTGTCGGGATTTTATCAGTCAGCTAAATGAATTCTTGGCTTTTTGGGGTTCCAGATTACCTGTTGATGCTAGGTATATGTTTACTGTCCTTTGTGAAATAAAATTTTTAACATATCTGTTTGTACTGCTTGATAAGATATTGTAGGCTTTTATAATTTATAATGACCTGCTTGCATAGCTCAGGTTCTGATATCATGTGCTGGTTTTTGAATACCTTCTAAAATCTTTTTTGCCTGGAATTGCCAATTGCTTATTTGTTAAGAAAAAGAAACCAAACCATAGGGCGTAGAGATTTAGGGTTTAACAATCCATTTTAAGTCATTTTATTGAATAGCAATCATATACATCTGTAGAAGATAAATGGAGAATAGATTCCATTTCCAGCTAAACGTGTGATTTGATGCTACTCATCTTTTAAGCAAAATGGAGTATTTAAGTTAATCCTAAACATGAGGATGGATTGATGTCACCTAATCTCATATTGCTGTTCTTGTCCTCATGTTTTTGAGTTAAGGTTTAATTTTGCCCCTATACTTACTTTTTAAGAGTGTTGGGTACCTTATACTCTTAAGTGGGGCAATTTTACCCCTGAACTATTTTTTTGAGGAGCAAAAAACTCCCTCTGTTAATGAACCATTGACTTTGTTGTTATATGCTGACGTGGCATGTGGGGCCCACGCACAGTAACAGGTAAGACTCTGACCATGTTCTTTGGTGCTGATATGCCCCTGAACTCTTTTTTCAGGAGTGCAGAGTACCCTAACGTCTTTTTCTACGAGCATTGGGTACCTGGAAATCTTATTAAAATAAAATTTAATAAATATTGCCAAAATATTAAATATTTTCATATTTAATAATTTAAATATTATTATTTATAAATATTCATTCAAAATTTATAAATTACTTTTTAAATATTAACAACTGAAACTAGCATTTTATAAATTTACAAATAACTTCTTATTTTTTATATATCAATCTTTGATCTTTTTTTCGAGATATTACCCAAATTGTTACCTTTTTGTGCATGTTGGAATTTACTTATATTTTTAATATTGGTTAGGTTTCTTTATTTTTTTTGGTCAACTGCAAGCTTCCTTCAAAATATTGCACAACCCAAATTTAATATTATCTATACATTGCAGTATTAAGAGTAAAATTAGAAATATGACAATTAGGACCAACAAAATGACAACAACAATGTTTATTTGAAAGACATCGTTTATTCCATTAATGTACTACAAAAAAAGTTACTTAAGAAGAAAAAAATGGAGAGATAAGAAAAAGTTTCTTCATTAATTTGGAGGTTTATTCCCTTCATTTTTAATACAAAATTGCAAAATATTAAAAGTATTAAAATATTAAATTAGGTGGTGTATTGTATCTCTTAATTAATAATATTTCTAAAAGCTTAATAAATGATAGAGCACAATGGCGTCTTGCAATCCATGTAGCCGACCCCACCTAGTGGGATAAAGGCTTGTTGTTGTTGTTGTTTATTGTTTTAAATAATAATATTTAAATTATTTAATATTTAATATTTTTATATTTATTAAATTTTATTTTAACAATACTTCAAGGTGCCTAATGCTCTCAGAAAAAAACTTTAGGATGCTTAGCGATTTTGGAAAAAGAGCTGAGGGGGGCAAATTAGCATTAAAAGACATGGTTAAAGTCTTACATGTCATTGTGTGTGAACCCCACACACAAGTCACGTCAGCATATGATGGTAGAGTTAATGTTTCATTGATAGAAGGGATTTTTTTGCCCTTAAAAAAAATAGTTCAGAGGTAAAATTGTCCTATTTAAGAGTATAAGGTGCTCAGTATTCTTAAAAAGTAAATAGAAGGGCAACATTGGACCTTAATTCTATGCTTTTTCCTTGGTTAACCGTTCAACTTGACAATGGATTGATTCCATTGATATTGTTTTCAAGCTTGAGACTTGTATCAGAATTGTTGTGTTTTGAAGAGGCGAGAAAGAATAAGAAGGGGAGAGGAGAAGGCATGCAAGACCACAAGAGAGAGAAGTAGGATGAAACTAATTCATTTTTTAACCCGAATTTTTTATTATGTTGTTTGCAATTTTGGATATCCTGTAATGGGATTACTATTGTTCTTGTTCTTCAATTTTAGAATTGGTTTCCCCCTCAAGTTTGGAGATTTAGAACTTAAGTTTTAATGAATTGTCCTGGTTTAATTAAGATTGCCCTGTGCAAAAGAATATCATCTATCTTAAGATTTCTCCTTTATCATCATGGTAGGAATATTTTGAGTAAAATATGCCGGCGAAAAATGCTATTAAATTAGAAAGTGTAAGGAGTCTAGTAAGGTTTGTCATTGGGGCATTAACAATATCTGGAGAAAACATGGGAGCATAAAGTTGTTGGACTTCTTTGTCAGAGTCAAAGTGGGAATTCTTTGCATTACCCGTTTGCATTTTACTTATCTCTTTTATGCTGACACGTGATCCATGTTTTGTTTAAATACTTATTTTTGCTATCTGTGAATCTTTATTTGGTTGGTCGTATATTGTTGGTTTGCATGGGGTTCCCTTTGATTTCTTTCAAGAAATGACTTGGAAAAATACGGGACGACCTCTATGTAACTAGAAATAATTGGTCCAGTATGATTGGTTATCCATCCATCTATAAACTTTTAATTGTTATATCTTCATATTTACCGCTTTTGCAGGATGGTATATTCAAAGATGGCAGAAGAGATATCTGATCTGCTGCTATCAGCTGTCGGTGAAGGCACTACTCGCAATGATCAGTTAAGTTGCTTTGACACAGTCTCCAAGGCTCCAATTCCAGAAGACCTTCGCTCAAGACACTTGCAAGATGCTGTGTCTGTGTTCACTTGCTTTCTTTCAGAGGTGGCAACAACATAGTATTGCATATTCTCACCTTTGAGTTCTGAATTTTGAAGCAAAGTGTGAATGCTTGTTATACTATACTTTCTATTTGGATTGAGGCTGATGCCTTGTCCAAGGAGTAAAATGGTTGTATCTTGAAGGTGGCAGAAATATTCATCTCTCTAATCAAAGCATTTTGATGTTTGTTGTAGAGTAGGATTCTGAACTGACATCGAGATCAATGAGATTTATGATGTTTGTTGTTGGACTTGTATGAGATGTTCCATATTATATTGGGGTCATTTGTAAAATTGGATCGAACCAGTTGGCTGGACGTACGATATTACAATCTCTGCATGGTTCTGTCCAATTGTTATTTTAAATTTTGAAATATAAGACTTTCTACAAATTGCCTTGTAACATGAAACGAATGTAGCAATTTTTTTTTTTAAATGCTGGACAAAGCCCGGACACTTTATCAATCATCAGTGATATAAGAGGGAAAAGCCTACCATATCCCAAGGAATGCCTTCTGCGTTGTAAATTCCAGATAAACCAAGTCTGTCTGGGAAACACATGCAATTCTTCCCCAGGGACAATTGACTTCCATATGCTTTGAGCTTTGGACAGTCTCTAGAGGGAGAATTTCATCCTAGGACCATGATGGGTATATATTTTTTAATCACACCTAAATATTTCTAAAATAATACTGTAGATTAGGAAAATTGAAATGAAATTAAATTTCATAGTAAAATGACATTATTACCGCCAGTGTTTGAACAAAAATAAATAGCATATGAGAGCAAGCATATTTGCAAGTGATGTTACACACTTAACAAGTAATATAAAGCAATTTACAAGTAATATTAGATATTTTAAGAGTAATGTTAGTAATTTAACAAGTTATGGATAATTTTACGCATTATGAATATTGCACAAGCAATATTCCAATCTTAACAAGTAACATAAGTGAATTTACAAGTAAAATTAAGAAAATTTACATTAATTTAAAGACAAGTATTTGATCATACTTTATATGACATTTTATTTGTGAAGTTAATAATGTAGCAAGTAATGTAACTGGATATTTGCCAAGTAATATTATGAACTTGACAATCAACGCAAAACATTATAAGTAATATTAACCATTCTATAAATAACGTTAGTAATTTAACAAGTCATATATAATTTTACATAAATTGAATATTGTACAAGTAATATTTTAGTCTTAACAAGTAATGTAAGAGAATTTATAAATAAGATTTTATAATTTACAAGTGAAGTTAAGAGAATTTACATTAATTTGAATACAAGTACATTATCAAGCTTTACAAAACATTTCACTTGTGGAGTTAGTAATTTAACAAGCCATGTATAGATTACTCATGTCAGGTATTTGGCAAGCAATATTATAGACTTGAAATGCAACAAAAAGCAATTTACAATTAATATTAGATATTCTACTGATGATATTAATAATTTAGTAAGTAATGGATGATTTTACATAAAATGAATACTGCACAAGTAATATTTTAATCTTAACCAGTAACAAAAAGAAATTCACATGTAACATTTCACAGTTCGTAAGTAAAGAGAATTTATATGAATTTAAAAATTAAGTATATTATGTGATAGAAGACATTTCATCCTCCACAATTCTAATTTCGCTTCCACCGGCTTAGCCAACTTACACGGCATCAATGGCAGCCTCGACCAAATACGAATCCACTAACATAGCCATCTTAACGAAAGCAACACCACTCTTCGCGAATTCCAAACTCACAAACCCATTCACCAACCTAATCGCAAGCTCTACATCCAACAATGTCCCACAAAGTGTGATTTCGCTTCTGAACATA
The DNA here is from genome assembly GCF_029017545.1 of Prosopis cineraria. Classification (NCBI taxonomy): domain Eukaryota; kingdom Viridiplantae; phylum Streptophyta; class Magnoliopsida; order Fabales; family Fabaceae; genus Prosopis; species Prosopis cineraria. The sequence goes on along the minus strand of NW_026555339.1, from coordinate 34,304,193 downwards.
CCTTTTCTTATTTCCATCTTCTTTTTCTTGTACTGTATTTACGACCCAATCCTCGCATGCCCATGACTCATCAACTACGTTTTTAAAATCTGGAACTTCATCTGAATATTTCCCAAATGCGCCTATATCCGTATAATTCTTATTCTGACGCGGCTGAAGCAGCAATCAACACAGAGGAGGAATATGCCCCAAAATTTTTATTTCTTCTATTGGGCTCTCATGATTCTCTCATGAAGTACAAGCCGACAAAACACTTGGATTCTTCTGATACCTCCATCCTAAATTTTCTGCTGTTTTGTAGGGGTCGACTAAGATACTCAGTTAATTTACCATTTGGTTTTCCAGGGTAAGGCAATAGTCACCTACTCACCTCGCTGGTTCTCATAACTTTTTTTTTTTCTTATTTTCTTTGAATTTCATTTTCTTTTCCTGGACTGATCTCACGTGTTTAGTAGCTAAGTATCCATCACCTCAATCGTAACTGCTGAGCTTTGTATCCTAACTAATAATGTTTTCAGAATCAGACCGGATATTAAACTGAAAAGTTTAGTGATTTATAGTTCGCATGGTTCAATCAAGTTAGACCAATGGTCAAACTGGTGACATAATAATTAAATTAAAAAAATTATATATGTATATAATAATTTAAATATAAGAAATAAATATAAAATTGCTACTTAACTTAAGAAAAATTAAATATTTTAAGTTTATCATGACTTAACAAGCCACATGATACAATATAATATCAAATGATTAAAAAAATTGATTATTTCCTAAAAACAATTCAATGAAAAAATTTTTAAAGAAGTTTTTTTTTTAACAGTCCGATTCTTCAAAATTAGATCTGATTCTCGATTCAAAATAGCCCAACTTGACTCAAGCTCCAAAATTGTTTTCATATATTGATTAAATCGAAATTCGGACTGATCGACGGTCAAATTGGTCCGTCCGTCCAATTCGATCCGATTTTTAAATCACTGATCCTAACGTGCCTATGTTTTTTTTTTTTTCTCAAATTTCACCTGACTTACATTTTCCCTTTGTTACAAGCCTCCTCTTAAATTTTAGGAATCAAAGAGAAACCTAGAAAGCTATATCAGGCAGATAATGTGCAAAGAAAGTTTCATGTAACCTAGGCAATCTTAGGCCGATCAAAAGATAAAAGAATTCTCTAATGTTCTGCCAAACACAAAAGAAGAAAAAATCCAAAACTTTTGTGCTCATTGCAGCTAAATTAGACTGATTCATGCCATTTGAGTCTCTAGTTTGATTTTGGTGGCCTTCTGGGTCATTGGTCCTTGAAGTGTTCCATATTTTTGGACGTTTTGAGGATGCAAATGAGAGAGGAGAGGAGAGGAGAAAATGTAAGCCAAGCCATCTCAAATTAAAAACTACCCATACGGATTAGTTATTAAGGGGGTATTCAAAATGAATTAAATGCATAAGTAGCCACTCCAAGAAAATAAGTCATTCAGTGGAAGATATAATTAGATATATTTTTAATTTATTCAACGAATTACATGATCTTATTTTCTTTCCGGTCAAAATTAAATACGTTGGCAAGTTCTAGGAAAATGATAAATATTTTATTAGAATATTGGAAGAATAGCCTTCACATTTGGACTTGAAATGTATCTTTATTGATGAGGAGCGAAATATCTACATATACATATACATACATATATATATATATATATATATATTTTGTTGTTAAGGGAAAGATATCTATACTTTTATTTTATTATTTTTTCTTAATTTATTTCTTATTTATAGGTACAACTATGGTCAAGTTAGGTTGCAGTTTTGAAGTTCTCATGAAATGACAGACCCTTATATTTTAAAATATACTCAAATGTACTTTAAAACAAAAAACTTATATTTCGTTTTAGTCCAATTTTAAATTTACATTAACTTTTATACATTTTTTAACTAAAATAGATGAAAAGTAATTTAGTATATATTAATAATTAGATTGAATAAAAGGCATACGGTTTGAGTGTATTCTTTTTTTTTTTTTATTAATTGGTTTGAGTGTGTTCAGTAAAATATAGGAGGAATGTGTGATTAATTAATAATATGGGATATCTATATAAATGTCAGAGATTAAAGGATTCAATGTAAAGTTTTTAATTTTAAGGAAATTAATATATGACATATTAGAAGGGTTATGTGTATGTTAATGATTAATTATTTAAATAACAGATGATATATTGGTTTTTAACATGTGTCATCAAAAAATGATATCAAAGATTGGTTTTGAACCACCAATCTTTTTTGCTGAATTCTATTACAACATGGTAATGGTAATAAAGATTGCATTACACTCAAAAAACATGTTTGGTAAGCTTTTAGTGTGGGCTCATGATAATCATGATTATCAAAATGATGATAATAAATATTCACAGGCTCCTATTTTTTCCCCCCTCTCATCAGTTAGGCTAGCTAAAGTTAGAAATAGGTGCCTAGTACTAGGAGTTAGCATTCAGTAAGACATACTCTCACTGTAGTTAGTTAAGAGCAATGATGCACAATTCCTAAGCATATCCTAAGAAAAACTGTAGGCTCCTTCGATGAACAAGGATTATCATCCGTTGTAGGTTTTAAAATGTCTTATTTATCCTCAATATTTGTTGTGAAAAGATACAAAATACCTCAGTTTGCCTTCTCTTCCATTTGGCGCCTTCTTTGGACTTCCCCGTTCTCTCCTTCTCCATCTATACCAGTATCCCTCATCTCTGCACTGCTCACTGTCCCCACACTAGGTTCGCCCCATTCTTGCTCGGCTTCTCTTCCACCAAGTCCGTCTCTACCGTTGCGTAGCTTCTCATCCGCCATTTTCGAAGTCATCAACTACCAGCAAAATAAAATTTGACCTTGTTTTTCCTTATCACTCTATAGAAGTGAAGAGAAGAGAATGCTATTAGCTTTAAAAAATTTTCGGCAGAGTAAGATCTATGTTGAGCATCGGCAAAGAAGCAATGTTAACTTGTTCGATTTCAACGCCTTCAATGTTTCCCTTGCTTAACTTGATCACTGAGATCAACAACATATCAATTAGCTCACCAAATCAGAATGACGAATAAACAATCATGATCGAAATGAACAAAAATATTGTATGATCATTTCCGAAGGGATCCACGAATTGAGATTATTATTATTATTATTTTTGTAGTGTTTATCTTCTCTGATCCTCTTCGCACCATTTGTTGAGATTTTGTCTTTGCTACTCAAGATTCTCTCTCTCTCTCTCTCTCTCTCTCTTAACTCTGAAGAATTTGATTGATTAATCTCCAAATATGTGCTTTTGGAAGAGGAAGAATATAATCGAAAGGGGTGAGTTTTTTTTTTTTAAGGGGCGTTTTGGACTTTTTATAATTCTTGATAAATATAAAAACAAAATTTCCATCAATCATGTTATTAACCAACCAAACACATTGATGGTAATCAATATTGCATTGCATTACAGTAGAGCACTCAAACACAGATTCGTACACTTTTGCAGAAAGACTGGCAGGTCAATGTTACGCACATATTATGATCCTATTATATTCATTATAAGAAATTATAAAGTTATAATAAATTTCTGTCAATCATGTTATGAGCAGCTGGATCGTTCAAATTTTATAAAATTTATTTTTTTAATTTTATATTATATTTATTATAAAAAATTATAAAATTTTAATAAATTTACTTCATCATCAATCTAGACAATATAAATTTATCTGAATAGTCTAACGTAATATTAATTTTTTTTAAATTTTTATAAATTAACTATCTAATTGTATTCTGGACAGATTGGATCCAAAGTATATTTAGATGATCAATTTATAAAAAAATTTAAAAAAATTAATATTAAATTAGACCATCCAGATTAAAACTATATTGTTTAGATTGATAAGAAAATATATTTATTAAAATTTTATATTTTATGATTTAATAAATATATATATTAAAATATAAAAATAAAACTGATAAATCTAGACCATCTAGATTTTTGATTGCTCATCAAGTGATGAGCACGATTGATCCAATGCAATATCATACAAATTATCTTATTAATAAAATAAAATAAATAAAGATTGAAATTATTTATAACAAGTGGTACTAGGACGTGGAATTACAACCCAGTTTTGATATCACATGTTATAAATGATCTCAATAATTAGACAAAATAAAATAAACAAGTTTAACAAGCTTCTCTATTCAAACTTCACATCTTACAGACAATTTAATTTATAGATAGCTTTACTCATTTGTCTTTGAAGGAAAAATAGATAACATTTGTGATATATTAATCCAATAGTTACGATAAGTTTTTGTATAAGAAATTAAAGAAGAAGAAATAATCATGTGCCAAATAGCTAATACTGTTTAATGCATGGAAAATATATTACAAACTACCTCAATAATTAGTTAAAATAAAATGAATAGAAATTGAAATAATTTATAATACATTGTATCAGACTGTGGAATTATAAACTAGTTTTCATAGCTAATGTGATAAAGTATTACAATAACCAGACAAAATAAATAGGACTCTTCAAATTCACAAAGTCACGTGATGCATAAGTGATTTTATTTCTTCTCAGCACATGAAGGTTTTTTGAAACATGACTTATATTTTAGGGCTAAAAGTGAGAAAGTCTAAGCATGAACATATCAAAATAAAGAAAGACATGAAGATTACAACAAAAACAAAAACAAGTTAATTATTATTTTGACGTGATAATGTAACTAAAAGTTGATATTTGTATTGACCATGCACCATCATGCCAATGCCATTGGCACCCAGAGCTTTCAACAATGGTAAAATTTCTTCCACTGCTTGTGTTGGTAATCTCATTATCTTCCCCTCTTTATCAAGTTGGCCAATAAATTAGCTTGTTTTTGTTAGAGTATTCACAAACTGTGTGAAGGCTCCCAATCTTATCCATCATAGCAGTAGTATTCATCATCTGTTTCATGATATTATAAATGAGGTTAATATGCTGTTATGTAGAGATTGGTCTTTGACTATTAGTTTTATATTTAGAGAGGCTAATTTTTTTGCCCATTTTTTAGCTAATCATGCCGAGGACCACTTAGGTATTTGGACTATTTTTAATCAACCCCCACCTTATTGTGTCAAGGTGGTGGATGATGATAGGAAGTCCTCTCTTAACTCTGGTTAATGTATTCCTACTTTGTTAGGGATTCTCTACTTCTTTTCTATTAAAAAAAAAAGAGTTGGCCAATAAATTCAGTTCTACTCATCTTAAGAAAGAAGACAGAGTATTGAATTCCCGAGGAAAATCCAACAATCTTCAATAATCTTGACGTGGAATTCTTTTTTTTTTTTACTTCATTATTGGACCTAAATACCCTTTGTTACTCTTGAATTAATAAATAGAAGATAACGTCTATTTTTCTCAAGAGACATTAATAGAAGATGACATGACTGAGTTATAATGGGTTGTTGGAAGCACCTTTAACATTTTGCCTTGGTGTGCGTTTTTATGATATTGATATGATTAGGTGAAATATGTATTTGTTATTGTTGTTATTGGGTGAAAGATATATTTACTTACACTTCTTTTATTAATTTCTTTCTTATTTGCAAGTACATCAAAAGTTAAATTGGGTTGTACTCTCTCAGATCATGGAGTTACTTTATTTGTGATAATGCAATACATATAGATTGAAATATTATATAAGTGGTATTAGAATGTTCTGGCATATTATAAATCATTATATATATATATATATATATATAAGTACGATTAAAGGCTATGAGAGAAAGACACATAAATTTTTTATTTCGGGATACCTTTCCTGTGATTTTATGCCACGGAGTCAGGTTTAGGATGATTAATTATTTTTTTATGTATATAAAATATATTATTCAGGTTTGAAGTTTGGTGCAGGATGAATTATTAATTTTTATACATATATAAAAATAATTTTTTACCTATTTAAAATTCAAATATGATCATATTTGAATTCAAATTAATATCTATCTATTTAAAGTTTCCATCCATCCTAAAAATATGCTGAAAATCTAAGCTCATATGATTGAGTATACACACACATATATATTGGAATTTAAATTTAAATTAATTTCTATCTACTTTAATATTTAGAAAAAGGAATCTATGTGAAATAAGGCTTGAAATGGGTGTCCTAATTATTTTAATATAAAAAAATAATAAGTTTATAGAGTTGTGGCCCAAGAAATATTTAGATCAAATGAATGGACAAAATATGTATACCGCATATTGTTATTTGTTCATCTAATTTCGGGTTGCCATTTGTCACGAGGAGGTAATTTTCATTGTGTTGCCTTTGCCATGACCATTAATAAAAAGTAGGGTTCGAGCTTGTATCATATTAGATTGTACCTACTTTGTCTTGTTTTCAATGACAACCAATTATGTATTTTGATTTCTTGTGTTTGAAGTATGAAATATTTAAAATTATTAATTTTTAATGAGGATATATGGTCGCTCCCCACCATTAGAATTTCAAATGTTGTTTATAGTGAAGTCTTTGAAAATTCAATGTAAAAAATTATAATTTTTTTTAATTTACTCCACATTGTATTTGTTCACAACGTATATTTTTATCATTTTATTATATCCTACTTGTGCATAATTGACATAATGAGACCTTTTGTTTTAGCTTATTTTATTAAAAATCACTTATTTTTTTTAGAAAGAAGATTTATTTTTTGAGTTTTTATTATGTTTGTTCAAACTTTTAAAAATAATCAAAATAAAAAAAATTTTTTGATTATTTTAAAAAGCTGCTTTGAATAATTTTTGAAAATAATGTAATGCAATATACAAGAGAGCATATTTTAAAAAAATCAGAATATACAAAAATATCATAAAATTTTAAAATAATTAAATAATAAATTATTTTATAAAATATAAATCAAGGAGGATATAATAAAATTTAAAAATAACAAACTAATAATCACTTTTTATTATTGTAATTAAATATAAAGTAATGTCTGCTTTTTATAAGATTCTTTCAAAAAATATATATTTTTATAAAATCTCTAAAATATTTAAAAATTACTTACTTTTTAATCTTAAACAAGTAGACATATTATTAATGATAGCTAAACATCCCCAATACATGCAAAACATACAATTTGTAGAATGTGTCCATAAAATATTTTGTTGTAAAAATTTGTTATAAATGATAGATATGTTACTTATTAAAAAAATATTATATATGTCCCATGCATTGCACGGGTACTTTACTAGTTATATTATAAATTATATGAATTAAAATGAGCAAGTTTAACAAGTATATATAATTTAGATTTCAGGCTTTACATATAATTTATAGATAGTTTTCTTCACATTTTGTCTTGCTATTTATTTTTATTGATATGAGTGAATGAAACATATACATATACATACATACATACATACATATATATATATATATATATATATAATTGAAGAGAGAAATATATCTCCAGTTGCATATTATTTTTTCTTAATTTTTTTTCTCATTTGTAGGTATACCCAAAGTAGAGTTAGGTTGTCGCCTTGCTATCTATGGTAAATTATATAAGCCTTTCTTGAAATTATCAAGAAATGATAGACCCTTATGTTTTAAAATATGCTCAAATAAACTTTAAAACAAGAAGTTATATTACATTTTAATCCAATTTTAAATTTACATTAATTTTTATACATTTTTAACTAAAATAGATGGGAAGTAATTTGATATTAAAAATTAGATTGATTAAAAGACATATGGTTTGAGTTTTTTCAATAAAATATAGGAGAAATGTGTAATTAATTAATAATATGGATATTTATATAAATGTCACATATTATGGGGATTCAATAAAAAGCTTTAAAACTTGAATAAATTAATTATATATGATATAAAATTTAGCAGGGTTATGTGTATATTAATTATTAATTATTTAAATAACATATAATATATTAGTTTGTAACATATGTTATCAAAATATGGTATCAAAGCTTGGTTCTAATATCACACGTTATACAACCTTTGCAATTCTTGAATGTATGAGAAATATCATACAAATTATCTTATTGATTAAATAAAATAAAATAAATAGAAATTAAAATTATTTATAACAAGTGGTATTAGAACATAAAATTACAACCTAATTCTAATACCACAAGTTATAAAGTTTCTCAATAATTACATAAAATAAAATAAGTAAGTTTAACAAATTTCTTTGTTCAAACTTTGTCGTACCATATATTATTACACCCTAACCTCATTTTAGCTCTAGATCATTTAATTTTAAAAAACATTTCATCCAAATTTACTTTTTTCTTTTATTCTCTAATTGATGAATCATAATTGATAGCATATATTTTATATAGTATATATGTATAATTATGTTATTACAAAGTCTTTACATTATCCTACCTAAGACATACATATTTTAAAAAAAATTACAACATGAGTATTACAAGCACAACAATATGACTAGGGCATTCTATAGTTTTGCTAATATTTCATCTGAAGTTTGGTTAATTTATGACTTCCTTATCTTTGCTCCCGCTTGTGCCAGTACTTGTGGATGTTAATTATGGAAAGGGTGAGATTTTAGAGTGAAATCCCAATAGCAATGAGAACCCATTCTCAATCACACATAAAAATGACTCAAGTAGTAGTTACAAGCCAGCAACGTAAATAAACCATACAAATTTAAATTGAAATTGGAAGCATGTGCAACGAAGCATATAACATATGTGAGGAGGAACGCCCTGCTCTTTCTTACAATCCCTGGCTAATGGGGAAGGAATGCCATGCCCTAACCCTAATTACAATCAACTCATGCCAAGGAATAATCATCATCAATCATGTTTCAATCAATTCAAGAAAGATAATCATTCATCATTTAAAAATTAAATGCAAGTAACAATACATTTAAGCAATACACATGTATAAGGAGGGGTAGTATTGCTACCTGTTATTTTTTTACTTTCACAAGTATTCAACGTGCTTCCTCAAACTTGGAAAGCTACTCACAGTATATAGAATATTACTCAATCACTTCCATTAAATACCATGCTAATTATAAACCAATATTTTTCCTTTAACATTATTTTGACTTATGATGATGATGATGAGGCTCATCCATCTCCTTTTATTTTTTCCTTTTATTTTTTCCAAGTTGGCCAAATTCAACTTCCCCTTTTTATCCAAAATAATAATTTTTTGAGGTTCTACTATATCAATAATTAGAATATTCATTTCTTCCTAAAAAAAATGTCCAGCTTGATTAAAACTATGCATGTGAAGCTTATTAAAATAACCTTCCTACTTTTGGGTATTTTCTCATCATCTCCTATATTAAGACTTGAGGAAGATCAATTAAAGGAAAGTAAATCATGTTGGGACAGATCATAGAAGAGGAAAGACATAGTGAATGAATCAATAGAACTCGAATAGATAAAATGGAGAAGAAGAACTTTAATTAAGTTACCTCAAGTGAATAGAAAAGTGTTGGCACCCAACACTTGTTGCCTTGACCGAAAGGAAGAGAGGAGGAGGGTGAGAAATAAGTGACAACAAGTAGGCTATTTATAGTGGAGGAGTATGTTGGCAAGTGACTAAGATCTTAAGGTAATTATATTAAAATTAGTGCTAGGTGGCGGTTTTGGAAGAATTAAAGGAATAAATGAGTTTATTGTTAATATTACTATTCTTCCTAATTTTTCCTTGCTTGACAAATCATCACTTAAATTAGCCACCCCTTTTCTAATTTTGACAACACTTGCCACCTCTAAATCATCGTTTGACACCTAATCTTCCCTTTTAAAATAATTTAACTAAACAAATGGAGGGGAAGGAATTGAAGTGGTGGTGGACAAGATGTGAGTGGATTAATTTTTTTTCCTAAAATAAATATTGACCGAAAACTAAAGAAAAAGAAATGGTTAACAAATAAAATTATAACTAAGAGGAAATTAGTGAGACAAATAACTCTATAAAGGCAATTAATGTATTATTGCAATCTAATTGATATTTTAATTATCTTCCAAAATTTGAATTATTATAATTAACTAAGAAGATTAACACTCTCTAATCAAATTGGGTAGAATATGAGGTTAATTAAATTTTTATATTGTTATAATTAAGGAGTCTAGGTAACTTTTAGATGGTAAATTTTAATGTAGACAAACTTCTAAATTCTTTTCCTAATTTTTTTTCTATTTTTTCTTAAGGGAATTGTACAGTCTAAAGATATATTCCAATAGATCTTATGATCACGTATTTAAAGAATTTTGAATTATTTTTATCTCTAATCAAATTGTCTAATAATTCACATTGTAATAAAAAGTAAAATCTAACTACAAAATATTTTGCATTTTAGTCCTAAAAATTTTCTTTTCACTCCAGTCCTTATAACTTGCCCTTTGTAACTTACTGGTCTTCTTCTAAGATTAAAAGGTCCTTAAATACTCTCTGATTTATTACAAAGGTGACTACCTAACTCATAGGTTCTTCTACAAACATATTAACATTTATGTATAAAATTGCAGGATGTGACAAACTTTACACCTTATATACAATTTATAGACAGTTTTGTTCATTTGTCTTTGAAGAAAAAATGGATAACGTCTATGATATATTAATCCAAGAGTTGTGTCAAATAACTAATTCTAGAAATATATGACAAGCTATCTCAATTATTAGATACAATAAAATGAATAGAAATTGAAACAATTTATAATATGTGTGGTATCAAATTGTGGAATTAGAAACTAGTTTTGATGCCCTATGTTACGAAGTATTTCAATAGCTAGACAAAATAAATAGGAGTCTTCAACTTCACAAAGTCACATGATGCAGAAGTGATTCTATATCTTAGCATGAGAAGTTTTCTGAAACATTACATGCATTTAAGAGCTAAATGCAAGTCAAAATAAAGCACATGAAGATTGCAAAATAAAATAAAATAAATAAAAACAAGCTAATTATTATTTTGATGTAATAATTTAACTAGAAGTTTATGTTTGTGCCAACCACACACCATCATGCCAATGCCATTGACCCCAATTGCTTTCAATAATGGTAGAATTGCTTCCACCGCTTGTGTTTCACTACTACAGAAAGGTGTATAATTGACGCCCTATAATTGATATTTATTTAAAAAAAATGACAAATAAAAAAGGCGGAGAATACTTGACGGTTTCTACGAAACAAGCGTCAAATATTTAAGTAAATACTTGACGGTTATTTAAAGATAACCGTCAAGTATATATATTTGACGTTTTTTATAAATAACCGTCATATAAAGCAAAAATTTACACGTCAGTCTTCAATAAACAAACGTCAAATTAATAGTAGAAAAAAAATTAAATTTTTTCACATACTTGACGCTTGTTTTGAAATAACCGTCAAGTTTGTCTGCCATATACTTGACGGTTGTTTTAAAACAAGCGTCAAATATGTAATACTTGACGGTTATTATGAAATAACCGTCAAGTATTGTCATTTAAATTCCCTCTAGATTTCTTTTTCGCTCTCCATTTCTACAAATCTTTTGTTTTCAGAAACAAACCTAGAGCCACCGAAACCCATTTTTCGTCACTCTAATTGCCAAAAAACACATTTTTGGTCTCGATTCTTGAGGGGTTTTTGATTCTCGGCCTCCATAAGTCTCGTGGGCACTCGTTCGTTGGGATTCTCGGTCTCTATCACTCTGCATCAGACTCTCATCTCTGTTTTTCTGCACAGTCGGTGTTCCCTCTTCTTGTTGAGGTAGGTTCTTACTTTCCCAATCATTAATCTTCATTTTGAATGTATGGGTTGTTGATTTTGATTTTCATACATAATAAATAATTTTTGTGTTATTTATTTTGATCTGCATTGTTGTTCTTTTCAGTAAGTGTTTGAAGTTTTGAGTTTTTGGGTACTTAATTATTGAATTAAGGGATCATCCAATTTTTTTGTTGATATGAGGAGATTCATTAAGGATATGAAAATAGTATACCACCTAATTACCTTGTTTTTAATATTTTTGATATTTTAAATTGATATTTATATAGTGTTTGATGTGGTTTAATATGATTTTAATTAAAATTGAGTTTCTTATTAATGTTGTTATTATTGTTGTTGGATCATATATAGTCTCATTATGGATAACTTGATTTTTTTAAAGGCATAAAGACCTGGTAATACTCATTTTAAGCCGTTATATATACTATCAATTTTTTTTTAAATTATTCTTGAATATAACTTCATGTGTTTGTTGTTGTGGATGTTGTTGTTGTTGTCATTTAGATTAATAGGAAGAGGGGATAAGGCCCGGGAAACTCTCTTTTTTAAGTTGTTATGCTGTCGAAATTATTTCAATGGCTAGCATTAAAATATAATTATTAGTTTTAAACAAGATTAAAGAGGGAATGTGCAAACATGTGGTTAGTGACTTATTGACTAATTGATCTTTGTATCTAATTCTCCCACTATCTAGGAGTAGTCAAAGTCACTAATCATATTTCCCTCTTGATCTTTCTAGAAATTATGGATAAGGAATGGATGTCTATCAATCGTCTATCCAAGGAATATTGGGATGGGGTGGCAAATTTTGTTAAGCTTGCAGTTAAGCATGCGGAGGATCCTACTAGGATTGTTCGCCCATGTTTAAAGTGTAGTTTTGTGAAGCGGGTTAGTCCAGATACTTGTGAAGAACACCTCGTGATTAATGGGATGGATCAAAGTTACAAGTGTTGGACAATGTATGGAGAGACAAGAGATGATATTGGTTGCAGCCAGAAGCATAGTGAAAGCTGTGCATCATCTCCTGATGATTTTGACACATGCACACTTGAGGAAGATTATCTTGAATAGATGGCCAAAGCAGTTGAAGAGGACCTCGAGGATTATCCGAAAATGTTTGAGAAGTTGAAAAGTGAAGCGGAGACACCGTTGTATGCTGGTTGTAGTGCATCAAAGTTGTCAGCAGTATTAAAATTGTACAACATGAAGGCAAAACATGGATGGAGTGATGCAAGCTTTACTGAGTTGCTTGGGTATTTGAAAGTAGAATTACTTCCTAAGGAAAATGAGCTTCCTTGTCGAACATATGACGCAAAACAAGTATTGTGATCAATTTGCATGATTTATGAAAAGATACACTCATACCTTAATGATTGCCTTTTATTTCGGAATGAATATGCGTCGTTAACTGAGTGTCCGAAGTGTAATGCCTCACGCTACAAGCAGAACGGATCAAGTCCCGTGAAGGCACTATGATATTTTCCAATCGTGCCTAGATTTAGACGCATGTATAGCAGTGCAAAAATTGTGAAAAACTT